>NW_024041374.1:0-24558 GCF_014851395.1 Micropterus salmoides
ACTGGACAATCATTGTTCGGTGGCGGGGTTTAGCAATGGTCACTAGTGGTTGTTATGGTGCGTTCCATTTACCTCGGAAGTCAGAGGGCGGAGCTGAGAATGACAGCTGGGGGACTTCCCATGATGCAAAAAAATCCTCTCTTTTCCATTCCCTCTCCATCTGTATGCATTCTTATCCCATTAATGCATGTTACTAACTTGACTTCATTCCTCTCCCTTTCTCGCCCTCTTCTCTCTCCTTCTGTCCCTTTCTGAAGGTGTTTTCGGCTCTGGAGCTGTGGAGTCTGGATCTGTGTTTCCTGGTTTCCCGCTGTCCCCATGTTCCTGCTCAACACCCGTTGCTACAGTTATTATCATTAGTCCTAGTATTTCTGTGTGGATATTATGTTGGCTGCTTATCCCTCACCATCTCTCCACCAATTGAATTGAATTGTTTGCCTATTCAGGAAGCTTTATTGAAAGAAGCGTACAGGGAAATATACTTTTGGTCTCCTATAGAACATTCCATATTTCTATACACAGATGGAGTCCTTTGAATTATATTAAACATGTGTCCTGTTTCTCATGTTTCCTGTTTGATGTATTTTTCTGTGTTCCTGCTGCGTCTTTCTTCTTACTCTTTGGTTTTTCAGCTGGGCTCATTATTCATCCTCTCTAATGATCAGTCACAATATCTCCTGCTGTGACAACAGAGCATGAAACAGCACTAAAACCAAAGTCAGTGCATCAGGAAGTCAAACATCTGGCGGATCTGGAGAGAGAGAGAGAGAGAGAGAGAGAGGGGAAGACTTCAGCTAGACATCTAACTGTGGGACAATTTACTTAATTAGTAACTTCTGTTTTCTCAAGAGCTTTCTCTCTCCCCAGCCCCCTTCAATGTGTGTGTGAGAGAGAGAGGCCATTGTAATGCTCTTTCCTCATGAATTCCAGCCGAGCCCACAAGCCAAGGCCTGTGTGAGTGTGTGCAGGTTTTAAAGGGTCTGGCTAACACTCGTTTCCTCTCAGGAACAAGCAAGTCTGAGTCATTTGCATCATTTTCATCAAACCTTTCCCTTCCCATGACTCTTTGTTCCGACCTGTGCATCCTAATGTATTGTTCAGATCTGCACATTCATTTCCCAGATAGATGTATTATGTTTATGGCTTTCCCATCCACCAGAAAAGATGTCTCCCTCAGGAGGCATCATCTGTTCACACAAAAATGATCCCAGTTCTTTCACAGCATCTCAGTGTCACCCACAACCTGTTTCCTGTTTTCCCCATTTTAGATTGCTTTTTTTTTAAATTATTGTTCTTTTCAGAAATGTTCCTTTAATGGTTTTACCAAAATAATTGATTAGTGGTTCCTCAATTTATGTGATGCACATTCTTCACGTGATTCCACTGAAAGTTGGTGGTATATGGGCAAAATAGGTAAACTAAGCAGTTTTTAAGATTATATGCTGGCTGGGGGGGTTAGTTAGGGGGGTTTGGTTAGCTTTAGGCAGCAAAACTATTTGTGACTTACAACAAAAGTCCCCAGCTGGAATCAAACTGGATACATTACCCAGTATGTGATATCTCTTTTTAACTACTTAGCCCCCAGGACAACCCAAAATGCAGGTTGTAATGAAGAAAATTTTTATATAAACATATAGGCCACAATTACAATACACAATTCATAGTTTTATCTTAACTTTCTCTTACTTTTTTGTACGTTGGGCTCATGTGAGTAAAAGTAAAAGCGTCAGTAAAAACAAGAACTTACTTACTACTTACTAAGTTTGGAGGTTGAAGTCCTGCTTTTGGAGATCGACAAAAGAAAATCTATAATTTTAAACAGCTAAAGAAATGGGAAAAAATAATGAGAGCTGTTAATGCTGTATCACCTGAAGCTGTATGAATTCATTTAGAGTTATAAGTCAAATTACAGAGTCAAACAGGATTATATCATCATAATTATTAAGTGTAATTTATAAAGGATTTTCAAACTCAAAGTTGTTTAAATGTAATAAAATGTATACTCCATTTGGGAAAAACTGGCCATTGCCCATGACTCCTACAACAGGTCTGGGCCATATGGAAATTGTGTTCTTGCCTGAAGAGAAAATTCAAAATTACCATGTTCTCCTAAATTGCTCACACAAGCCGCTTAAGAACAAGGCCGTTTGTTTGAGTTGTCCCTGCTTGAAGCCCAGTATGTCTTAATATGAAAGGCTTAGTCATTAATTGCTGCATCTTTTAACAATGTGCTCCAGATTTTATTCCTTCCAGTACTATAGCCATTCTCATGCTATTTTCAGATCCATGTGTTGGCTTAAAGATCCTGCCTCCTCTTACTGCCTTCAATACGACTGTCAGTCAATCAGTATTCATAAATCTTGGTTGAGACTGTTGTGGCCAAACTGATTCACCACTTTTGCCCTTTTCACAGATTCTATATTGGGTCTGAATTGTTTTAAAACGACTTTGAAATCTATTCAAATAAATTATTACAGGATTTCACTTCACCCATAAATTTTATACAATTTTTTTTTGTGCTGACATGGGCTCACAATAACACCAGAACATGGCACTGCTGCCAATGAATTTATAGTCAGAACAGATTGTAAAAACATGCACATGACTTCTGTAAAGCATTTGAATGAAATAGTCTAGTGGCAACAGATTGCAAACAACAACCCTACATCAGTGTAGCTCTGCAGTTCTTTGATATCTGATACAAGTGTACTGCTAATGACAATATAACTGTCCAAATGGCTTTTAGCCCTTTGAGCACAGAGCAAAGTCAGAACTGTGACTGTCCTTCAGTATGTGTGTGTGTGTGTGTGTGTGTGTGTGTGCACTTGCTAGAGATACATACATGTGGAAACAGAAAGAACTATTTATAGAGTTGAAAAGTCATGGGGGGCTACAGTGGGTGCGTTGTACTTCGTGGAAAGATCAACTATGGTTATCTTACATCCTGTGGTACATACACACACGCTCACGCAAACACACAGACATAAATACACGCACCTTCTTCCGGTTTGTCAGGTGCAGAGGAAGCAAGAAACATTGCCCACGTAACAACAAACAAACTGAGACAGAGCAAAATAAAAACACCTCCAAGTGATTTTTCCATTAGTTATGAACATCAAAGATACCATCACTGGCAGTTGGAATATTTCAGTCTACTTATGTTGGTCACACAGGTGTGATTGACATCAGTTTTACCGCTAGTACTGAGTGAGTTAACAAGCCTTAGATAGACTAAAGTCACATTAAGCGGGGAGCTTGGCTACGTATTGAATCTATAAATATGTAAAAAGAATTGAAAAAGTATTCTCATCCAAAATCCCTATCCTGCCTACCCTGTGTCTGACTTTCTGATGACACATTATTTTTGCACCACATGAAAAGTAAGACTTAAGAATTTAGTTTTCTAAAACAAAGCCATTAGAGGGTTTATTTTAAAAACCCTAGCTACAACTTTATTTAACTTAATTTTACTTTTTTTGTCAGTTAACTCGAGGTTGTGAATTCTTCTAAACATATACTTGTTTCTCTTTGTTAGCGTCACCGTGAGAAAGCATTTATTCATCTTTTTTGGAAACACCCCTGAATGATGTGGAGACACCTTGTGTGAGAAACTGTTAATCCACTATAATGTCATCGCTAGGAAGAGACTCTGCTGACAAGACAGAAATGCTCAGAGCCTGGAAACAGATGGCCAGAAGATAGTGATGCAGAGGATGCACAAAGGAATTTCATAGGGCTTGCAGCGTAAACTGATTTTTAGTTATATCTGTTTAAGCAATTTAGATCGGTCACATGTGTCATCCCAAACAGCTGTATTCTTTTCAGAATATTTTCATTGGTCATCAATCATCATCACTAAATTGATGTACTGAAAAAGTAGGGTTGGGTATGATTTAAAATTTTACGATACCAGTACCAATACCAGTACACATAAAATGATCCCTATACCAGTAGAGTAGGCTAGTTCATTCGATACCTTGCGTAAAATGCCACCTGTTAAAGCCACAGTAGTTGATAGGTATTTTTATTTTTATTGTTCTTATGGACAAGCAAGGTTATCTATTTTATTGTTTTCTTGTTTCAAATCACTGTTAAATAAAAGTATTGGGAAATTCTATCAGATCGCTCCTCAGACTAATTAGTTCATCCTTATGGGTATTATTATATGGGGAAAGAATCCAGCTTGCAATTTTTTTTATATTTGAATGAGAGAGGAGGAGTGAAATAAGTTGTGGGAAACTAATTTAAGGTATTTGTATAAGGTATACAATTGAAGTACTGGTTTGACTGGAGACGTTTTGATTTTTCTTGATACTTGCTGTTTTGGTCATTGCCATAAAGTATCAAGTAGCGATACCCATCCCTAACTGAAAGTGAAGTTTAGCATATAAGAAGCGCTCAGACCACACTGTGGCCAACAACACTCATCTGATAGGATGCATGGTGATAGGACGGACAACTCACTCCATGAATGAGATCATGGAGACTGGACAGATCAGCAGCTCCTCCAGTCATGTGACAGCTGATCAAGGACACCAGCCAGGTCACATGATAGACGCAAACACTGAAAACATGAATGAACAAAGTGAGTCATAGGACAAACGAGGCTGCAATTTTGTCGGCATTAACCTGATTTCCTACAGATAATCATCATCATGGTCTGACAATACAAACATCAAGACATGAACATCACAAAACAAAGCCTGTGTCATTTGTGTGACTCTGACTGATATTAGTTTGGCTTTAAGTTTATTTCGACAAAGCAATCCCAACTTGCTTTTTTTTTTTATTCTTCATTAGCTGATAGATTGTTGTAATATTGAGATGGTTCTGTTGACATTTAATGTTCAGTAGCTGTTACAGTTTCATCCATAGACCTTTTAGTTGGCTTATATAGTATGAACGTTTTTTTCTTGATCTTGGAAATAGTAGTTTGAAGGTCCACTTTCTAGCTATTGTTCACATGACAAGTCAAACAACTCTCTTGTGCTAGTCATACTGATTCTTCAAAAATTAACTTTCACACTAAGTTTCACTTACAGAAAACCCCATGTGATTCCTGGGTGAAAAACTCTACATGCAATGATCATGTGGTACACTCACATGGGAAATATATAGGACATGTTTTAACTTGAAAATGTGGTTTTGGAACATTAAATATGGCAAAGATATGGTAGTGTGAAACTGATAAAATCACATGGGAGTTTTGTGCCTGGAATTACCTAAAACATCTCAAATCTCTGTACATAACTAGTCCTTTGATCCAGCAGCTCAAAAGATCAAAAAGTCAGATTTAGGCCCCGCCTCTTTCAGCTAAATGTTCCCCCCTTTACACTGAGAAGTGTTTTTGTAAGCCTCAAGACAAGCCTTTTTTTCTTTACACCCTACAATCTATGAAGGCTACTTTCTCTGACAATCAAGACACTGAAAAGCCTCCTACTACAAGTATGTTTGAGCTCCAGTCCGTCTGTTGTAGAATAAGAGCTTGTTGTGGAACAAGGCACCCTGGGCACTCTCACACTTCTCAATGGGACACTTTGTGCTGTGTCCATTTCTATGTGGGGGTTATTTGAAACACCCCCAAGAGGCTTTATTAGCTCCTAATTCAAAGTCAAGACTTGGTAGAAAAATACAACTGGCAAGAGAAGAAAAGATCTCAAAGTTGTTAAATAATACTGTTTAATAATTTTTTTTTTGTTTTATTAACGACCAGCCCATAAAGCGGGTTCAGCTGTCCATTGGTTCATTTTCTACAAAGACAGTATGCTGGCCCAATCACATCTCTTACTGGGCTGACCCCACCCCTCTCCTTCTGTCCTCTCGATTTCTCTGTCAGATGCCAAATATCTGTGGATGAAGGAGAGCATCTTTGTCAATTGTCAAGATTGATAAGCAAAAACGAAAAAAGGTGGAGGTGTGGAGAAGTTTCAGGCTGAAAAAATGAAGAATCTACATGCGGATGCCACCAAATGGGCAAAAATGACCAACATGTCCTCATATGTACACAACAAAACAGGTCGGTTGTCAAGTGTCCCAAAATGACATATACAACCAAAAAGACACATAAGTTGAAAAGTAGATGAAAAGTACAACAACATATATGACCGCTCCCCAAAATGACCATTCCAGTGACAGACGTACCGGACATTCAGTATGTTATGTAAATCACGTGGTAAACGTTGTAAAATGGTCGTAGTTTGGTTAGGTTTAGGCAGCAAAACTATTTGTGACTGTCAGGTTTAAATAGTTCATTACGTAAGTCATGTGACATAAGTCGCATACGAAACGTTATTTAACTTTAAACTTTAAATTTGTCAGTTTTGACTTTCTTTCACACAGGATGAGATTCTCAGTCTCTTGAGTGAAAGTTCTGAATTTACATGACACATCCATCCACCAGGGAGTCAGTCGAGAGCGAGTGAGTACAATGGTCCACTTTTCTATAGCCCTTACTACCCAGCTTTGTAGTAATTTGGGGGAATAGTACAGTACACATATTTAAGGGTACAGCAAGGATGGTGTACTGGTGGGGGTGTATGACTGATTGTGGGGAGCCGGTCTGGAAAATGCCAAAAATGCCAGGACCATTTTTTTTGTCCCAGCCCTGTTTGCTGTGAAATTCACATGATCTTTTCATTCTCTGTCCCTGTTTCCCTTCCCCTCTCTTCTCTTTCACCATTTCCCTTTCTGCTCTCCACAAACCCAAACAAACCTTTCCGCTAAAGAGAGATTCCAGACCAGACCAACTGATAAGAGGGGAATTCCCATGCTTTAGATCATTTGACACACATATGCACGCGCACACACACACAAAAAGCCACAGAAAGAGTTTTATGTTTCACCACCAAAGTTCAGCTCAAATGTAAAGCCCATGTCAGGACTAAAGATCAGTAAAGATTTATTTCTCCATTAGCTTTAATTTTTGGAAACATGAAGGAAAATGTTTGATTTACAACATGGGAAGTACCTGCGATGTGATTCCCCTACATAAACATGTAGTTAGAGAAAAGAAAGAAGATTTGTTTTTCGAGATAGAACTTCTGCCGATAAAATCCCCATTTTCCTGTGAATTTACATAGAAACATAAATGGGGCAGCTGCTCTCTTTTCTGGTTAAAGTTTAACCAACGTGATTTACATCCATTAATAATCACATTTTAAAACCTTGTGACAGAATTGTATGAAGCCAAAACAGCATACTAAGGGCAGACAGGGCAGTGGGCTGCTTTACTGTCTACAAATAAAACCCCAAGGCAAGCTGATAACAAAAAGAGATCAGAAGAATTTTATCTAATCAGGGACTAAGAGGGGAAAACCCACAACCTGAATGACTGGAAGCAAACTCATCTTGCTGTAATAATGGGATTATTCTGCTAGACATCTACATCTAAAATAGTTGTATGACTCCTACAATAGGAGTAGTCTAGGACACCATGGTGGTACCTTATGATAGTTTAAGGATTCTAGCAACAAACCTGCAAGTGTGAATTTTTATTGCTTTTGAATTATAGTCTAACTCACCTTGTGAGGCAGGTGGCATTGTTGTCAGCAACAAGAATGCGACTTACATTTGAGGAACAACATACAAGCATCAGCAAAGCATCAATGCAGCACAAGATCTACAAGTAAAAATAGATACCAGTAAGAGCAGCAATAAATACTCGTAAGAGCTAATAGGATGTATGGCATCAATGGGGAAAATACCTAGGGAAAGAAGAGTTAACAAAATAGTGCAATTAATACAAGAGAATTGTAAGGGAATAGAAGAAGAAGAGCACAGGAAGTCCATGTTAGAGGTTAGGGGTTAGAGGCGTTATAAGAGAAAGTGTTCTCAGGAAGAGATGAGTTTTCAAGAGCTTCTTGAAGTTAGAGAGGCTCTGATGGCATGTGGTAGCTCGTTCCACCATCGTAGTGTTACAGATGAGAACAGCCGGGACTGAGATTGCTTTGTGTGTATGGGTGGCAGGCGGCGTTCTTTGGAGGAGCGCAGTGGCCGAAAAGTAACGTAAGCTTGTATTATGGAGTTCAGGTAGATGGGTACAGACCCAGTAGTCACTCTGTGTGCACGCATTAGAGACTTGAATATGATTCGGGAGGCCACGGGTAGCCAGTCACTGAGTAATGGAGTGACATGAGTCCTTTTGGGCTGATCAAAAAACAGACACGCCACTGTGTTCTGAACCAAATGTAGGGGTTTCACCGCACAAGCTGGAAAACCCACTAGGAGGGTATTGCAATAGTCAAGTCAAGAGATAACCATGGCCTGTACCAGAAGCTGGGTGGCGTACTGAGTAGGGTAGGGCCTGATTTTTCTTATGTTGTATGGAGTGGTGTCGTCTGGTGTGAAGGATAGGTACAGCTGCGTATCGTCTGCTTGGCAGTGGTAAGAGAAGCCATACAAGCGAATGATTGGCCCCAGTGAGGTGGCGTAAATTGAGAAAGGAAGGGGACCTAGCACCGAGCCTTGGGGCACCCCTTGCTACAACAAATTCTCTGCAAACTAGTGAGGGGGAAACTAAAAATGATAATCTTTAGGCAAGGATCAATATTCCATGACAATCACATGAGTTACTAGCAGAAACTACTGTAGTGTGAGGCTGGTCCAGATGCACTTTTGGAACACATATGGGCACAAAACAAAAACCTTACCTACAAGCTTTTTGAAAAATAATTCATTTAAATGCAGTTTGTCCAACCGCTGAAGGAATTGTTGTTTCTGTAATTTGTTTGACTTTATTTCTAACAACAATAGAGAAACAGGGAAATTCTGCAAGGAGAAACTAGATAAGTCACTCTGTCATTTAATAACATGGTACACAACTGTCACATGAAAAAGTGAGTGTGGAGGAGGGACAACAATGGTTCATTTAGTCAGCAAAACACCCGGCTACCCACTCCACTGCTTTTAATAAAGGTCTTTGATGTATTTCAATAAACTGCGGGGCTGTCCCACGGGTGCCACCTTCATCAGAACTACCCACCGTGTGTATTCATAATCTTTCAATAAAGGGGATCCTAGAAAACCATGCCTCACATCTTAATTGTGTGTACGTGTTTATGGAGGTGTGTGAGTTGGCGTATGGTTGAAACCAAAGTGAGAAGTTAAGCACTTTATCTCAAAAGACCAAAAGGTTTCTTTGCTTGACATTGCGGGGTTTACCTCTTTAACTGTAATGTTGTCAGGGTTTACCAGCGTGCATTTCCCTGTTTAAACAAAACTGAAAAATACTGCAAGATCATGGTAGGAAAAAACATTTTAAAGAATATTAGCACCACCAAAACTGAAAAACATTTAGAAACAGATAATAACATCACTTACAGTATTGTCAGACTAAAATACAACTGACTGTAAATAGCTGAAGTTGGCAGAGCTATATTTTATAATATAGCTGGTATTTATTGCTAAATGTCAGCTGCTGTTGTGTTTTTGGTCTGTTATGTACTCATTCAACATATTCTCACACGGGTCCATATGACGTATGAAAAGCTCAAAATGTTATGTGCTGTAGAAAATCGTGATCAAATAAAACTATGTTAGAGGTTATTTCTGTTTCTTGAACTTTTGTTTTCTAGAACTCACTCTTCGCTTTGTATAGTGACTTTTCTCAGATTACAGGGTATGAGAAGAGGGAAGTGAAAGGGAAGTGAGAGAGTAAAAGAAGACTGAGTTGGTAACAACGTCTGAGTGTCATCAGGTCAAAATTAGCTCCCCACCACATAATCTGCAAACACTGAAGTCTTAATATTCTCAATAAACACCACCACAATCATCCCAATACAGTAATAAATACATGCTTTATTTTGTTTGGGCACTTTTTTTTACTTTTGTGAATCAGAGGAACCTCCTTGAGATTGACAGAAGGAGGGAAAAATTCTATGAATTGACCCTGACCATTAGTACATTTTAGATTGTCTTTATATATTTACTTAGATAGGGTTCTGTTTTCACCGGTAACTGATGTGAATCCACTAAAAAAGTATCCATACCCAAGAATTAGAGCTGCCTTAGAAGAGTTTGCTCAAAAATAACTTTTGTATTGACTGGAGGTGAGATAGATTTCCGGTCGTTATTAGCGGCCACAATTGAAGGCGGGGCGAAAAGAGGCAAGACACAATCATTTAAATATGTGGATAATGATGGACTTTTTCAGACGGTGTTTCCTGGAAGACGTTGATAATGTTGCACTCATTTTATTAGTATTAGCTGTGTAACAAATGAAAAAAGAAAGCTAGACAGAGACTTTCAATCCCTGCTTACTGTTTCACCTCAGATTGTTGGTTTGGAAAGTCCAAAAAAATTGCCACATGCAGCACCCAAATTCTGAGGTCAGTAAGGTCTGAAATGCCCACATGATATATATATATAAGAAATTGACCATAATCACTTAATCCAATCCATGTGCCACAACATAATTGTAACAAATTATATACAAATACAAGGGTACAATTCAAAGATGTTTTCCACAATTCCGTCCGTAGGTCACACAGAGCCAGTGAAAATATCAAGAGCATTTGTTTACACACATGTTTGTGTTTGCTGTCACTAATAAACACTTTGCCTAACGGAGCTCTGACTCCTGTGTGCAGGTTGTATTCTATTGTATTCATGTTGATTTTTGATGGTCTCCAGCAACTAGATTTTGTGGATCTGCCTATTCACCAGTAACAGCATATACACACACACATACATACAAATACACATACATATTGGATTATATAATGATTATCACATTGTTGTTCACATAACATTGAAAGACAGTATCACCGCAACTGATTTTGCAAATAAAATTACAAAGGATCATTAGAATGATATCCACCTTCCTGTATCCATCATAGTTCAATAAATCATGTTAATTATTATTCTATATAGTTTGTTCTATATAGATATAATGGATATATAGATATCTCTATAAAAGTGTTAACCCCAACCCTGAGTCTGAGTGTAGGTTTGGATAAAGTTCAGTTGTAACAGTAACACTTTTTCCTATAAACAGTCAGCACTCCCACTCTGCACAAAGTCTTTGCCGGGACGAAAGTCAGTCCTGCTTGAATGACTGATCTTTTGTGAATATTTAGTTATGTCATGAATATTCATATATGTTTTGAATATTCAACTACGGCTGTTACGTGTGTGTCTGCTTTCAGTAGAGGTTGTCATTAATTAATCTAGTCTCACAAGTGCTGTAGTTAAAAGTGACCCCTGTGGACTTTATTGCTCCCTATAGTGTCAACTCATCTTAATCACATGTCACTCGTGTATAAATCACACGTCTTTTCTCATACAGCATGACTACACACACACACACACCCACACGCACACACACACTAGCGCAGACTGTCTGCAATTACAACAGCTGTGTCCCTGTAAGTGTGAGCCTGACAACGAGACAGAGGTTGCAGATAGATACAGACAATGACATTTGACACATATCAAAATAAACTCACATATGTGCACTGGATTTGCATGCATGTACCTACACATTTTATCGTATAACACACAATAATCACATAGTGTCACATAGATTATTGCACATGCACTCACATATGCTCTCACACACACACACACACACACTCACAGCCATCTGCATTATAACTGACGTATCTGTAGCTACCATCAGCTCAATATTTGAGCCGGGATTCCACGCTGTGGTACATTTTGTCACAGTTTTATCTTGCAACATTTTCCTTTACTGATGTTAAAGTTGCAGAAGTGCACACACAGTGACAAAAACATAAGCAATGAGTAGTTTGAGAATATTTAAATGACCTTTTCAAAAAACAACAGATTAGGTATGCTAATTTGGCCTCTCAATGAAAGTAATAATTTGAAGTTATTTCTGGTTCCAGGCCTCTGAATCAGACCTCTGAATCATAGCCAACATGAGCAATAGGTATGGTGTTATATTCACTGAAGGCTGTTAGAAAAACAATTGACCAAACAGCTTAATACCTGGGGCATCATCTTTGTACATTGCTAGCTAGCATTTTAGCTATACATTAATGAAAAAAGGACAGAAAAATTGTGACAAGCGTGTACTTATAGACAGGGTGTGAACTGTGAGAGTTTTGTTTTTTATTAAAATAAATGCTCAGTGGAGTAACAGGGACACTGGGCTGCTTATCTTCATAGAAACAGATAATCAGATAGTGATATTCATTACAGCTTAACAGTTTTACTATCTGCTGCCTTTCCTTCAACTCACAGCTCTGCTTCAATTGAAATATTTCTCAGTGTGAACAGTGTTAAGTTAACCTCTCCTAGCATCCACTACTGCAGGTTCTGTGTTGACTGAAAATGACTGTGGCAAGATGGATATGTCATTCACTATTATTCAGCTACTTTAATTTTAATTTTGGAAAAGGACTATATACAATATTAAACATACATGTTACTATTTGCTGCATTGTACCAGAGTTAGCTTAAAGCTAATTTTCTCTTCATCTGCAGTCTCCTATCTTTATCAACAGGCTTTGTACCACAGTACTTTAAAGTAGCTGTAATTAAACCTCTTCTGAAAAAGCCCAAACTTGATCCGGATGTTTTATCAAACTATAGACCTATATCTAACCTTCCATTTCTCTCTAAGGTTCTGGAGAAAGCAGTTGCTAAACAGCTGTGTGACTTTCTACAGAGCAATAGTTTATTTGAGGATTTTCAGTCAGGATTTAGAGCTCATCATAGCACAGAGACAGCACTGGTGAAAATTACTAATGACCTCCTTATTGCATCAGACAAAGGACTTGTCTCTGTACTGGTTTTATTAGATCTTAGTGCTGCATTTGATACCATTGACCATCAGATCCTATTGCAGAGACTGGAATATTTCATTGGCATTAAAGGAACCGCTCTAAGCTGGTTTAAGTCCTATTTATCAGATCGATTTCAGTTTGTACATGTTAACGATGAGTCCTCCATGCACGCCAAAGTTACTCATGGAGTTCCTCAAGGATCTGTCCTTGGACCAATCCTCTTCACTTTATATATGCTTCCTTTAGGCAATATTATCAGGAAACATTCCATAAGCTTTCATTGTTATGCAGATGATACTCAGTTATATCTATCGATCAAGCCAGATGAAACTCATCAGTTAGCTAAACTTCAAATGTGCCTTCAGGATGTTAAAACCTGGATGAGCTGTAATTTTCTTATGTTAAACTCAGATAAAACTGAAGTTATTGTTCTGGGGCCTAAGCACCTCCGTGACGCATTATCTAAAGATATAGTTTCCCTGGATGGCATCGCCTTGGCCTCCAGCACCACTGTGAGGAATCTTGGAGTTATCTTTGATCAGGACATGTCGTTTAAGTCCCACATTAAGCAAATTTCAAGGACCGCCTTTTTTCACCTACGTAATATTGCGAAAATCAGGAACATCCTGTCTAAAAATGATGCAGAAAAACTAGTCCATGCATTTGTTACTTCTAGGCTGGATTACTGCAATTCCCTATTATCAGGCTGCTCGAAAAAGTCCATTAAGACTCTTGAGCTGATCCAGAATGCTGCAGCACGTGTTCTGACAGGAACCAGGAAAAGAGATCATATTTCTCCTGTCTTAGCTTCTCTGCATTGGCTTTCAGTAAAATCCAGAACAGAATTTAAAATCATTCTTCTTACAAAGCTCTTAATGGTCAGGCACCATCTTATCTTAAAGAACTCATAGTACCTTACTACCCCACCAGAGCACTGCACTCCCAGAATGCAGGGTTACTTGTGGTTCCTAGAGTCTCCAAAAGTAGACTAGGAGCCAGAGCGTTCAGCTATCAAGCTCCTCTCCTGTGGAACCAGGTTCCAGTTTGGGTTCAGGAGGCAGACACCATCTCTACATTTAAGAGTAGGCTTAAGACTTTCCTCTTTGATAAAGCTTATAGTTAGGGCTGGCTCAGGTGAGTCCTGAACCATCCCTTAGTTATGCTGCTATAGGCCTAGACTGCCGGGGGATTTCCCATGATGCACTGAGCTCCTCTCTCCTCTACTTTCTCTCCCTCTGTATGCAACCTTATCCCATTATTGCATGTTACTAACACAACTTCTCCCCTTTCTGGTAGTCTTGTGCTTTCTCGTCCCTCTCCTCTCTCCTCCTATCACTTCCTGCAGGTTTTCTGGCTCTGGAGCTGTGGAGTCTGGATCTGTGGCTGCGGGTCGCCTGCTGCCCCTGTGTTCCTGCTCGACACCCTCTACTGCAACGACTATTGTCGCTGGTCTTATTGTTATTATAATCATTAACATTACGATGGTTACCATTAACACTATTATAAATATCTGTACCATTTTTCATTTAGTTTATAGCAACATTACCTTCGCTGTCTGTACCTCTGTGTGTATATTGTGTAGGCTGCCTCCCTCCCCTCTCTCTCTCCTTACATCCCTCTCTCTCTCTCTCTCTCTCTCTCTTTCTCTCTCTCTCTCTCTTCACTCTCTTCTCTCTCTCTTCTCTCTCTCTCTCTCTCACCCCAACCGGTCGAGGCAGATGGCCGCCCACCCTGAGCCATGGTTCTGCTCGAGGTTTCTGCCTCTTAAAAGGAAGTTTTTCCTTGCCTCTGTCGCCTAGTGCTTGCTCTTGGTGGGAACTGTTGGGCTTCTGTAAATAGCATCATATGAGTATGAGAGTATGGTCTAGACCTGCTCTTTTATGAAAAGCGCTGTGAGATAACTGTTGTTGTGATTTGGCGCTATATAAATAAAATTGAATTGAATTGAATTGAGTTCCTTGGCAAGTCACCATAAACATTCACACAATGACTACAGCACTAAACAAACTAGTCAAACAAGAGAAGGCACATAATACAATGTTACATAGAGTAGTACATCACACACACATACACACACACACAAACACACACCATACTGAACGTGAGAACTTGAACACAATATCAGGTTGTGCAGCTGAATGTTTGCATATCTATATATTCAAGCCAATATTCAAATATGATATGTTTTTGCCAGAAATCTTTGAATGTCAGTATCAACTCAAAATTAGGTTAAACACCCTGTAAATGTCTAGACATTTAATAGCAGCTATCTTTTTCCATGGAACCTCTCACTACAGCCCCCGTGCCACGTCTAAAATATCTGTGCTGTATGACTCTCTGCAAGTAAGGGCCAGTGTGACATTAATGCCACCTTCCACCCACTAACACACAAAAAAACAAACACACACACGCACATGCACACACACACGTGAGGCATCAGCACATTACAGGATGTGTTGCCATGGTAATGCGACAACCCATAATCACACTGTGAGTGTGTATCATGGTGACTCACCCAGTGTTAATCCATATTCATATCTTCTGAGTGCTTAATTCTCCTACATTTGCCTTCATGTATATAGTTCTGTGTTTTAGCATCTTTAGTCAATTTTCATATTGGAAGCATTTACTGAATTTGTGAAAGTGTGTCTGTGTGTGTGTGTGTGAGAGAGAAGATGGGAAAGTTACTGTGTCGAGAAGTATCCCTAATGTGTGCTCCAGTGACCACCTGCTTCTCTCTCTCACTCTGTCTCAGTCTTGTTCTCTCTGTTTCTCTCTCTACCTTTCTCTGATGTATTTTACAGAAACTAGGTCCCCATTTCACACATGTAGGGTAACGTTAGCATACAAAAAGTTAGCATTTAAATTACTGCTGTTTGCGTGCTGCACAATCTAAGAGCACAGAACTTCCCTTATTCTGATATTATATTAATAATGTCAACATCTATACAGATACTAGATAAATGGCATACCACATGCTACATTAGTGCAAAAAAATCTCAGGCAAAACTTCACTTGTATAACAAACTGTTCTATCTCACACAGGCTCCGCCCTCTACTGGACTCTATGGGTACTACCTCCTCCAATCACACGCACACACTTGCCCACTGAAATTTATCATGCACGTAGCCGACCAATAGGACGTCGCTACCGATACGTGCATGACGTATAAATAGTGTCCCTACTGCCTCAGCAACCGACGGCCTCGAATTTTGTCCCTTTATACGCATTAAAAAACGTAGACTGTATAAAAAAAAAACAATTGTTTTGTTTACACAGTCTATGGTTTTTTCTACAACATGGTGTAGGGCTAATGCCCCCCTTTGCACATTAGATGCCAAATATCGCACAAGCACTGCAGCTCTATCCTGTCATGTTTTAATAAGGCCATTTATGTAACAGGCACCCTCTGTTTAAATGCCAGGTGAAGCTAGCAATGTTAGAGATTCCTAGTCTGAAAAAGAGCTTTTCAGGGCAATCACTTAATTATCTCATCTTTGTGCTTCGTCTAATCATGTGATTTTAATCAGACCACTTTTAATGTTTCTATACACATGTTTAGAATGTTTAATTATTTAAAATAATAATTAGTGTTTTTCCTTGAGGCCAGACTGCCTGCAGCCCTTACAGTGCAATGCCCATACCCCATACTGTTTTATTATTGAAGGAGTGGGTGTGTGGGTGTGTGTTGCTGGGGTTTGTGTTTTCTGTGTGTTTGTTTTTAACACTTCCTGGGTGAATCATGAGGCTCATGCAGGGCCAATGATCTATGGCAGGCTGGTGTGAATTCTTCACAGCTACTATCTCAGGCACCTCTACACATGTGATGCTCGTTGTCTGAGCCGGATATCACATGCTATAGTTATGGTTACAAAGGGCATTTCGGGCTCAGCTCCACTTTTCAGCTACAGTCACATGCAATGCAGAACAGCGGGGAAAACAGTGACAGACATCAGCTTAAGGTTAAGGATTTTAGACTCCAGCTGTGATAGCTGCTACAGTTGTCTTGTGGATGAATGGTTCTTTAAAATGTCACTAAGAAAAATACCTTTCTTCTTGTAACACAATCTTAAGAAAACATTATGTCTTTACATAGATATATATAAACAGATGTAGATTTGTCAGTTTGCCAGAATAGAAACTTGATTGATAAAATCCAAATGTAGATTTATACAGCTTTAATTTCAAAGAAAATATTTCATTTAGAAAAACTCCTTTCTGTAAATGGCAAAATAATAATAAAAATAAAAATAGTCTCATTGTACACTGAATATTGCATAGTGATTGTAAATGCAGGCATTGCATTGTGCAAATAATAGAAAATGTCATTGCAAGCATGGAAAAAGGTGGAATTATTTCAGTGGGATACCACTGCCAAAAAAATAATACATCTATCCATCCATTTTCTTTACTCACTTATCCTGTGCAGGGTCACATGGTGCTAAACCTATCCCAGTATGCAATGGGCAAGAGGCAGCATAAAGCCTGGACAGGTTGCCAGTCTATCACAGGACAAGAAAAAAAACAAACGTTCAAAAATGTGGTATAATCTATTTATTTCCATTGCTATGTATATGCCTACATTTTCGCCCAGATAACAAAATCAGGTCCACTTACTTATATGGTTTTAAAATCATTATCCTTAAATGACATAGTAGGGCTTCAGGGTAGTAGAGATGGTAAGAGCTTATTTACATTAAAAATTACATAATGATGATTTAAAAAAAGACAACACAGTGACATGTTTTCCCATGAGTGTTACCATTTCATACCATTTGTTATCAGTAGAGGCTCAAGCAAACCTTTTTGTCATCACTACTCTCATCACCTCTATGAGGAGACTGTGGAAGAGTGTTTACAAGTTATTTAAGGAGATAGACTAATATAAAGATGATTATGAGTCACGTAAAATTGTCCATTCAGAATAAGACATTCCACTTCACGACACTCACAACATCTAGAAGTACTGAAGTGCTTATAAAACTTGCCCCTGTGCTCCAACACTGTAAAAGTAATTGCACTGGTCCAAGAGAGGGGGAGGGATGGACAGAATGGACAGGTGAAAGTAAATAAATGTATTGGTATGTGTCAGTTATGTGTCCAGGGAGTTTATAAATGGCAAAAACGTTGGTGCCTCTGCCACAGTTCGCACTGTACTGCCACTGCAGGGAAAATTAAAGTTACTTCAGTGTTATTATATTAGAGTAATTGTTGCACATAAAGTTAACTTGTTGTGTGAATGGCCAGGAAAATCTGGAAGTAACTGAATTTAAAAAAAAGTCTGTGACAAGTTGATTCATCCAGACCACAATATCACTCCATAGCTGTGGTGGATATCTGTATAAATTACGTCATTCTTGTATCCCCCAGAATGAGGAAAAGAGGCTGAACCACTGACCACACAACTAACAAAACCTGAATCAGGTAAATACCTTTTTAGAAGACAACAGAAAGACTGACAAAGACTCCGGAAATTCACTGGAAAGGAGAAATGAAAGTTAGGAAAATGTATTTGCTGAATTAGTTCTCTACACCAACAGCTTGCTCATAGAAAAACACAAAAGAAAAAAGGAGGCTCATAACCCAGTTGCCATAGCAGCTGTAACTTAGTCAGTAAAATGCGAGCGTGTGTGCAGCATGACTCTACATAATGTATCCAGACCAAACTGACGGAGGCGTTGGACGTAAATGTTGCTACGTATACACATGCATAATCATCCCACATAAGCTTGAATCAGTTTAGAACAATTTTACTCATTAAAAAGTACATCATGTCTTGAGGTGTTTTGTAGATGAAACACATGACTCATACTGATCAATACTTTTGTTATTTTAGCATCCAGTGAATAGGGAGGTCAAACACATGACATCCACATTTAGCATTAGCCATGCTCTGCACCAGAAGTATGGGATGCAATGATAAACATAATGCTCACATTATTTTCAGAGAAGTCATAAGTTTGCATGTTTATCCTGAGCCCTCAGCGACTTATTCTAAGTTTTGCTCATGCACAATAAACAGTATGACCGACCTGCTGACTGCCCTTTGCAGTAATTGTCCCTCTCAGATGCCTTCAGCTATACAGCAACAACTGACCAAAAAATAATAATAATAATAATCCTTATTTGTAGAGCACTTTTCAAAAACAAGTTACAAAGTGCTTTAACAAGTGTAAAGAATAATACAAAAAAAGATAAGAGCATGAAAATTTAATATAAAATTAGTAAAATACAATAAATAAAAGGGATAAAATAAAGTCAAATAAGATCGGGAAAGGCTGTCCTATAAAAGTATGTTTTAAGAAGGGACTTAAAAGAGTTCACTGACTCAGCCGACCTGATTTCCTCGGGCAGGCTGTTCCAGAGCCTCGGGCCCTGACAGCAAACGCTCTGTCCCCTTTAGTTTTCAGTCGAGACTCTGGAACAGACAGCAGACCTCTGCCCGAGGATCTCAAGGTACGTGCTGGTGCGTATGGGACTAAAAGGTCAGAAATATAACAAGGCGAGAGGCCATGAAGAGCTTTAAAAGTGATCAATAGAATTTTAAAGTCAATTCTAAAACATACTGGGAGCCAGTGTAATGAAGCTAAAATAGGAGTAATGTGGTCATATTTCTAACTATCCATATTTTCCTCAAATAAAAACTGATCGAAAATATTATAAAGGAGCATATCTGTTAAATGGGTCAGCATGCACATATTTTAGATTCAGGGAACAATAGGGTTAGCCACCGTACAATGAAGTTCAGCAAATTTCATTGCATTTGAGGAATGGCTGATTAATCTGAAACCTGGCGTGGCATTACTGGAGGTTCATTCACTATGAATCACCAATTATTTTATTCTATAACTTTGTTAGATATGCTTGAGTGATAAAACCATTCCTCACATTATGACCCTAATGAAGCACAAAGCTAAACTTTTAATCCCTAATCTTACTTCACACATCAAGACTGTATTTAGAAATACAGCACAGCAGAACTTCAAACTAACAGCTTTTACTTTGTGTCCCACATTTCTTCATCATACAAGTCTTGTAGTTGTTGTCTATTAATGTCTTACTATGCATCAACAACAATCCCCTCATTGTCACTAACCTGTTAATTGTTGTATTAAACCTGCAATAACATGTTTGGCTGCATTTGGGCAGTGAAAACAAACATATTCTCACAATGATCTTTCAGACAAATATCTGGCTTTAGCTGCTTATTGCTATTTTTACAAGCAAACGGGCTGTGTTGGTGCTAAATGCTATAGTAACAAGGTAGTCACTAAGTGGCTCTTATGCTGCTGAATGCATTTTTAACAAGCTGGTGGCTAACTTTGTCTGTCTACCATTTGGTGCTGGGCAGGTAGCATATAGTGGGCTTTTAGCTTTGACCTTTTTTGGTGAAAACACCTGCCAGCTACAGCTGAAAACAATGAGCGCACTCAGAGTAAAACGAGTCAAGTGATAATTCTCTGTGTTCATCACTCTGAATAACTCCTTTCCATAATAATTTGATCCATTGTTATTATGATTTGATCCATTGTTATTATTATTATTGTTATTATATTGTTATTATAGCCACTTTAACTAACTTACATTCCAATTGTTAATGGAATGAAACATTTTGAGTTAAAATGCATGTTAATTTAGCAACGCCATGAGGTTCCCCACCCAGATCAATAGTCTGGGAGAGTAACAGACATGTAATCAATACAAGCTCCAGATGAAGTACATCATGCTTCATGTTGTCAGAGCAGATCTACACAGGACGAAAATTAGGTTAGAATGCATCATGACTGCCAATATGCATTCCCTTACTGGAGACGGTCCAATTGTGCTTTTGTTCAGTCCTAAATTAATAGGTATAATGGAGTCCTTATATTTGCAGATAGGCTATTTCTTCTTGTTGCAGAAGGAATACATATTGCCTCAGAGCATTCATGCTTTTGTCAATGTGTGCATATTTTCCTGCCCTGGAGGTGCAATCAAAGAAATATGCTATGCATTTTTGAGCCTTGAACTGAACTGAGATCAGCATTTCTTCACACTGAGGTCAATGAAATGTAACTGAATATTTGTGGAGGTCCTTTTACGAACCCATTTTTTGGTCTACATTGTTGAAAAGTGTTGGTACACTTGTGAAAACAGACTAGTTTAGAAGGGGAGAGAGGAGGAATGCATGAATGATGGAGGGCGACAGTGTGACAGTGTGCATCATGCCTCTTTGAGCACAGAGGATCTGCTGTGCCAACGAATGAGAGCCAGAGAGAAGAAGATACCAGAGAGAGGAGAGACATATAATAGCTTCTTTACACGCAGCCAGCTGACCATCCATGCATTCAGACACAGACAGGCAGTTCCCAGAGGTACGTCTTTGGTGAATAAAAATCGGAGGCCAGGGTGCACTATTTTCTCTCACTACGTTGCTTCCTCTCTCTTTCTTCTGTCTTTTCTCTCCCTTGTCTACCTCTCTCTGCTTATCTCCTACCCTCATCTTTATTGCTCTTCTATTTGATTTTCTTCCTTTCTTCCTCCTTCCTTTAACCTTTACTCCACCCCCACATTTTCTTCCATTCATGCACTTCTACCCCCCTCTCTTTCTCCTTCCCTTGCTTGTTCCTACTTCAAGTCAAGCTGGGAATAGAGCGGTGTCTGTTGGAGTAGACGCGGCAGCAGAATACCAAATAGAGGGCAAGACATGGAGACAGAAAAAGAGAGGAAGAGAGAGAGAGCAGCCCAATGATGTCACAGCTCAGGTGCGATCTGCCTAGATAGCTGGGTTACCACCACACCTGTCATCCTCACTATCGTCATCCTCCGGTAAATGGATAAGTGTGTGCTTAATTCGTTTGATTCATTCAGGCTGATTCATTCATTTGATACTTAAAGTACTACCTATCAGAAAATAAACATGGGGAAATAAACATGATCAGCTCAGCAAAGGTATGCTGTACGCTGTGCTGCAGTCAGTCAATTTCCAGTGAAATGCATTTCAAAGCCTCAAGGTCTAAATATAAGAGTTTTATTTGATAGTGTGCAGACATTAGCAGACTTCCTTTTCTCTCTCATCATCAAAATTTTCTGACCTATAGATTTTGTGTATCCTTTGCATGATGCACGCACACGGAGGAGGATGACTGACTGCCACTCAAGTAGCTTTCCTTGTTCTTTAGATTCACCAGAATGCATTGCTTTTCTTCAGTAGACCCATGAGTACACAATTACACTTACCGGGAGTCTAAATATTTCATATCTTTAATAAAACAAACGCCGCTACATAAGACTGCTGGTTTGTCTCATTTAGTTACTCGCTGCAAGAACAGTGACTCATCCAAGTCTGTGTGAGATGTTGTGAATTAATGTGCTCAACTTGAATTAAAAAATGTGGTTTAGAGAGTTGGCCCGGACCATATCTGGTGGTGAGATGGCCTTATGTAAGTGTGAATGTGGCTGTAAACAATTTCAGCTAACATTCCCAAAGTCTCACTTTCAGATTTGATAGGCTATGTATCTCATTAGTCATCCGTCTGGTAATTGCAAATAAAATTGATAATTCGTTATAAAACTAAGTGCATGGGGCATTTTAACATGAAGAAGTGCTAATCATTACCCGCCAGGAGCAAGTCAAGTAAAGTCAATTTTATTCATCTAGCCCCAAACCACACATTTTCCTTGAGGCTTTACAATCTGTACAGCATACGATACTCTGAAGAAACTTCAGAAAGAGAAAGAGAGGAGGAACCGTCTTCCAGGATGAAATGTCATGCAGTAGACACACAGACATAACAGTAAAACAACAAGGAGAAAGAGAGACCAACAACAGCGTCTGGAGGGGTGACTGAATTTGGACCACACAACCATTTGTTCTCTCTTGTTCATCTGCTGAGGAAGCTATGCTAACACACATGCAAACAGGCCTGCTATCAAGCCTCGGGCTAAACATCTCAAACTCCGGGAACATCAATAGTAAGATTAGCATAGATCAACTTTTTCAGCTTGTCTCGGGAAGAGACATGGCCTGCAAAGACAGAACAGTTAGCACAAACCACCATAATATGGTTGGAGAGGCCTTGGGATGACTAGAGGCTAAACTAGTTATCTAGGCTAGGCTAACTCAAGTTTTAACAAATTTTTTATAGCAAAATATGCTAAAGATGTCCTAGTGGCTACGATTGTATACATGTGAAGCAACATTAGCTCATTCATCATTCTCTCAGAAAGCACTGGCAACTATTGGGGCTGTGGCAATTTCAAACTGCAGGATTTGGAAAACCAGACCCAGCTTTGTGAAGGGGGATGCAGCTCAGGCAGCAGCAGTTACATGTGCCAGGTATTAATATTCAAAAGATCTTTGAAACAAGCAGGCTGCATGGCAGCAGCAGGAGCAGCAGCTTTGGGGCATTGTGGCAAGTTGACACAGCAAAGCTTTGTATGGTCCCCAGCAGGTGGGATTAACAAGAGTGCCCCCACCTTGCCCTGCACACGCAAACACACAAAGAGACGAGTACACATATATTGTAAATATATATAACCTATAAATATTCGGATGGATGCCAGCAAGCAAGCTTATTTCAAACAGTCTCTCAGTATCTACTCTGGAGGAGTAAATAAAGAGGTCCAAACAGTAAAGTGGATGCACAGCAGAAACTGACAATAAGTTGAAGGAACACAAGAACTCCGTCTGCTATGACGAAAGCAGCGAGCACTGACTTGACACATGACCTTAAGCCTTGACGGCTGCCACTATTTCAGCCCTACAAAGACCGTAACCGCCACTGTTCCTCCTCCTTTCCCCCCACGTCCTCCTGCTCCTCCTGTCTTCACTAAGTGACTACAAACTCCAGTGATTGCCACTGCTAAAAAAAAAAACATAAACCCACCAACTGTCTCCTCCTCCACCTCCTCCTCTCTGCTGAATGATCCGGGGCCCCTCGTCTCAGCACAAAGACGCGGCTGCTCGTCTGTCAACCAGAGGCGCAGGACAGAGCGGGGCCCCTACTGACTCCTATTCAGCTCCACTGAATGACACTATTGAAATCCCAATCCCGCTGTGTGCATGTGTGGAGGCAATAGGCTCACACCTGTCCTCTTAGCATGCCTGCCTGAGAAGACAAGATACAGGGAGGGGGGCAGAGGAATGTGTTGATGCACTACCAAACCAGCTGTTTTCACTCAGCAGTTTGCAAAATAGCTGTTGTGCTTTTGTGCCAAGGGTGGTGCTTTTGCTTCTATTGCCATGCTATTTTTAATGTTTGGATAAAAACACACAACTAATTATATATTGTTCTACAATAGTTGCAGTAAAAGTTTAGACTGAAGTGAATCTAAGTCAGTCAGTCTCAGTGTTGTTGCTCTGAACATCAACAGCCATGGCAACCTATCAAGAATTTGTTTGAAACTTGAACTAAATGAACATTTTGCAATTGAAAAGACCGATTAAACAGACTGTACTGGCCAGACCAGGAAATTACAAAATAAAATTTTTATTCTGCCTTTTAAGGTTTGGAGGGAAGAGACGAGCCAACAGCAAGCTGTCTACGTAGCACCTGTTCGTTGGCTGGTATGCTGCTTGTGAATAGGTAAAAATGCGGAACACTGTCTTGTGCTATTGGTCCAATAAATAGTTTGAGAGGTTGTGTGCATGGGTCTCCATGATGTGAAAATGTGTCTTTTTTTTTCAATGAATGTAGCTGTGGAAAGAAATAGTATGTTATGCAGAACTGTGGGTCATGGCCATTATTGGCAGTACCCAAGTGTAGCCTGTGCAGAATGCAGCAGTGCTTGGTGGTGTGTGTGTGGAGGATATATCACTTGTCACTT
>NW_024041375.1:0-32870 GCF_014851395.1 Micropterus salmoides
CTGGAGGACCTCAGAGCCGTTTTCAGGTGGCAGAAGCGTAACTCAGCTGCTGGGCGTGTGACGTAAACACGTTAGTGCAAGCCCTCCCGGAACCCATACAGATGGCATTGCAGCGGGAAAAAACTGCCTTTACATGAAAGTCTATGAGAGAGATCTGGGCGATTTATAACCAGACTGAAATCGCATTAAAAGAGGCGCCCCTGCTGTAGAATATCTAGTCTGGCAAAAATCCTGGCTATACTCCAAATGTCTTTTTTGGATCTTGTTGGCATATTATAGAGATAGGGACATGAAATGCTAGTGATCTAGGAACCAAAGTAAAATGTTGTATTTCCTGGATCATCATTTCTACTTCTGAATTGCTAACTAGTTAGTGTAAGCTACCTGTTTATTTAGTACATGTCATCTTGTATGGGGACATTTGATTGGCAAGAGAGTCTATCATGCAATTATTTTACTTGATCTAAAATCTACATTGGCCCATAAAACTACAGGAAACTCAAAATGTTTTGTAACTAAATACTAATAATTTGTAACTGAATAAGGATTCATCTCTTGGCATAAGTACACGAGCGCTGTGGCTCTATATGGCAATGTTGGTCTGTTCGTTGTTCGGTCAGTTCATCACTTTGGTGCAGACTGACATAGTATCTCTACAACAATTGGATGGATTGCCATGAAAGTTTGTACAAACATTCATGTTCCCCAGAAGATGAATGCCACTGACCCTGGCAATCCCCTGTCTTTTTTTTTTCTAGCGACACATTGAGGTTGACATTTGTGGTTTTAACTGAAACAGCTGTTAGATTAATTGCCATAAGATTTGGTAAACATACTGATTCCCCCCTCAAGATTGAGGATGAAATTTAGTGGTCCTCTGACTTTTCCTCAAGCGCCATCATCAGGCCAACATTTCCCTTTGTCCAATAATTTGGTTCATACCCAAATACCTGAAAAACTAATTACATTTCCATTAGCCTCAGCTGTAGTTAGTTTGTTGTAATTAGCAAATGTTAGCATACTAACAGGCTAAATTAAAATGGTGAACATGGTAAAATTATACCTGTTAAACATCATCATGTTAACATTATCATTGTCAAGTCAAGTCAGGTTTTATTTAAAGTCCAAAATCACATGGACATGGTCCCAATACACTTTAAAAAAGGCATTGAAATTAAATAAAATTAACCATAAAATACAGAATGCATGTAATAACACAGAATAAAATCAGAATAAAATCAACTAAATAAAATGATAAAACGATAAAATGTAATAATAATTTATGTTGTGGTGGCAGTCTGGCTGACGGTGAGTGTCCTGTTTATTGTTCCTTTTTTCTTGTGATTATGTTTTTCCCTTGTGTTTCGGCCTGCCTGTCTGTGTCTACTCTGCTCCCCTTCCTTGTGTTCTCCCTCTCTCTCTGCTCCTGAGCCCAGCTGACGATCCACGCCTGCACCTCGTCAGCCACCTCCTCTGCCTGCCACACCTGCCAGCAATCAACTCCCTCCCTGCCAGTATTTCAACCCCGGTTCTCCACACAATCGCTGCTTAATCGTCGTTGCTCCTGACCTGGTGCCACTTCATCACTCAAGCTCTTGTGTAATCTGCGTCATCTCTTTTTCCCTGTACTTTGTTTTCCCTGTGTCTAACCCTGTCTGTCTCTTCCCCGTGCCTAGCAAGTCAGCCTGCCACCACACTCCTCCACCAACCCCCCCAGTCAGTTCTTCCGTGCCTCCTCTCTTCCTCGGTCCCCAGTGCCCCCCAGCTCCCTTGTCTCAGTCTTCTCGGTTCCCCGTGCCCGTGTTTCCCCGGCATCCGCCTCTCCCTCACCTCCACTCCCTCAACCCCTTTTTCTCCTCAATAAAACCTGTTTCACCGGAGCGTTGCTTTTGGGTCCTCTCTGTCCAACACACACAAACATTTATAGTTTGCTCAACACTGTCCTAACTAAAAGCTTTATTAAACAGAAAAGTCTTCAGTCTAGCCTTAAAAGTGGTGATGTTATCTGATTCCCGCACCCAAATTGGAACCTGGTTCCATAGTAGAGGCGCTTGATAACTAAATGCTCTTTGTCCCACTCTAACCTTAGTTACATTAGGCACCACAAGCAGCCCTCCATTTTGAGAGTACAGTGCTCTATTGGTGCAGTAAGGTATCAGGAGCTCCTTGAGGTATAATGGTGCCTGACCATTTAAGGCTTTGAAGGTAAGTAGAACAATTTTAAAATCTATTCAGTATTTCACAGGGAGCCAGTGAAGGGGGGCTAGAACTGGAGAAATATGCTCTCTAATCTTGACTCTAGACGGAACACGCGCTGCTGCATTCTGGATCAGCTGGAGAGGCTTTAGTGACTTAATTGCGCTGCCCGCTAGTAAAGAATTACAATAGTCAAGCCTGGAAGTAATGAAGTGTGGACCAGTTTTTCTGCAGTGTTTTGAGACAGGATTTTCCTGATGTTACGTACATGAAAATAGGCCGTTCTTGAAATTTGCGTAACATGCAGGTTGAAGGACATTTCCTGATCGAAAATAACTCCCAGGTTCCTCGCGGTGGTACTGGGGGCCACGGCGATGCCATCCATAGTAGCAATGTCGTTGGACAATATATCTCAAAGGTGTTTGGGCCCAAGTAAAATGACTTCTGTTTTGTCTGAGTTCAGCATGAGGAAATTACAGGTCATCCAGGATTTGATATCTTGTAAGCAACCTTGAAGTTTGGCTAACTGATGTGAATCATCCGGCCTGATTGCTAAATATAGCTGAGTATCATCAACATAGCAATGAAAGTTTGTCATGGTTTCTTATAATTCTACCAAGAGGAAGCATATATAGGGTAAAAAGGATTGGTCCGAGCACTGAACCTTGTGGTAATCCATGGTCAATGCTGGTGTGTATGGAAGAAACATTATTCACATATACAAATTGGGACCGACCACATAAATTGGACCTAAACCAATTGAGGGCCGATTCTTTGATGCCAATAAAATTTTTCAGTCTCTGTAGTAGTATATGGTGGTTGATGGTATTGAAAGCAGCGCTTAGATCTAGCAAGACAAGTTCAGAGACAAGTCCTTTGTCTGATGCAATCAGTATATCATTCGTAACTTTCACCAGTGCTGTCTCAGTGCTATGTCTTCTGAACCCTGACTGAATAGCCTCGAATAAGCTGTATCTATGAAGATAGTCACAAAGTTGACTAGCAACTGCTTTCTCCAGGATTTTGGATTGAAAAGGAAGATTAGATATAGGTTATTTAAAACCTCTAGGTCTAGGAGTAGGCTTTTTAAGAAGAGGTTTTATTACAGCTGTCCCTTTAGGATTGTGGTACATGGCCTGTTTTTAAAGAGAAATTTATCATGTATAATAAGGTAGAGCTGACTGAGGGTAGAACATCTTTAAGCAGCCTAGTAGGGATGGGGTCAAGGAGGCAGGTTGAGGCTTTCGACGAGTAAATCATTGAAGTTCAGGAAGACTGAAGTTCAAAACAGTCCAGATACACACAGATGTCTCCAAAGGTGATAAATGAGAAGATAAATCAATGCTGGTTAAGGGCAGGAGCTGATGAAGTCTCTGATTTGAGTTTTCTCACTAAAGAAGCATATAAAATCATTACTGCTTATGCTAGCAGGAATACAAGGCTCAGTGGAGGTGTGACTCCCTGTCAGCCTGGCTACTGTGCTGAAGAGAAACCTGGGGTTGTTCTTGTTCTCCTCAACAAAGGGTGAAAAGTAAGCTACTCTGGCTGCACGGAGGGCCCTTCTGTAAGTTTTGAGACTTTCCTGCCATGTTAAGTGTAATTCTACTTGGCTAGTGGAACGCCATTTTTTTTCAAGCCTCCGTGACATAAGCTTCAGTTTACGGGTTTGCGAGTTATACCAAGGTGCTTGTTTTCCTTGTGTAATTATTCTCTTTTTAAGTGGGGCACTGGAGTCAAGCGTCATTCACAGTAAGCCTGCAACACTGTCAACAAAATGATTAAGTTTGGAGGGACTAAAGGCATGTAGTCTAGTAGCAAAAACTCAAAGGTTATCAAAAAGTCAGTCAGTCTGAATCAAGAAATCAGACAGAACAGGATTTTGTGGAAAAACTGTTAAATGTTCAATGTCAATGCCATATGACAATACAAGATCAAGGGTGTGGTTAAAACAGTGAGTGGGTTTGTGAACAATATGACTAAAACCAACTGAATCTAGTAATGATATCCACGTCATTATCCACATCCATGTGAATATTAAAATCACCAACAATAATGACTTTATCTGATTGAAGAACTAGACATGATAAAAACTCTGCTAATTCAAGTAGAAATTCAGAATATGGCTGTAGAGTTTTCCAGGTAGGATGTGAAAGAGTAAGCAGAAGACTTTCAAATGATTTAAATTTATTTTGTTTAGGATTTATCAACAGGCTTGTGTCAAAGATAGCTGCAACTCCACCACCTCGTCCAGTACCTCAAGGAATATGAGTATTGGTTGGTATTGGTTGTTGACCATGTGAGCATGTTAGCATGCTGATGTTAGCATTTAGCTCAATGCACCTCTGTGACCAGCGTCATAGAGCCTTTAGTATGGCTGTAGAGTCTTAGTCTTATTATATTTTAACTGTGCTGGAGTTTTTGGGCCGACATTTTATGCTATTATTAGAGATGCCATGAAACAAGGGGAGAGAGAAAAGAAGAAGAACATGGAACAACGGTTGTTGACTGAGCCACCAGGGTTCCAAAGCTGTGTCAATTTTCTTTTAACTCTAAATCAAGTTTTACGTTGTTGAAAGTGCAAAAACAAATCAACAGAAAAGAAAACGATGACAACACATTGAGATGCCTGCAGTAGCTGCCAAGTATCTGCTTGTATTTATTTGCTGCTGCAGCCCAAAATTGAGTTAACAAACCCCTGAACCACCTCCACGTTGATCATCATCTGAATGATCAAAGTGATGATATTTATAACCTTTGTTTACGCAGTACAGAGAGAGTAATTCATCATCAATGACAGGTAAACAAAAACACTGTGCATTAGATCAGGATAAACTTGCTAAACAAGTGTTCAGACTTGGCCATGGGTGGCTGTAACGACCATGACGATTGTTGTTACCACAGCCAGGAGCACTTACGAACCAGCGGTATTGACGATCATAATGATGCTAATGATCCCAGAGGTTAAATAGCTGAGTTTCCCTACCAGTCAGTCAGAACTGAAGAAGTCTCTTGGATGAGGGACGAAACGTCTTATAGTATCGTCAACCAAGTCCAGTTGCCCTTGACCTCAACCTCTGTGATACCTAAGAACAACACTAAGACCTAATCCCAGACCGCAAGGGGCAACGCCACAGGAAATACTTTTCCTTCAACAACCTTTTTCTCTGACTTGTTCACTCTCACTCACAGGTCCAGTTTCTCCACAGCCAGTGACAGTTGACTCTCAGTTTCTCAGCTGGTACGTCTCTGCTATACAGATGACACCACAGTTACAACGTGACGACATGCAGCAACACGTGTGACACGCTCTTCTACCACCAAAGTGGTGACTCTGCTTTCATAAGCATCAACATCTCCAACTTAACTTCAGCCACAGAGCACTTCATAGAGATTTCTGCTTTTGTTGATCGGCAGTGATACGTATGGAAAACATATCCTTCAAAGTAACCCAACAGCTACACAAGTCAACACAAGCAGGAAGGATTAAAATATCATTTGTGCTGTGAATTTTGTGTGGAAGTCAGTCTGCTTTGTGTTGCTTCAGGTCATATATATTATTTTCAACTGAATCTCTGTTCAGACACCTTGGGCTCTGAGAATTTGCAGAATTTGTCCTTGAGGACAAACTTATGGCTCAGAGGCATCACTGGTATGGTATAAATCAATATCATAGACATTTTTGGGTGCTTTTTTGTTGGTAGAGTACTTTGACACCTTTAATTAAGAGGATGGGCTTCACAGCATGAATGTTACAAGCATAGCAATAACAGTAGGCTAGAAAATAAATTTCTAAACAACAGAAACCTCTATGCTCTCAATCGGCTAAACAGTATGATTTGTAAGTAAAATGCACTGAAAACATTCAGAAAAGAACATGTGGCCACAGTGAAATGTGTAGGCCTTAATTTCTATTCCTGTACTGTTCCTATACAGAAACACAGTTAGCACTGATTTCTATTTTTGTTTCTTAAGGCTCAATAGAGATGTCGGTGAAAACCGAATCTTTAGTTAACATGATTAAGCATGAAGTCTGTTGAGGAAAATAATAATTTTGGATCCAGCTCTGATGAGGTGAAATGATGTTAGAGAGAGAGTTAGAGAGTTAGAGGATTGTTACTGCTGTCATGTCTTTACGATAAAGGTGAGTTATTTTTCTATGTTATTGATCATTCACCTCCACCAGCCCATCAGCCACTATGTTTCACATTCTCACGGTTTCCTCTAAATCGTAACATGAAAGGTCTGACATCAGCCCCCAGTTTTGGCTGCCCACCCTTACTGAAATGGCTGCACCCTGATGATGTGAGCTGCTTCACGTAAAGAAAGCCAAAATGGATACGATGACTGGTAAATGTAAACCACAGGCTTATAAATGAACATGGTACACAATAATTCTCATGTCATGCTCGCATACATTTTGTTGACTCATGCATTTCCACAGTCAGACCACATCCTTTGAGCTTAACACATAAAGACAAGTGTGTGCACTGAGGTGGGTTTCAGTTCATTTATCATCCCATCAAAGAGAGAGTAAAGAAGAAATGTTCTGTCCAGGAGCTTTATCTGTTTTATTCTCTTGTATGGTCCTCCTCATTGTCCAGTCAAGTGAGTAATATATATTGCAGTCAGACTGATATCTTGCTCATTCATGTAAACGTTCAGAATGCAAAGTAATGCTACTGTGTTTTATTTGGTTTCAACCAATTGTTGATTCATTTATCTAGTGTTTAGTTAAATTAATTAGTGTATTCCGTTTTAGGTCATGGCTCTGAGATTATTGGGGGGAAAGAGGTGGAGCCCCACTCGTTGCCTTTCATGGCTCTGCTGGAGAGCAAAATACCAGTCTGTGGAGGGACACTAATAAGTCCAAAATGGGTCCTGACTGCTGCCCACTGTGCGGAGTAAGAACAAGATACTTCCTAAAATGTTCAAGACAAATTTCTACTGATGAAGTAAAAGCTGGTGTGTACTGGTTAATTTTCTTTTTGTCTGTCTTCACAAGTAGAAATCAAGGTTTTCACTAACCAAATCAGAGACACAAGAACATAAGACGTGCAATGATTGTCACTTTCTAAACAACAACTGTGATGTGGTCCTGTTGCCATTTATTATAGATAATACGCCTTCTAAATTAGTTGACTCCACAAAGAACAGACTGAACGAGGCGGACATTGAAAAGAAAGATTTCCCTACTATTAGATGTAAAAGCAGATCTATTATTGCAACATTCTGCCTTTATAAATTCATCTCTGGAAGACTGAAGATAAATGTTCTAGTTTTATATTTAAATTGACACTTATACCCATAAGTGTCAATTTTTCACTTTCAGCTCCAGTACCTACTGCGCAGTCACATCAGCCCTGTTAGGGGGTAAACACTTCATTTGACACTTATCAACTAACACTTAAGTCTCAACACTCACTGATACTGAGGGGAAAAAACTGCTGTTATATTTTCTCAATGAACACCATATTCTGACCTACATATAAAAAAGCAACTGTGATAATGTCATCATTATGTCACTAACTAGCATGTTAGTGTATGTGAACATTGTTCTGATGAAACCCTGTTTCCTGCTCTTAGCATTAAGAAGGTGTACCTGGGGGTGCACTCCATCAAAGCAAAGGAAAAAGATTCACGGCAGGTCCGAAAGGTGACGCGCAGTTTTCCTCATCCCTGCTATGATAAAGCAGATAAGGTCAATGACCTCATGTTGCTCAAGGTAAGTTAATATTACAGTAACCAATAATGAGGGTCACAGCTGGCTCAAAACCGCAACAAAAAAGAATAGTACGATGACACAAAACTGCAGTAAAGGTTCCATTACTTTTGTTTTCACACAAACGGAAACAACTTAATGTTCAAATTATCATATGAAGTATGATAATCAGTAGGTCAGTCTTGTCAGCAGGTATGCATACTTGAAGGAATAGTGAGTGGAGTGTTGTTTGGTGAAAGAAACAAAAAGAGCATGGAGCACAGAGAACAGGGGTTCCCTCCTCTCTAGCCCACAGTGCAGAACATGAGATGTGCTTTTATACTGGAGAACCGGGCGCAGGTGGCTCCAATACCTGATGGTCTTAACCACACCTACTGGCATCTGCAACATAGAACACAAAGAGATAGACATCCCAGCAACTGAAAGAGATGGGGATGTCACATGAATAATTGCCTAGATGAAGCAGAGATGCAACAATCTGCATAGGAAAGTGGGTTGTTTGAACTCAATATTTGTTTTTTTGTGTTTGCTGAGGCAGGAGAAAAAGATGCCATGCAAACTGCAAACCACATTTGATCCAAATCAAATAATTGCCAATGCAAAGTCCGGCAGCTGCTTATCTTAACTGCTTATCTCTCTTATCTCACTCAGAGTGTGTATATTCTGTATATTTGTTACTTGTTCTCATGCAGCTGATTCTTAACTTTGCCATGAAAATTGTTCAGCATGTTGATCTACTGTGTTGTTTTTAAATCTGTAGCATTACATTTAGTGAATGTGGGAACATTTACAGTATATGTCTGACAAATTCATAGAGACAGGTATAAAAGATTATAAAAAGAAATACTAATACAAAACAATACATATGAAAAACAATATGAGCTTTCTGTGACTGCTTTGTTAGCAGCGACATTTGAAAACCTACTTTCCTTGTGCTGTGACCAGTGCTATTTAAACAATGAATGATACAAACAGTGATTTGATTAACAGTCTACAGATGTTTGCAGTCTATTCAGGTGACAAACACAAGATTTAGACAAATAAATTACCACAAGAATTCTAATCTCCAGAGCCCCCATGTTATTATAGATACTTTTATATCACTTAAACTGGATGGGTAACAGTGCTCAAGAATGATGCTAGAAAAGAAATTTCTAAATGTTATGTCTATTTTTTAATTTCAGCTTGACAAACCGGTGAAGCAAACCAAGACGGTGAAATGTCTCGGGTTCGGTAACACCATCAGAGAACCAGCAGCGGGCACCAGCTGTCTGGTGGCTGGATGGGGGAAAACAAACAACGTTTCCAAGCAAATGTCAGATGTCCTGAAGTCTGTCAATGTGACTGTGATCGACAGAGTCAAGTGCAACTCTCCTGAATATTACGGCCTTAAGCCTGTTATCACCAGTAGCATGATATGTGCCGGTTCAGACGGTAAAAACAGTGCTGATACCTGTCAGGTGAGAATGTTTTGTGCAGGAAGTAAACAGCCTGTCCCCAACATATCACCAATTTCACTGCTATGTTGTGCCTACAAATGACATGTCATGTGTTTATTCTCTCTCTAGGGGGATTCAGGAGGTCCACTGTTGTGCAATGGAGCACTAGTCGGAGTCACATCCTTTGGAAGGAAGTGTGGCCTGATTAAAAAGCCTGGAGTGTACGCTTTTCTTTCAGAAAAACAACTCAGCTGGATCAAAAATACAATGAAGAAGTCTGATATATAATTAGCCCTCCCTGTTTATTATTCTGTGTTCTTGACCCAGTTAACCTCTTTAAACGTGTCTGTCTCTGTATCTATTGTTCATGCTACATTCACTTCATCCTAATTAGATTAGATGTATAGATATAATTAGGCATTTAAAGAGCTTGGAGGGTGGTGTCTTTTTTTAGCCCTTTCAAAACTAAAAATACAAGAGCAGAAATGTTAGAGTAGTACACACGTGGCAGCATGTCTCTGACATGCAGTAGCACCTAGATGTGAAAAAGGTGGAGAGCATGGTCCCACCCATAGAGGAAGGTTGGGTGATGGAAGGTAGCGTGGATTTATTTTCATTAACCGTAGCTAAACTGTCTTGTAAATAATGACAATTAAACTTTCTCAGTAACAAAATGTTTCAAATGTTGTTTTTGTATGACTCTTAAGGACAGCGATTTGCATACTAACAGGATAACAAAAACTCTAGTGGTGAAAAACTCTACTCAGATAGCATTTGTAATGTTAAAAACACTTCAACAAATTAGAAAGGAGAGTCTGCGATGTAGGAAGGAACGTTTAGAGTTAAAAGCTAAAATAGACTATATTGTTCAACATTTAAAAGCCTAACGAGTTTACTGTATACTGTGTCTGATTTTTCTCATTCTGTTTCGTAGCTTTTTTAATCATGGGTCGAAAACGCCTGTGCAAATCATTTCACCAAAAACGAGTCTCCCAAGTAACAAGTAACAAAACTGATTATGAAGAATCAGATTTTGCTAGTATTTCATATGTAATAAATTTAATCGTCATGACAGCCATTCAGATTTAGAAGATGAAGAAAAAGAGCTCTGGGATGCCTCAGTGGCAGATGACCAGCCTCCGTCCGATTTAGAAAACTGTTTTGATGATGACAGTTTTGATGCATATGATATGGAAATGACAGCGGCATAAGTCTTCATCTTTTGCAAAACATGGGTATTTTCAGCGGGGACGTCTCAGATTTTATTGAACCAGAGGATGCAGTTCACACTTCACCCACACTGGCGCTAACATACGATGATGCGTACATAAACCATACAAAACATTCTCCATCGAGATACAGCATGCTCTCAATCACGGTGAAAAACAATTTGGCCCCCATCATGTTGATGGTTATAGTGAACGGAGTGGTGTGCTCACAGCTTGTGAATTTGCAGAGTGTTTCTGGCATGGGTGTCCCAAGTGTTACAGTCCAGGACATAAAAATACTGTAAACAATGTTCCATTTGGTGTTCTCTACAGATATTTTACTGCAAAAATACAGGCCCTTAGAGAAGACGCACATGCTTCATGTCAGGGTGGTGTGGGAATGTGAATTGGAGTGTTCAAAGAAAAAAGATCACATTCTGCAGGACTTTTTGAAAACTTATGAAGCCCCTGTGAGACTCAGGCCCAGAGACGCCCTGTTTGGGGGACGTACGAATGCGTACAGACTGCATTACAAATCTGCTGAGGGGGAGAAAAAAAAACTTAACTTCACATCACTATATCCAACTCTGCAAGCCCATAAATTCTAACCAACCGGTCAAACAACAGTCATTTTCTGAGACTTTGAACTGATTGAAAAGTATTTTGGTCTGATAAAATGTACAGTTCTGCCCCATAGAGGTCTTTCCCACCCTGTACTCCCAGTTTGTTGAAAGTGTAAACTGGTGATTTTTCCCTTATCAAAATCAGACCACTGACTGTTGTCATTCCATGGGTCAGTTTTGAGTTGCAAAAGGCTGTTGAAAAAGGCTATGTAGTAACCACAATTGATGAAGTGTGGCCTTTTGATGGTAAAAGTGACAATCTTTTCAAAGATTATATAAAAGCATTCTTACAGAGAAATCAGCAGCTGGCGGTTTTCCTCTAGCCCTCATGAGTATCGCTGTGCCTTTTATATCGAGTCTTATTGCTTCGAGACAAACTTAGATGACTATGGAGTATGCCCAAAAAATTTTTCTGGTACCTAAACAACAACTCGATCTTTTAAGAAGACCTCCGGCACACGAGTCTATTCGAGAGACTGTTGAAAATGAGTTGGATCGTACTATTATTAATTAAAGGATAGGTCCACATTTTTCCAAGTCGGTCTTAAAACAATGGCCAAAGACATTCTGGATCAAAAGACTGAGGATCTTCATGAAAAAGCAAAAAAATATTCCATTGCATTGCAGAGATTTCTCACCATGGTAAAACAAGGAGAAAGAGATCAGAACACACTAACTTTGTCTATGCTGGGCGCTGAGGATTTTCACTCTCCAGACCAAAAGAATCAAGAAGGAAGAGATTTTGTTTTGGAAGAAATTTTTAAAAACATGCCAAAAACAGCAGGAATAAAGCTCAGCATATTTTGGATAAAATGTCCTCCTCAAAAACATATCTTCATGGACTGAACAAGGGGATTGAAAAAAGTTACGGAAATGTTGTTAAAGGGTCTCTTGTATGATTTGATAAGAGGTGTGACTACGTCTCACAACGTGTCCGACAGCCAGAGAGCTACAGGTTGGGACGAATATCTGCAATCTTGGCTATATTGAATATACCTTTGCGAGTTGTGCCAAATCAACAAGTAAAAAGAAAAATTGACGACTTACAGAGAAAGACCGGAGAATCTTCTCCTCTTGCTACTGTTCCATCTACACCTCTTGTTACCAGAGGGAATCGATTAGCAAGCAATGAAACAAGTCCTTTTGTATCACCTATAATGCGACTGAGTGATTGGATGACTTTTTAATTATATCGGTACTGGTTTTAAATAAATACATAGAAACATGATTTTACATGAGTCTTTTTATTTATATCACCAGGATAATAACAAAACTTTGTTGTACATGATTCATGCTATTAATTATTTTGATAATGGCTCACACACATAGCATCTAATAGGGAGAGCCGGGACGAATGAAACACTTTTCAGATATACGTCATTTTAAAATATAACGTTACAGACAGAAATCATTTGTTGTAGTCATCAACAACTCACATGTGTGTTCTATCAATACCAGGTGTCATCTTGTTAAAATGTGGACCGAGTATAATATCACTTTGAAGGAAAGATGCGAATTGTTTCATTTGTCCCTACTGTGCGGGACGGATGAAACACAACGACATACATTTAAATAGTTTAAGTTATTCTTGTTTTTATTTAGAAAGCTTGACACTACCCTTCTTGATATGTAATTGCAAACTCATTATGTCCTTTTTCTTAATAAAAAATCGTATAAATACAACTTAGCTAGCTAACTAGAAAATCTAACAGCTAATGCACATTTGGATCAGATATCAGCTGCTCTTTTTATGTACATCTGCAGCCTGTTTTCCTGGTCTACTGTGAAGATCCTGTTATTTGGCTGTGAGTATCCTGGTGGTCCAGCCTGCAGCCTAGTGGACTCTGGCCTCCTCCCGCCGTATCTAAATAAGGTAGAATGGCTGCATGTTCGACAGTGACTCTTGACATTTAAACTTCACTAGCTTCTAAACTGTAAAACTTTGACATTTAAAACTTCAGGATGTGTTAAAGTACTAACTAATCTTTTATGTGATCATGACCATGGCACATGGAACAATAAACACAACTTGTCATTCAAAAAAAATTATTGCTTGAGTGAATTTACTTTCCGTCATTGAAAACAGCTTCTTTTGTATAATTCTGTGAAAGTGTGACGTATTCCCCTGATTTTTCCCTGTTCTGTTAAATACTGTGGACTGTATGTGCTGAGGTAGTTTGGCATATCAAACTTGTATGGGCTCCGAGAAAATCGCTGTGTTTCATTCGTCCCGCGTTTCAATCGTCCCGGCTCTCCCTATTATTTCACACATTTAAAAGAATCTCATACTTTGGTTAGATCCGCCGTTTGGCTAACTGTTAGCAGAGCTAGATTATTCAACAGTTCTGGCGTGCACACCCATTACTAAGCTATAAATAATGACGGAGGAATAAAACACGGTGGGGCATCAGCGCTCGTGCTGGAACTCTCACACAGGAGGAAAAACTTTATTGCTTATAAAAAAAAAAACACTTCACGTGTCACATGTCAATCACAGCACATCTTATTGGTTGTTGGCATTGTTCATCGCACAAGATCTTTGTTAACACATTGAGAGCACATTTTTTTCTATTATGTCAACACTAACACACTGCCATGGGCTCATACACAGTTTCTGTGGGGAGGGGTGTGTGAAGGGACCTGATCATGAACAGTGTACTGCTTGTTGCTTGAGCTTCAAGATGCAGATTTGCCACCTGACTAACGGCAGCTGGCTCACACAGTGTGGGAAATGTGTGCTTGGTGTGGCTGGTTCGACTGAGACAGGTGTACACAGCGTTTGTTCAACAACTTCCACTAAAGGAGCAACAACATTTCACACAGTTTTTTTCGACCCACAGCTTACCAGCGGTCTACTCTGACCGACGAGGGTCGACTTGCTTCTCCTCGATTGCTTATTTTTTCTAGTCTTAGTATAGCTCTTGTTATTTGTTGTTTGGCCATGGCTACTATTCCCGACCCCTGTTGCTGCCTGTTGCCACGACTCATGACGTTAGTGATAACATCCATATCGTAGAGTTGGTATAATGGCCCTATTGCCATGTTGTTTTTAGCTGCTGTCTTTAAATGAGGGGCAGCAAATGTAAATCCTTTCTTGAGTAGGGGAATGCAAGTCTGAACAGTCCCCTAAAAATACCCCCTGACCATGCTCCATACTGACAACCGAGTCCGCTGTATCCTGGTAAATCTCCACCCACATGAGCGATATAGTGTGCAACGTATTTGTCCGTATTGTGAACATATGGCTGATGTTTGCTCCTTGTCTAATACTGGTATTTTACCAGTCAGAAGTGTAACTTTATTATCGCTTTGCCGTATGTGAAAGGGATATGTTGGTTCTGATCTGACTTGAGAGAAATCTCGATACTGTCAATTTGTGTTTTGCAGAGCCTTAGGTAGTGTCATAAGTATTTGTGATCACATGGTTGTTTGGCCCTGTTATATGTACCATTCTTAAAAGAGGGACATAACTGTCACCCACTGTTTGATGTTCAACAATATCGGTGTAAACAAACATATTATACAGGCCTACATTAACATTGGCAGGATGTGTTGCCAAATATAGTATCGGAGACAGCACCGCATTAGTTTGTGGTTGAGACCTAAATGTGACTGATCACTCATGAGTTTTTGAACTTCACTCCGGGAATAAATCCTAACATTTGTGCAAATGTTCCTTGAAACGTTCATTCTATGTCTCTCGTTGGTAAAATATTGGTTGCTGTTTTAATCAAGTTCGATGTGATCCATTTTGTTTTCAGATAAACTGTTTGTTTCAGCTATTATCTGTGACATGGTTGTATATAATCCTTGTGTCGCTGATAGTGCCAGTACTCGTCGTGTTGGGTCGTGGCAGCTGTGCTGTTGATTCTGGAGAAGAAGGTCAGCTTGTAGAGGTCGATGAGAGTCGGGTTCAAACCGCCCTCTTGTTGGATTTTTTATCAAACACAACAAATTTTGAGCCTTCAGGTGTTTTTGGATATTGAATCTCTATCAACCCCACCTCGTATGCTGATTTAAAGTGTAAAGGCTTGGAAAGCTTTGTTCTAAAATTTACTATTGTAGACGAGTTGCTGGGTAGGGTGACAAAAAAATCCTCCACGTCCATTTATACGTGTTTGGAAGCTGCTAAGGCAACTGAATGACCTTTTTTTCTGAAATCCAAGAGTTCAATTTATCTGGCCATCCGACCCACCATGTCACGGCCTTGTCTTTTTTTTCAAGATAAAATCTTTTCTGTTTTAAATGTTTTCTTTTTATCTATAATAACTTTTTGCATCTCTGGGTCATAAAATGTTCCCTGTAATATTTCCCCGTCATAATCTTTTATAATTTCGCTCTTTTCCCTCGTCTGTTTGTATTTTATGCAGTATTCCACCTTCAGCTAAAATATCTTGAAGGATGCTGTGGCGCGTTTACTTTTTTTCTACTCTTATTTTTTTTTTAAACAACATACCCATGCATATTTTGAAAACAAGTCTATATATGCTAATAAATAGCGTACCCCAACATTTTCTGCAGAATAAGCGGACAAGTAGATCTTAATGGAACTGCCAATCTATTGTATTCACTAAAACCTTGTTTCTCTTAAAATGCACCAGAACCGTCTTGTGAAGAGAACAGGCATCTTGCTTCATGTGCCAGTTTTCTATATCTGAATCCTTGCACCGAACTCCAGTACTGTCAAATATAGACAATAAAATACTTGAGCACAGACATTGAAGGGTCCCTTCAATGTCTGTGCTCAAGTATTTTATTTCCACCGACATACACAACATACCCGTCAGTGAGAATTACAAGTATACATTTTTCAGAAAATCAATACAAGCACCTAAGATTCAATTAAGCAATACATCACATCATCAACATCAACATGTTGCTTTCTGGTTAACATTAAAACACACAAATCAATACAACAAAAACAAAATACATGACCCGTATGAAATTCATTATCCAATCCAATCCACTTTATTTATATAGCACAATTTTAAAAAACAACAAGGTTACCAAAGTGCTTTACAGAGATAAAACAAACTATGTTTATGATAATAGAAAACAAAATAAATAACATCAACAATGACCACAGCAGCTCTCATGCTGGTCTTCCTCCTGGTCCTGGGCATGTTCAGCCGCAGCTGATCAGCAGACCTCAGTGACCTTGACCTCAGAGATGTACTGAGGTGCCAACCCATTAAGTGACTTAAAAACAAACATTCAAATCTTAAAATGTATTCTAAAATCAACACAGTCTCACTCCCTACTCGTCAAATGTCTGACGCATGGTCAAGGCCCTTTGTCGTCGCTTTTTAAAGACTTGGGTAGCCCTTTTGCATCAATTATTGACGTTTAGGGATCCACAGTCAAGTTAGCAACGCTTAGCAACGATAAATATGCAATATCCGGTTACACTTTCAAGATAAAACGTAACATCTCGATACATTGCCATGTTGAAATGCGCATAATTAAAGTCGTGAAACGTTGCAGTTTCGGTTTAGGCACAGAAAGTACTTGGTTGGGTTTAGGCAACAAAACTACTTGGTTAAGGTTAGGAAAAGATCATGGTTTGGGTTAAAATAGCTATGTATGTCAATTAAGACTTAAGTTAACTAACGTTAATGTCAATTTACCTCACTCGCCTAAATAAAAACATTTAATGTTTTGTTTCGCACGGGACACAAACTCTGTTCTCCTGCTTCAAGGTCCAGGTTCTGGCTCTCTATCCACCTCAATCACCTCCTTACTTCGTCTTTTCTCTTAAATATCATACTTGCCTTTACCATCAAAAACTGACACAACAGGGCTTCCCTCAATACGTCGAACTATGACGTCAAAGGGATCCCTAGTGCGTCACAAACTGACGATTATGGCTCTTGACCAAGCGTCCATATGTGACGACTTGGGAGTGAGACCGGGTTGCTAAAATGTACAGGGAGCCAGTGAAGCGAGGCCAGAATGGGGGTAATGTGTTCGTGTTTCCAGGTTCCTGTTAAAAGACGAGCAGCTGCATTTTGGACTAACTGTAGGCGTGAAAGGGAGGTTTGGTTCACGCCGATCTAAGGTGCATTACAGTAATTCAAACAAGTCGAGATAAAAGCATGTGAATCACATGCTCAAGAAGATCAAAAGATAAAACAGGTTTAATTTTAGATAAAAGCCTCAAATAATAAAAACTGGATGTAACCACAGTGTTTATCTGCTTGTCAAGTTTAAAATCACTGTTAATTTTGATGCCTAAATTGGTGACTACTGGTTTTACGTACTGTTGCAGGGAGCCAAGGTTTACGGGAGTGGAATCACAAACCCGACTGGGTCCAAACACAATGACCTCCATTTTTTCAACATCGCTCAGATAAATATGATCTGAACCACTGCAGGGCAGTGTCTCGGGTTGCCAACAAAGTGCTGTAGGCAAGAGATAAGAATGGCCGGATCAATTGTGTCAAAAGCAGCTGTAAGGTCTAAAAGCACAAGAATAGTAGAGTCACCACGGTCTGTAGTTATCATTCAAAGGATAAACATTTGCTACATCGAGTATAGATTTCACATCAGCATATTTATCTGCAGTCATTTGCACCATGGCATGCCAACCCGATGTCATTCGTCTAACACATTCTGTTTTTCAAATCTAGAACAATATAGCGTCCTATCTGTGTCACATATTGCATTGTTAACAGCTTCACACAACAATGCTCTCATCCTATACATGATGTATCTCTTTTTGACATAGTTTAGTGGACTAGACATATTCCCCATTGTTTTTTAGTGTTTTTCCCCTTTCCAAATGTTCAGGGATTCCTTAACTATTGTGCTCACACTGTCCTCCACTTTAACCACCCGTTTAAGTGATGCAATGAGAAACGGTTTCCTCAGCCAAATCTGGAGAGCACCTGCTGCAATACCTCGAATGTTGCACACAGATGTTAGCACGACCCCAACGTAGAATATGCTTTTCAGCATCTGCAAAATTTTTGTTAAGAAGCTTCTGCGTAATTTAATAAAAGAATGGTAGTATGTCAGTGCATATGTGAGATTGTTTTCTGCTCCAGTCATCCGTATAAAGGGAATACACACGTTTGTTTAGCTTTTTGTTGCAGTGTGTCATGTAAATAATAAGCTACGGTTACCTCTATAATACTGCAACCAGTAGTGTTAGATGATGTGTCGCAACAGTCCAGAGTTTCCAAACAGGATTCCTTAAATGGCTTGTCCCTGCTCTCATCCTCTTCTAATTTTTCTTCAGGACAGAGAAATGTTAAATTTCTTTTCCCCAGTTCTTTGCCAAAGTCATCCCCTCATGAGTTATCGATATCGTCATCCTGGAGTAATGGAAAATATTTAGGCCTGCTGCGAGCACCCTCACCAGCTGCACATGTCCTCGTACCTGTGATGGTGTGGATTTCCTGATCTCTGCTCTGAACTAACCACAAATACAAAGCAAAGTACATTTATTTGAACATACAAACGTATCACAGTAAGATACTTCATGCACCACTATTTCAGTCTCTTGTAGGGTAAAAAAACACATTAAGAATTTACTCATTCTATGAAATCATGCCTTTTTTTAGGTTTTACTTTTTGATGTTTGAGGTATGGATAACAGGGCATTCATGTGAAAAAGTTATCCTCTTATCACACACCAACAAGACCAGAAAAACAACATAACATCCGGTGGTAAGATGACATAGCTCTATTACGCAAACAAATATGTCTAGTTGTCAGACAAGAAGGCAAGTCTATAAAAATGTGTTTTAAGGTATGATTTAAAAGCTGAGACAGTGCCAGTAGAACAAATACTAACCGGTGGACAGCTCTAAAGTCCAGGTGCCAGCACAGGAAAAACTTGATCTCTTGACTTTAACCTGACTTCAAGCTGCCTTTTTCCTCTGATGTGAAAGCCTTGTATACACTGCCCACTGGACCCGATTCCTATGAATCTCCTCCAAGCCATATCTCCTACTATGGTCCCGACAATCACTCATGTGATAAATACTTCTCTGGCTTCAGGAACCTTCCCGACCACTTTCAAAAGGGCTCAGGTTACACCCTTGCTCAAAAAGCCCTCACTTGTCCCAACTCAAGTTGAGAACTATCGACCAGTGTCTCTTCTACCTTTTTTATCCAAAACTATTGAACGGGCAGTATTCAAACAGTTCTCAGAATTCCTCTCAGGGAATGACCTCCTAGATCCATATCAGTCTGGTTTTAAGAGTGCCCACTCTACTGAAACAGCTCTTCTGTCTGTAACAGAAGCCCTAAGGTCAGCTAAAGCTGCAGCCCAATCCTCAGTTCTTATCCTGCTTGACCTATCAGCTGCCTTTGACACAGTCAACCACATGATCCTGCTATCCACTCTCTCAGCAATGGGCATCTCGAGTAAAGCACTCCTGTGGTTCGAATCCTACCTCTCGGGGCGTTCCTACAATGTTTTGTGGCAAGGACAATTATACTCCTCCCACTGCCTCTCCACAGGGGTGCCCCAATGCTCAGTGCTTGGGCCCCTTCTCTTCTCAATTTACACCACCTCACTGGGGCCGATCATTCGCTTGCACGGCTTCTCTTACCACTGCTACGCAGACGACACGCAACTCTACCTATCCTTCCCGCCAGGCGATCCCACTGTCTCGGCGCGGATCACGGACTGTCTATCAGACATATCTGCATGGATGAAGGCTTGCCACCTTCAACTAAACCTCTCTAAGACTGAACTCTTGGTCATTCCAGCCAAGCAATCTATCCACCATAACATCAAACTACAAATTGACTCCGCAACCATCACTCCAACCAAGGTGGTGAGAAACTTGGGTGTCATGATTGATGACCAGCTGTCCTTTTCAGACCATGTTGCTACTGTCTCTCGGTCATGCCGCTTTTCTCTATACAACATAAGGAAAATCAGGCCCTACCTCACTCAGTACGCCATTCAGCTTCTGGTACAGGCCATAGTTATCTCTCGCATCGTCTATTGCAATGCCCTCCTAGCAGGTCTCCCAGCTTGTGCAGTGAAACCCCTACAAATGGTTCAGAACGCAGCAGCGCGTCTGGTTTTTGATCAGCCCAAAAGGACTCATGTCACTCCATTACTCGGTGACCTCCACTGGCTCCCCGTGGCCTCCAGAATCAAATTCAAGTCCCTAATGCTTACATACATGGTGTATAATGGGTCTGCACCCATCTACCTAAACTCCATAATACAAACTTACGTTCCTTATCGGCCGCTACGCTCCTCCAACGAATGCCGCCTGGCTCTGCCATCCCTTCACACAAAGCAATCCCAGTCCCGGCTATTCTCATCTGTGACACCACGATGGTAGAGTGAGCTACCACACGCCATCAGAGCAGGGGCGTCCCTCTCTAACTTCAAGAAGCTCTTGAAAACTCATCTCTTCCGAGAATACTTCCTCTTATAACACCTCTAACTCCTTACCTCTAACATGCACTTCCTGTGCTCTTCTTCTTCTATCCCCGACAATGATCTTGAATTTATTGCACTTTTTGTTAACTCTTACTTCCTTCCCTAGGTATCTACCCCATTGATGTGATATGTACTGTGAGCTCTTACTAGTATGTATTGTCAGTTGTAGATCTGTAGTTGATACTCTGTTGATGCTTGTATGTTGTTCCTCAAATGTAAGTTGCTTTGGATAAAGCGTCTGCCAATTGAGTAAATGTTAATGTAAATGTAAAACGCAGGAGAGGAGGAAGGGTCGATACGTTAACATTTACATTAAAATTACATTTTATACAGCTTTGCTCATTCATCATTTACCAGACTTGAATTTCCTTAACCCTCGCGCTACCCTTCCGGGTCCGTGTGACCCCCGCGAGAGGCCGCTGTTTCTCTCGCTTACGTGTCATGAACGAATACGAGTTGTTGGGGGAATGTACAGATTGGAGAGCGGAGAGTGGTCCGTGAGCGAGCGAGAGTAGTAGAGAGAAGTAGAGAGAATAGTAAAGAGAATAGTAAAGAGAGTGGTAGCTGATGTTGTAGGCCTGTCTCTTAGGGTCAGGGTGACCCGGAGAGAGAGCCCAACGCGTGTCCGTCTGGGTCAACGTGACCCGCAGCAGAGAGACACGGGGGTCAATCTGACCCGCGGAGTACAAGACCAGCGAGTAACAACAATAACCAAAACACATAAAAAAAAAACACCTCTTCTATCGGGTCAGATAGACCCGCGAGCACCCTTTCCCTCTCGCGTACGCTACGAGAGGATACGCTCATACTCATTTACTGTAACCTGGCCTGCCATGGGTCACCCTGACCCGGCCGCACTAAAACCGTTCACAGGATACGCTCATACTCATTTACTGTAACCTGGCCTGCCATGGGTCACCCTGACCCGGCCGCACTAAAACCGTTCACAGGATACGCTCATACGGTTTACTGTAACCTGGCCTGCCATGGGTCACCCTGACCCGGCCGCACTAAAACCGTTCACATTACATTTGATGACATTATTACGAGCGCTCGGGGTGGAGGGTCAGACTAACCCGCGTGATATAAAGCGAACGAAGCCCACGCGGGTCAGACTGACCCACCACCCCGAGCGCGTAACCCTATTATTAACGGACACGCGGGTTCACGCAAAGGTCATCGAATCCACAGACCGTAACCATGGAGAATGCCGCGCATGCGCGCAACGAGGCTAGCGGTAACGGATCCCACTCGGACAGCGAGTACGATTACGAGGACCGCGAAGAGTGCGAACTGCAGCAAATAGGTGGTGGTGAAGAAGAAGAAGACAATGAAGAAGAAGAAGACAACGAAGAAGAAGACAACGAAGAAGAAGACAACGAAGAAGAAGAAGAAGAAGACAACGAAGAAGAAGAAGAACAACAACAACAACAACAACAACAACCATCGCGCACGCAACCACTACCCAGGAGCGACCTCGCGTCCAAAAACGGAGCTTTGATCTGGACGCGCACCGCTCCGCGCGATGTCTCTTCAGCGACCGCTGCCCCTCATATTCCTCATCATCATAATAATAATCATGCTTCTCGTACTCGCACCCCCAATCCCCCGCCGCCCGGACCCACCCCGTTTCCCTGGTGAGCGACATACCTTCCGCGTTCGAGCTCTTCTTTACGCGCGCGATCCGTGCGCTCGTCTTGGAGATGACGAACCTGCATGCCGAGCGCACGGGCTACGGTCTGCGCAACCCGTGGTGGAAAGCGGGCATGGGCGAAGCAGAGCTGCGCGCTTACGCGGGCCTCCTCATCCTCGCGGGCGTGTACAGGTCCCGGGGAGAGGCCGCGGCGAGCCTGTGGGACGCGGAGAGCGGACGCTCGATATTCCGAGCGACCATGCCTCTGAAAGCGTTCTACGCGTACTCTACGCTGCTGCGCTTCGACGACCGCGAGACGAGGGCGCAGAGGAGATCCTCGGATAAGCTCGCCGCGGTGAGAGAACTCTGGGACAGGTGGGCCGACAGGCTGCCCTACATGTACAACCCCGGACCCGATGTCACCGTGGACGAACAGCTGGTCCCCTTCAGAGGTACGTGGTGGTATCGCGCTAATCGCGTGGCCCGTTTATTAGCTTGTATCGGTTGTTTAGGTTTTCTTTTTTTTGTGTGTGTGTTACGAGAAAGAAGGAACGCGAAAGACATAAACGCACAGCACCGTTCACAAGTCTAATATAATATATAGAGAGCGTGCGTGCGTGGGTGCGTGCGTGTGTTTATCAGCTTCTCCATTATTTGTCCTAAGCTAAAAATCCCCTCTCCTCTCCTCTCCTCTCCTCTCCTCTCCCCTCTTCTCCTCTCCAGGTCGCTGCCCCTTCAGACAATACATGCCCAGCAAACCGGCCAAATACGGGATCAAGTCTTGGATTCTGTGCGATGCCAAATCCAGCTACGCGTGGAAGATGCAGGTCTACCTGGGGAAAAATAATAAACCCGGTAACACTACTACTACTACTACTACTACCACCACCGGAAAGTCTACTAGTCTATCGTCTTCAGCAGCGACCCGCGCGCGTCCCGAAAAAAACCAAGGCACGCGCGCGTGGTACTGGATCTAACGGCCGACCTCCTCGGACCGCGCAACGTGACCTGTGACAACTTCTTCACGTCCTACGAGCTCGGCCAGCGGCTCCTAGACGCGAACCTGACCATGCTCGGAACCGTTAGGAAGAACAGACCCGAGCTCCCTACCGCGCTCATCTCCGCTAAAGGTAGAGCCGCCTTCTCCTCCGAGTTCGCGTTCGCTACCGGACCGGGACCGGGAGGAAACAGAACCACCACGCTGGTCTCGTACGTACCGAAGAAAAACAAGAACGTGCTGGTGATGACTACGCTACCGTGGCGCTCTCGAACCGCAGGACCATCATCCTCAGCGGCAGCTTCATCGTTCACCGCAAGCGGACTCAGCGAGCGCCCCGATCGCAAACCCGAGCTGGTGCTCAAGTACAACGCGACCAAGGGAGGAGTCGACAACCTGGACAAGCTGGTGGCCACCTACAGTTGCAGGAGGATGACCTCCCGCTGGCCCGTGGCCGTGTTCCACAACATACTCGACGTGTCCGCGTACAACGCTTACGTGATATGGCGAGAAACGAACCCGGGCTGGCTGTCCGGGCATCGCAACAAGCGCAGGTTCTTCCTCGAGCAGCTGGGTAAAGCGCTCGTGGCCCCTCTTATAGAGAAAAGGCGCGGGCTGCCCCGCTCCGAGGCCTCGCTCGCGCTGGTCCGATGCGTGAGAACCGCTGCGAGCGCGAACGCGACACTAAATTCCGGTGGCAATAACTGAAGATGAAAATATTAATCGAACAGATTAATATTTAGGCCACTCATGGACCTATAATTGTACAGTCCGACTGAGTTGGCCTATGCCTATATGCTGATTTTTTTGCAGTGGAAAAAGTGTCAAGGTTCAAACTGACGAAGTTTGAGACGTCTATGCTACATTAATAAAATCTATTTATTTCAGCTGCACCACAGTCATCCTCACTCAGAAATAATCACATCATATCCAGTTGATAACTACAATAGGAATGTTCTGTGACTACAATATGAAAGTTTACTGTACAGATTAGTTTAAACAGTGTACTGCAGCACTGTAGCGCACGCTAAGTGTTTTTTGTGCAACTGTTGCCAACTTGACAGCTGCCTTAATAACCACAGTGAAAATCTCTGTATGGTCGTTGCTCCTGACCTGGTGCCGCTGCATTACTCAAGCCTCTGTGAATCCTGCAACATCTCTGTTCCCCATTCTGTTTTCCCAGTGATTAACCCTGTCTGTCTGCCTTTCCCCAGGTTCATTCACCTCCGTCCAGTGTCGTGTCGGCTGGACTTGCCTACCTGCCCCCTGCCCCCTGCCTTGGGCGTCTTGTTGGGTCAGATGTACGACCAGGCTGGGACAGTTAAGCCTGGTCCTCACCTTCACCAACTTAATAAACTTTGTCAAAAAATACTCCATTAGCTTTCTACGATAGTCAATAACTCTGCAGACAAAAAACGTCTCTGGAGACGGTCAAGAGTCAGTGCAAAAAGAGTTTATTCCAAAAGAGGACACATAAACCCGGACAGCATCCCAGCAGGCTGGAGGACGAAGTCCCCTCTATGGTCTGCGGACAGCCTTAAATACCCCTTTTGGGCTGGTGTGCCCCCCTCTTTTCTTTATGCTGAGTTTCTTATCTTCTGTTTTTATGCTGTTCACACATGTTGTTTTACCACTTTTACCGGTTTTCCAGCTTTCATTCATCCTTCTGTGTTGTTGACTTTCTATATTTTGTTATCTTTCAGAATAATAAACTCAGCACTTACATTGAAACTCAAATGTCACACTTTTTCAGCAGTTATGATTATATAATTCCACACACAGTTATACTTCTTGAAAAATTACTACAGGAATGACAAGTGTTGTGCTTTGCCTATTATCAATGGTGGATTCCTTACAGTAATCTTGTTGTTATAGTAACTTTTTACTACTTTTCTTGTCACCATCTATGCATCCTTTGAAACTCATTTACTCTGCCAAGCTGAGTCAGCTAGTGCTTCATCAGCAGGTTCACCAAGCGCCAACGGCGGTAATTAAGCATGTAGTCTTACTTGGTAATTAAACATGTAGTCTTAATATCAGCAGAATGACACCTCGGCAATGAAAATCTCTCGTTTCGCGGGGCCCCACCGGAGTTGTTATTAACCTAGAGTCTCTGGACCTCTAGGTAGCTTTTAATGATAGCTTATTATAATTATTCACCAGTGATCAGTTAGTTAATAATTGCTCAATTATCTTAAATCAATCAGTCAGTCTCATATCTAAAGGGTAAATTCTATTGGCAGGGACTTCCTTGATTCCTTGATTACAGTGAATTTATTAACTAACTAAGGTGATATACAAAGGTGGTTAAATACATCAGAGAAATAAACAATGGCTAAACAATGAGAATGGAGGTTCGACTGTGGGAGGATTTGACTCTTACCGCAACTAATGGAAGTAAGCTATGAGTTTAGGAGTTAAAAGACCATATTAACTCTATGGGATATCCCCGACCACAGAATGCTTTGTTTTGGTCTTACTGCTTGTCGGCGGCCTGCCTTGGCCTGTTGCACGGGTCCCACGCTAGCTGCCCGATCCCTGGCTTTTTGCTAGGGATTTCTCCAAGGTTCTCCGTGTCTGATTGAAGAAAAACCCTCAAGGGTTGGCTGTCCTCTGTCTGGCAATTTGGCTGTTGTCCTTGGTTGCCGCTGGTGAGACCACGTGGCTTTGTTTGAATTCTTAGGGCGTTGCCGGGAGAGGGCAAGCCGGGCACGTGCCGAAGCGCCATTGAACAGGGAAGCATCCAGAGAGCAGAGCGAAGAGCGGAAGAGAGCGAACGACGTCGTGTGTCGCTCTTTTGTTGTCTGGGGTGTGGTTCCCCAGAGGGCAGTCCTTCGTTTCCCGCAGGGCGGCCGTTTCCGGTTTCCCGAGGGACTGTCTTTCTAAACTTTTAATATGTCTATAAAGAAAAATAAAATCTATTTGCGCGTATTATAATCAAATATTTTCCCACAATCAAACCTCAATGGTCAAACGGTTGTACCGTTCTAAGTTTAAGCATTTGGTAACAGGAAAACAATTGTCAGTAATTAGACCTTAAAAGGTTAGCATTTCAGAATGATGGCATGTAATACTTATTTCATCCACTTGGGATAGCTCAGGTTATATGAAGACAGCTTAGATTAATCCAAAAACAATCTTTCCTTAGGAACTGGGAAATTTAGTTATTTAGCCTTAAATTCAAGCTGGCAATTAATAGCGTATAGTATAACATTTATCATAATTTCTAAAGGACTTGTGTGAGAAAGTATTGTGAACAAGCATTGGTTACACATAAAATGAAGATGTGTCCTTAACCTTGCTGAAAATTAAAACACTGCAAAAGTAACTTATTTAGATTCTTTTCAGCAATAATATCAACAACAGATAGCAACAACATGGTAACATAACTTCTCAAATAGAGGCAGCGCCACTACTAACTTAGCAAGGATTATTATTTGAAGAGAACAGTTTATAATGAAACATTGTTTTAGCTCAAGAAGGCAGGAGTTGTGTCCCTTTTCGCATATCCTGGCTTATCATGTTTGCACATCAATCTTTGTTTGCATAAGGGAGTTCAGGTCTGTGTCTCTGGTGTCCTGGAGTTCCTCAGCTAGGCGTGAAAAAGAGTATCTCTTTGATGGGGTAATGAAACACAGAGCAAGGTCAGTTGCCATGGTTGTGTGTGTGTGTGTGTGTGGGGGGGTAGTTTAGGGTTTCCTGACCCCTTTTAAGAAGAGTTCTGATAGGCTGTTTAGGAAAATACTAATCACTAGTTAATGTCCCTTTTGTCAGTTTAACAGTCAGGCACCGCGTTATCAGGCTACGGAATCAAAGGTGCCAGTTTTACGATCAGGCTGCTCAGGAATAGCATCCCCCTTTTGTTGGGGTCTCTTCAGCCGTCTGTTGAAAGTTGATTTCAACCCCCCTCCTCCTTCTCTCAGGAAGATAAGAGGAATTGTCTCCAAATTATTTAATATAAAAAGCACAAATCCACACTGTTGTTCACTACACTACTCAAAAATGATGACCTGCCTTCTCCTGATCAAGCTATTTTCATCACAAACATCACCCCAAGACACCACCCAATTTAACTTTTCTGGTGTTTTTATGATGTCATGCTGTGCTCATTCACTCTGCTCCCACAGCACACGTGCCTGCTTACACCCATGTGCTACTGTTACTGCCTCCGGGCAGTTAGACACAGAGAGGACCACACACACTCAAAGCAATAGAGTTTCAACATTGTGGTCTTAACTTTACACTATAAAATAACTCTTTAAATGGTGACAAGAGCTTTAGAGTTTTGACACTGTGATCCCAACTTTTACACTCTAAAATAATACTTAATAATACTCTGAATAATTTAAATGATGAACACTGCACTTAATGAAATGATGGCAATACAATTAATGACAACAATTTAGGCTGTACTGTTCGAAATAATTTGTGACGCATCAGTCTTTCACGGCGTCCTCTCGGCTCCCCCCTCGCTCCTCGCCAGTCTGCCTACCACCACACTCCTTCTCCCATCCCTCCAGTCAGTTCCCCAGGGCCTCCTCTCCTCCTCGGTCCTCTGTTCCCTTCGGCACCCTCGCCTCAACCTCCTCTGCCCCACCTGCTCCTTGGTCCTTCGTGCCCGTGTTCCCCGGCGTCCACCTCTCCCTTCATCTCCACTCCCTCACCCCATTCTCCCTTTTTCTAATAAAATCTGTTTAACCCTCCCGCTGCCCCGAGCGGGTCATAATGACTTTGGCTCACTTCTTTCCCTTCCCTTCGAACAAACTGGGTGCAATGGGGCTCGCACCTCTCGCGCCCATCTGTCTGACAACTCGCGGGTACACGCAGTGCCCTCGCGCCGTCCAGACCAGGTCAAGACGTCCGCTCGCTCCCCTCGGAACTATACTCGCCGAATACACAGCGCCCTCGCGCCGTCCAGACCGGGTCAAAACGTCCGCTCGGAACTACTCGGGGGACTTTCTCGCTTCCTCGCGCGCTGTCCAGACCGGGTCGAAACGTCCGCTCGCTCCCCTCGGAACTATACTCGCCGAATACGCAGCGCCCTCGCGCTGTCCAGACTGGGTCAAACAGGCCGCTCGGAACTACTCGGGGGAATTTCTTGCTTCCTCGCGCTGTCCAGACCGGGTCAAACCAACCACTCGCTCCCCTTGAAACTACACGCCGAATAAGCAGCACCCTCGCGCTGTCCAGACCGGGTCAAAACATCCGCCCACTCCCCTCGGAACTATACTCGCCAAATAAGCAGCGCCCTCGCGCTGTGCAGACGTTTTGTGTCCAAAAACGGTGCAATCACATGGTCCTCCACGTGTCAGCATCTCACACAGGGACACTCCGAGCACCACATCATCAGGACCGTCTGCAGCATCCGCAGCCACCACCACCGTCCCGGGACCCACCCCGTACGCCGCGTCCCTCGCCCGCGACATCGTCTCCACGTTCCGCCTGTTGTTCACGCCCGCGATCGAGAAGCTCATTCTGGAGATGACTAAGCTGGAGGCCGGTCATCGAAAATACGGACAACGATACGGCTGGTGGAAGGGCATGGACGAAGACCAACCTGTGCGCCTACGTCGGGCTGCTCATCTTGGCCGGCGTATACAGGTCGCGGGGCGAGGCGGCGGCCAACCTGTGGGACGCCGAGAGCGGGCCACGATGCCCCTCAAGGTCTTTTACTCAATGCTGCTGCGATTCGATGACCGCGAGACCAGAGCCGCGGGACGCGCTGCGAACAAACTGGCCGCGGTCAGAGACCTGTGGGACAGGTGGGCCGAGCGGCTGCTCTACCTGTACAACCCGGGGCCCGAGATAACGGTGGACGAGCAGCTGGTTCCCTTCAGAGGTATCGCCGTGTTGTTGATGTTGTTGGTGTGTGTGTGTGTAAAACGAGGATGAAATGTATAAAATGGTGATAAATGTATAAAATGATGATAAATGTATAAAATGATGATAAATATATATATATTTATATATATGTATATTTATTTCCAAAGGTCGCTGTCCCTTCAGACAGTACATGCCCAGCAAGCCGGCCAAGTACGGCATCAAGTCCTGGATTGCTTGCGACGCCAAATCCAGCTACACCTGGAAGATGCAAGTCTACACCGGGAAACCCCTCCCTGCGGAGGCGGTGGCGGCGGCGGCGGCAAGAGGAGGAGGAGGAGGGGGAGGAGGAAGAGGAGGAGGAAGAGGACCCGCTCCCACCTCCGAAAGGAACCAGGGCATGCAGGTCGTGCTCGACCTGACCGAGGGCCTCGAGGGTCCCCGCGGCGTAACCTGCGACAACTTTTTCACCTCCTACGAGCTCGGCCGGCGACTCCTCGAGCGAAACCTCACCATGCTCGGAACGGTGCACAAGAGCAAGCCCGAGCTTCCGCCTGCGCTGCTCGCAACCAAGGGCAAGGCCGTCTTCTCCTCAAAGTTCGCCTTCGCGGGCGCCACCGCTCTGGTCTCGTACGTGCCCAAGAAAAACAGAAACGTGCTGCTGATGAGCACGACGCTGTGCCCCAACGCGCGCCAGGATGCCGTCAGCGATCGGCGAGATCGCAAGCCGGACCTCGTCTTCCGCTACAACGCCACCAAAGGAGGCGTCAACAACCTGGACAAGGTGATCGCCACGTACAGCTGCAGGAGGATGACGGCTCGCTGGCCCCTCGTCGTGTTCCACAACGTCCTCGACGTGTCCGCGTACAACGCCTTTGTCCTGTGGCGAGAGATCAACCCCGGATGGATGGCGCGCAAGCAGAACAAGCGGCGCGTCTTCCTCGAGCAGCTGGGCAAGGCGCTCGTCCGGCCGCTCCTCGAGAGGAGGCGCCATCTCCCTCGCGCCGAAGCCTTACGCGGCGCTCGTCAGATCTGTTCGCGCCAAGTCCTCCTCGGGGGATCGACGACGAGAAGGACGAGAAGAAGGAGAAGAAGGAGTGGAATGAGAAGGAGTGGAATGAGAAGAACGACGAGACGGCCCACGACGACGACCCCGGCGTGCCGAGACCGCCGTGGCGGCTGCGGCTGTTTCCTCCCACGGAGCAATGCGGGCGGCCGGCAAGAGAAAGAGATGTCAGTTGTGCCCGCTGAAAAGGGATTGCAAAACGCACACCGTCTGCCGCGGGTGCATGAAATTTCTCTGCAAAAGCTGCGCGCTCCCCTACTGTCCCGCTTGTGCTGACGAGGCGGATCGCAGGACACCTAGACCCCGAGGAGTGGGTCAAACATGCACAGCACCCACGGGTGGGGAAGCAGGCTTCTTGACCAAATGAGAAGGTATAGTTTTTATCTAAAAACACTAAACTAGCAAACACACTAGACACCCTCCCTGTTCCAAGGGAGTCTGCGAGCCCACAGCTCAGCTGCTCCCGAGCACACAGTTCCACACAGCTCCACTCTGCTGCGAGCACAGCTCCACACAGCTCCACTCGGCTGCGCCCGAGCACACAGATCCACTATGCTGCTCCCGAGCACACGGCTCCACACAGCTCCACTCTGCTGGTCCCATGTACACTGCCCCACACTGCTCCACTCTGCTGGTCCCAAGCACAGAGCTCTACTTGGCTGCTCCCATTACACAGCTCCACTCGGCCGGTCCCATGTACACAGCTCCACTCTGCTGGTCCCGAGCACAGCTACACACAGCTCCACTCGGCTGGTCCCATGTACACGGCTCCACTCGGCTGCTCCCGAGCACATAGCTCCACACAGCTCCACTCAGCTGGTCCCATGTACACAGCTCCACTCTGCTGGTCCCATGTACACTGCTCCACACAGCTCCACTCTGCTGGTCCCGAGCACAGATCCACACAGCTCCACTCGGCTGGTCCCATGTACACAGCACCGCTCGGCCGGTCCCATGTACGCAGCTCCACTCGGCCGGCCACAAGCACACAGCAAGAGAAAGAGGTGTCAGTTGTGCCCGCTGAAAAGTGATTGCAAAACCCACACCGTCTGCCGCGGGTGCATGAAATTTCTCTGCGAAAGCTGCACGCTCCCCTACTGTCCCGCTTGTGCTGACGAGGCGGATCGCGGGACACTTTGACCCCGAGGAGGACGTGCCGTGTCTACGCAAAGCTGGGGCAGTGGGAGGGTTAATCCTGAGCGTTGCATTTGGTTGTGTCATGATTCACGACACACATCGCATCACTGTGTTATAAAGGACAGTGTGGCTTATGGATTTTATTCTGAGGATAAGTTTGCGATGTCCATACATCGATGACAGATTGATCATAAATGCGGTCATGTTCAAGATCACGTTTGGGTAAAAAACTAATAGCTTATTTTAACTGTGATTTTGATGTTTCTATAGACGTAACTGTGTTCCAATATGTGATTTGATGTCGACAGTCTGAATGAGGAAATGTCAGACAGGCACTTCAGTTTCCGCAGGAGGGGTGAGAGAAACTCAGTGTTGAAGTAAACCTCCTCTCAAGGAGTTTATGTTAACAGCGTAGTTGCCGGGTTACAGACCTAGAGTTTATCTGATCTTGCTCTCTGAAACTGAAAACAATGAGTTTCCCTCACTTCTTGCTCAACTTACTCAGAATTTTCACTAAATCCGCTTTCTGAAACAGGGCCCTAATCTCAGACGCAAGGGGTAACGCCACAGGAAACACTTTTCCTTCAAAACCTTTTTCTCGACTTGTTCACTCTCACTCACAGGTCCTGTTCTCCACAGCCAGTGACGGTGGAACGTCTCTGCTTTTATGCAGATGACACTACACAGTTACAACGTGATGACATGCAGCAGCACATGTGACACGCTCTTCTACCCCTACACTGGTGGCTCTGCTTTCATGAGCATCAACATCTCCAACTAAACTTCAGCCACAGAGCACTTCATAGAGATTTCTGCTTTTGTTGATCGGCTTGACAGTGATGGAAAACATATTCTTCAAAGTAACACAACAGCTATACAAGTCAATACAGGCAGGAAGGATTAAAATGTCATTATGTGCTGTGAATTTTGTGTGGAAGTCAGTTTCTGTGGTACTTCCTGAAACCAGTACAGTGGGCAATTGTTTGGACACAATTCTTTATAGAATCTTTGCAATAAAAGGCAGTTTGAAATTGGTCTAAAATTTTGTGGGAGGGAGGGATCTAAACCAGGTTTCTTTAAAAGCGGGTTCATGCAAGCCGTTTTAAAATAATCAGGGACACAACCAGTAGATAGGGAGCTGTTAAAAACAGAGATCAAATGGGGCCAACAGAATCCATTACTTTCAGTAAAAACTTTGTAGGTATTACATCAAGTGGGCTGGAGGAACACTGTTTTTAAAAGCTCATACAAGTCGATGGGATAAAACTGGTTAAAACTCTCTTGTTGCTGGTGAGGGACCTCTGAGTAAGAGGCCGCGGGGGTAATAGAGGCTCTGATTGACACCACCTACTGGTAAAATAAGATAAAAACAATTCAGTCATCATTCCTTCCAGCTGAGGCACAAGGAGGGGTTAGGTTTACCAGCTGATCCACAGTCTTAAACAGAAACCTGGGATGGTGTTCATGTGTAGTAATGAGTTCAGAAAAATAGTGTGTTCTCGCATCCTTAACCATGTCATTGTAGTTAATTAATAAATCCTTCAGACTGAGGTAATGGACTTGGAGACTGGATTTTTCCATCTGCACTCTGCTTTCCTGCATTCCCTTTTTAGGCTGCGA
>NW_024041376.1:0-18625 GCF_014851395.1 Micropterus salmoides
TCACACTTAAAAGCTTTGTCACAGAGAACATAGGCCTATCTCTCCTATTGGTGTGATTGACATCCAGCGTTGTTTAAGCCCGCTGTGATTTTGTCCTGTTAATAGGCTTACTAAGTACATTTACTTAAATAGGTAGGCCTACTTGTACTTTACGTCCATCCATCCATCCATCCATCCATCGTCAACCGCTTATCCTGCGTACCGGGTCGCGGGGGGCTGGAGCCTATCCCAGCTGGTATCGGCGAAAGGCGGGGTACACCCTGGACAGGTCGCCAGTCTCGCAGCTTGTACTTTACTTGAATATCTTAATTTCAAGCTACTTTATACTTCTTTTTGCTACACTACATTTATTTAACCGATTGGCTTATAGTTAGTCCTTACAGATTAAAAAAACCCAAAACTAATGAGGCAGACATTATCTAGGAGATCAAATGAAGAGTCAGCAGGAAGCTCCGACGATAAACTGTCAGGAATCATCATCAAAGAAGCAGTCAGGATGCCACCTGAGGTTGTGGTGAGACACATCTGTGCTGGTAAAAAAATGTTACGGTTAAAGAAAAGTAAGGAATTCGACACAGTCACCAGAAACATAGACCTAAAGGCATGCACTTACGAAACTTGAACGTCAGAATATAAAATAAGTAGGCCTAGGCTATGTCATCCACTGAAAAAAATAAAAGATAAATGAGCAGCATGAACATTATGGTGTCACTTTTCACCAGATGAATCCTCCCTTTTTTCCGTCATTCAACCAAGAATGTAAAAATTAGTAGGAATGGTAGTCCCTACCAACATCGACCTCTGAATTTTCTCTAGCATCTATCTCTGGGTAGCTGGCTCTGCGTACCCCTGTCTTGGACACCTTTGCTCTGTCTGGTTCTCATTGTACCACGTAAGTTAATTCCCAAAACATAAGACACAAACGATGAGGGAATACAGTATCATGCTAACCATGTTGACTCAGAAGGGATTATATTAAGTGATATTTGAAAGCAATACGGGAATGCCTGAGAGCCTACTGCATTTTATTCCATTATATTTTGAATTGTCTCCTGCCATCGGAATTGTGTGCTTCTCTTTACACAAATAGATACAAAAATAGATATCTTTACACATAGGCTTAAAGATTTTTCCACCATGAATTGATGCAAAAAGGCAGATATGGGTACAGGGAAAAAATCGCCTGAATGCAGGAAATGAGGTGTTTAATGCCCAGAATTTTCTGAGGGACGACCCAGACACCCGCGTAAGCTCCAGTGTCGAAACAACATATGGCTTTGTATTCAAACTTTATCTCCACAGGGTGGTGGGGTAAAAAATCATGTATTCCGACTTTAAATCCTGCTGAAGTATATTCCACATGAGTGGACAAAATGTTTCAACACCTCAGTCGTAAAGTGGTATTATCAATCAATTATTAAATATACATTTCACGTATTTTCTGTAACCTGTAACAGTACGTTGCATCTTTTATTAACATAGGCTATTATACTTTTATAAAGCGAATAAAAGCATATTTCTGTGAAGGCTATTTGTTGGTGTGAATACACTCACTGGAATGTCCGGATGTGACAGGTTTAATGCGACTGTTACTGAGCTTTTTTAAGTGTCATATTTGTAGGTGATATCACGTGGGAGGAGTGGCTAATTGGTGCTATTTAATCATGGGCCTATCTGTTTGCATCTTGTTGCATTTCATACTCTGGTGCTGCTGTCTGTTAGATTCTCCAAAAAAAAGACTCCCAGATGGTACTGCTGTGGGCTCTCGTGTTGGGTATGCTTTTTCAGCTGGATTTTTAGTTGTGTAAGAGACTGTTTGAAAACAATATAATCATGCTTCTTGTTACATCCTTTCAGCTTGGCTGGCTTGCGGCTTCACCACTGTCTGTGGTAAGTAAGGCTGAGTAATTTTCCTTGATTGTCTGAGCTCCTGGCGCAGGGTCACTCATTGGGTAGCCCCTCTTACAACTGATTGCCTATTGTTTTATGTGATGTACTGGTTCAATTTTTCTCGTCCTGGCTGGGATGCTTTATAAAGTAGTGTTCGCTGCAGCTCAGTTTGCTTGTTTTACTATTGTCGTGGGGTCCAAAAACCAGGATTACACTGTAGGCTACTTGTGGGGTCCCAGTTTTTTAGGGACCAGAATGCTGGACCCCACAAGATTAGGGGGCTTTAGGGGGTCAAGACTTGGTTTTAGGATTCAGGTTAGAATTACGTTAAGGTTAGGTGTAGGGCTAAGGTTAGGTATGTAGTTGTTATGGTAAATCTTACGGTAAGTAGCTGGGGAATTTGTGTGTGTGTGTGTGTGTTTGTGTGTGTGTGTGTGTGTGTGTGTGAGACTAAATACTTTTGCTGCTTCTGTGCGCTGGAAATTAACTTTTCTTTCAGTCTGCATTCTGCACAGCGCATGTCAAATTCGTAGAAAGAAATTAGGACGTGTAGTTATTTTCTTTATTGTATCATTACATGCAGTTGTCTTCTCTTTTTTTCGCCTTGTGTTGAAATTGGAAAAACCCTCAGACATTGTTTGGCGCCTAATGCGTGTGCCTTGCGATGCTATTGCAGCACATTACAAAGGCAACTATTCAACATTTTACCTCAGGCTTTATTGTGGCAAAGTGACATGGGAATGGAGTAGGTGGCATGATCAAAGGGTGGTGTTTTGAAGGGTTGGATTGACATGCAGGTGCCTATAATTTTGACACCTGACATAGGCTATAGCCTAAAGGGATCCTGGTATTAAGGTGGAAATCAACACTGACAATGGCAATATGTTATGTAGCTTATCTATAGCCTATGTGTTTTTATATACCCATATGTGTCTTTATATACCCATTGTGTTTTTCCATATAGTGAATTAGGCTATGTTGATAAAGGTCAGGGTGTCATTGCATTTTACCCAGGACTACAAGCTTGAAGTGTTGTTTTTGGTATAACGTAGCCTCCAAACGGTCACCTCCACAAATTGTTGCCAGTGTAAGTGATTTAGACTATAGCTTATAACTTGGAACTTTTGTGTTTGTTGACAGAGTCTGATGTGGGAGGAAATGCAACTTCTAAAAACGACTGTTACCGGTGAGTAACCTTTCCTGTGTTTGCGTGTGTGTGAACCATAGACTGTATATAAAAAGGTGTGAACATGTATTAGTTAATCAAGTTGCCCATTGTGACTGTGTAAGCAGATTTATGTACATTGCTCAAAACAATTAAGGAAACACTTGTATAATTCAATGAGAACAAAATGATTTGACAACAGTCATTGGAGTTCAAAATCAGCACCTGATTGAGGGCTGGATTCAAAACCACACCAAAAATGTTAAAAAAATGAAATCACAGGCTGATCCAACTTGCGTGACTTTTATCACGGGGACTCATAATGTGACTTAGCAGTGTGTATGGCCCCCATGTGCTGTTTGCTTTCCCGACAACGTTTGATGGATGGTGTCCTAGGGGATCTCCTCCCAGACTTGAATCAGGGCATCCATGAGCTCCTGGACAATCTGTGCCGCTGCTTGGCAGCACTGGATGCACCGAAACACAATGTCCCAAAGGTTCTCAATTGGATTCAGGTCTAGGGAACTTGAGGGCACACTGCCCTCCTCTTCGGGAAACGTCCTTCCTGAGCTTCAGGCATACAGGCGTCCGTCACACCTCCCACCAATTGTACTTCTCTCATCCCAGGGTGCCGCAGTCTGACACAAGGGACCCTTATTCATGAGGGGGGGGGGGGGGGGTTGCTGCCACCCAGAGGACTTTAAACAATGTAGTCAGAATGACTCATGACCTGTGTAGTCTGGACTCCAGTAATCTTGTAGCAGATTTTGATAATGCTGCTGGGGCTGTTCTTGTCTTTCACAGGCAATCCATAAAAACAGCAGCAACTTTCAGTACACAAATGATAAAAACTACATAAGATACTCTAGGAGACATTGAAAGAATTCAGCTTTTGCATCATTTGGATCCTTAGTTGTCCCTGTTTTGAGACTGACTCTATGTCTATATCAAACTTGACACATGGTTCCTAAGTACTTGTACGTCTCTACACTTTCAACATTTTCTCCATTAATGATGGTGGCTTCTGGGTTTAAACATCCAGGAACTGCCTACACACTCTAGCTACATGAGGCGAGGCATTGCTCTGCTCCAGGAGGAGCCCAGGACCCACTGCACCAGCGTAAGGTTTTACAGTGGCTCTGAGGATTTCATCCCGGTAGCTAACAGCATGACTTCTCCAGATTTTTTCACGTCTGTCACATGTGCTCACTGTGAACCTGCTCTCATCTGTGAAGAGAATGAGGCACCAATGGCAGACCTGCCAATTGTGGTGTTCTCTGGTGAATGCCAATCGAGCTACACAGTGCTGCCCTGTGAGCACAGATCCTAGCTAATATCAGGTCAGCTGTTGGGTTGATGCCCCTTTATGGCCTTGTCCATCTCTCCTTGTGTAATGGTCCATCTCCTGGTATTTCATCCATGCTATTTAGACTGTGCTGCGAGACACAGCAAACCTTCTTGCAATGCGTGGAATTGCTATCCTGGAGGTGCTGGACTATCTCTGCAACCTGAATGGGCTGCAGATACCGCCTCATGCTACCAGTAGTGACAAGGACACAAGCAAAATGCAATCAAACAATCAGTCAGGAAGGATAAAGAGAGAGCACCTGCAAAACCATTTGCTTATACGTCCTAACTCGACAGATTGATATTCTTGAAGTTTATTTGACTTGATGTTATACTGTGATGATTAAATGTACCCTTAATTTTATTGAGCAGTGTTTCTGCTTACACCGTCACAATGTGCAGACTTCCTGTGGCGGACAAAGCGCAAGTGCCCATATCATAAATCATTAAAGTTTATGGTGAAGACTTGTTTTAAGGTTAGGGTAAGGTTGGGTTAGTAGTGGTAATGATTAGGTTGTATCTTCAGGAAATTAATGCAGTCAATATAACAATTATATGATATCCTCTGATGTGTGTCGCATGTGTCTTATACACTGAACCATCGCCACCACTTTCAGAGGTTAAGTCCATAGGTTAGGAGCTAGAGGATACATTATGTCAGTGAAGTTCCTCACATGTATGGAAGTATAAACATGTGTAATGACAGGAGGATATAAAAGGGCTATGCATAGGATGCACTAATGCTGTTTTGAAGCTGATACTAAAGTCTGATATTTTCCATATCAAACAATACTGATAAAATCATTGTTTTCCAGCAGCAATCAGAATATCAGTCATGCTTGTCCTTGTATAAGTTGCCAGTGACTATAAACTTTGGTCACAATATATATGATCTCCAGAGGATTATTCCTAATGACGCTGGTGACCCCTCTCCACGTTCCCCAGGTCAAAGACTCAATAGTTGAGGCCATGGCCTCTCAAATTCTAAGCTCAGGTTCACCATGGATTTTGGTCTATCAATTGATTCAGGGTATCCATCCCAATGTTTCCACTAAAAGCTTTTGCCTAGTGTATGTCAGGCTAAAATATCCACTTTGACAAAATAAATGTTTCCTTCCATCTCATTTTATTTACTGAGCTTAATAAAACCATTTCTGTAGTGCCATCCTCTGAGAATAGCAACGCGTTTCGGTAATATTATTAAATTCTCTCAGCCCACCCTCTGTTCTCTTTGGTGTACACTTTTAAGATTGTTGCTGTTGAAAATCCCTAAACCTACCCTGCTGGAATCTTAAAATGTGATCACAGGTCATTTTTTCCCTGTGTAATACATTCATATGCACAGCAAGGGTGTAACTGTTATGTTTAAGTACTGGTATGGGTGTGTATGGGTATGTTTTCACCAAAGTCCATCAGAGGGCAGTATTACAAAGGGTAAGAGGTGAAATGTGCATAGACATGGCAGGAGAAAATTTTAATCAGTAAAATTACTGAATTTTCTATATATTGACCGTTAATGATGATAACTTGGAGTATGTTGTCAATGTCTTGCAGAAAAATCTGTATGGATATGCATTATGACATCTGCGAGGCTGTGTACTGTGAGAATCATCTTCGTCTAGGGGCAGGGCGTTCATGTTGTGGCAAGCAGGCTTTCAACCCTGCAGTAGCCACGTGTTGTAAAGTAACACATGGATACAACATAACAGGTAATGACCACACATTTGTGTCAAATGTCAAGATATGGGAATGTTGATTTTGTGATTTTATATAAAAATGGAGGGGAGCTGTTGAATGTGGTTAATTAAGTAAGATAAGTTAATAATATTTATAAAGGTACTTAATGGCACAAAGAACAAAGGCTTTGTGTGGCAGCTACTCTTGTTTCAACGTCGGTGCTCTTCCTCAGGCAGCGTCAAGATGTTTATGCTGACTTGCCTACAAATAGTGCAAAAGCAGGAAGCATATGATGATTGCATCATAAACATGGCAACCATAATTATAAAACAGCAGTAAGATGCTTACGCTTTCAGTAAGGAGTACTGGAAACACGTTCTTCTTACATATTACACATGATCAGACTCTATTAGTAAAGATAGAAATATTGTAAGAGATAATAATCCTGAGGAAGCCTACTGAATAATTTAACTTACAGATCAAAGAAATTAAGACACAATATCCATCCAATGGAAAAGAACCAGTATCTAGAATTTTATGTAAAAACATTAATGTTTTTTTCCCACTGATCGTTTTATAATTTTGCTATTGATTTATAAATTCACATTAAAATGTACACACTGTACAGAAACAGGTTGTGATAATGAAAATATAAAAACCGAGAATCGAAGAAGAATTTGTCAGCTAAAACCAGCTCTGTGAATATTTTGTGTTTCACTCATCTTCACTTGCTTAATGTACAGAACATATAGTGCAGATGAAGTGCTTTCTAACTGACTTAAGCACCTATTGTAAAAAAAAAAAAAATAGAAGCACTTTCAGCTATTACTGTGGTGCAATTGTCTGTATCTTGATGTCATCTACGTTTTCACAGCTCATGTTACAGAGGGTCTTAGTGAACAGGTATCATCTTGCTGTGGACTGAAGGCCTACAACTCACTCAATGAAATATGCTGCCAGTCAACCATCGTAGTCAAACCAGCGCCTAAGGCCCAATGCTGTGGTAAAGGTGAGTAGAGCTGGACACAAATGATGGATATAAAACATCATATCCATGTTGTTATGGTAATGTATGTCATTCCCACTAAAAATTTGACACTAATTGGCTTTGTTTCCATTCATTTTTAGTAACCGGAAAGGTATAACCAGACACCTATGACGGAGGTGTTTGGGCAGTAACAGTGAGGCTTAGTAGACTACAAAAAGTTTTGATTCGGCTAATGTTGCAACTGTTTTTCCTCAGTTTTAGACAAATGTACATGTAATGCATGTTCTGTTCTGTTCTATTCTATCTAAACATGTGTGGTCTGCAGGATATGCAGTAGGTTGTCAGCTGAGTTGTGGCTGAGATAAAACTTTAAAGAATCATCCTGATCTTTTCCACAGAGGCATTTGATGAAGAGAAGCAGCTGTGCTGTGGTCCGAAAAAGAAAATCCTGACAAGGAACTCCAGTGACCACGAGTGCTGTGGATATGACCAATACAACACGAAGACTCAGTGGTGCTGTGTGGGGGATCGAATACTTGAGATACATCCTATAAATTCCAGTAGCTGTAAAGGTGAGCTCTTATGGCCCTATACACTGTGGGACAACAGCGATCTTACAAGTTTTCTGCATTTCACACTGTGCAAGACGGAGCAATAAAGTCTTGGTTGTTTCAGATGTCAATCTTGAGGCATATTGGATTGAGCAGTGATTGCCCATTGTATCTCAGCTCTATGATGTAAATACGACCCCAAAAAAGCAAGCAGAGACATGTCAATAAACGTGCACTGCTGTTTAGAAAAAGCTGCATAAAACAACTTTCCTACTGATGCTGTTTTTTCTAAATGGCTCTTAGAATAGATACAATCCTGTGTACACATGCCAAAGTGGTATTTGCATGAATACTGTACATCTATGGGTGTTTACAGTGTCGCATTTGGCAAGTGTATTCTATGCATGAACTTAACGGTTCCTTTGCTATGAGAACAATTAGATGGCTAATATTGCCACAAAAATGCGAGATGTGTGAAAGTCCCTGTATACATTGCTACCAAAGTGGTATTTGCATGAATACAGTACATCTATGGGTGTTTACAGTGTCGCATTTGGCAAGTGTATTCTATGTAATTTCATTAACATTAACAGTGAGGCTTAGTAGACTACAAAAAGTTTTGATTCGGCTAATGTTGCAACAGTTTTTCCTCAGTTTTAGACAAATGTACATGTAATGCATGTTCTGTTCTGTTCTATTCTATCTAAACATGTGTGGTCTGCAGGATATGCAGTAGGTTGTCAGCTGAGTTGTGGCTGAGATAAAACTTTAAAGAATCATCCTGATCTTTTCCACAGAGGCATTTGATGAAGAGAAGCAGCTGTGCTGTGGTCCGAAAAAGAAAATCCTGACAAGGAACTCCAGTGACCACGAGTGCTGTGGATATGACCAATACAACACGAAGACTCAGTGGTGCTGTGTGGGGGATCGAATACTTGAGATACATCCTATAAATTCCAGTAGCTGTAAAGGTGAGCTCTTATGGCCCTATACACTGTGGGACAACAGCGATCTTACAAGTTTTCTGCATTTCACACTGTGCAAGACGGAGCAATAAAGTCTTGGTTGTTTCAGATGTCAATCTTGAGGCATATTGGATTGAGCAGTGATTGCCCATTGTATCTCAGCTCTATGATGTAAATACGACCCCAAAAAAGCAAGCAGAGACATGTCAATAAACGTGCACTGCTGTTTAGAAAAAGCTGCATAAAACAACTTTCCTACTGATGTTGTTTTTTCTAAATGGCTCTTAGAATAGATACAATCCTGTGTACACATGCCAAAGTGGTATTTGCATGAATACTGTACATCTATGGGTGTTTACAGTGTCGCATTTGGCAAGTGTATTCTATGCATGAACTTAACGGTTCCTTTGCTATGAGAACAATTAGATGGCTAATATTGCCACAAAAATGCGAGATGTGTGAAAGTCCCTGTATACATTGCTACCAAAGTGGTATTTGCATGAATACAGTACATCTATGGGTGTTTACAGTGTCGCATTTGGCAAGTGTATTCTATGTAATTTCATTAACATTAACAGTGAGGCTTAGTAGACTACAAAAAGTTTTGATTCGGCTAATGTTGCAACAGTTTTTCCTCAGTTTTAGACAAATGTACATGTAATGCATGTTCTGTTCTGTTCTATTCTATCTAAACATGTGTGGTCTGCAGGATATGCAGTAGGTTGTCAGCTGAGTTGTGGCTGAGATAAAACTTTAAAGAATCATCCTGATCTTTTCCACAGAGGTTTTTGATAAAGAGAAGCATCTGTGCTGTGGTCCAAACATGACAATCCTGACAAGGAACTCCAGTGACCACGAGTGCTGTGGATATGACCAGTACAACATGAAGACTCAGTGGTGCTGTGTGGGGGATCGAATACTTGAGATACATCCTATAAATTCCAGTAGCTGTAAAGGTGAGCTCTTATGGCCCTATACACTGTGGGACAACAGCGATCTTACAAGTTTTCTGCATTTCACACTGTGCAAGACGGAGCAATAAAGTCTTGGTTGTTTCAGATGTCAATCTTGAGGCATATTGGATTGAGCAGTGATTGCCCATTGTATCTCAGCTCTATGATGTAAATACGACCCCAAAAAAGCAAGCAGAGACATGTCAATAAACGTGCACTGCTGTTTAGAAAAAGCTGCATAAAACAACTTTCCTACTGATGCTGTTTTTTCTAAATGGCTCTTAGAATAGATACAATCCTGTGTACACATGCCAAAGTGGTATTTGCATGAATACTGTACATCTATGGGTGTTTACAGTGTCGCATTTGGCAAGTGTATTCTATGCATGAACTTAACGGTTCCTTTGCTATGAGAACAATTAGATGGCTAATATTGCCACAAAAATGCGAGATGTGTGAAAGTCCCTGTATACATTGCTACCAAAGTGGTATTTGCATGAATACAGTACATCTATGGGTGTTTACAGTGTCGCATTTGGCAAGTGTATTCTATGTAATTTCATTAACATTAACAGTGAGGCTTAGTAGACTACAAAAAGTTTTGATTCGGCTAATGTTGCAACAGTTTTTCCTCAGTTTTAGACAAATGTACATGTAATGCATGTTCTGTTCTGTTCTATTCTATCTAAACATGTGTGGTCTGCAGGATATGCAGTAGGTTGTCAGCTGAGTTGTGGCTGAGATAAAACTTTAAAGAATCATCCTGATCTTTTCCACAGAGGTTTTTGATAAAGAGAAGCATCTGTGCTGTGGTCCAAACATGACAATCCTGACAAGGAACTCCAGTGACCACGAGTGCTGTGGATATGACCAGTACAACATGAAGACTCAGTGGTGCTGTGTGGGGGATCGAATACTTGAGATACATCCTATAAATTCCAGTAGCTGTAAAGGTGAGCTCTTATGGCCCTATACACTGTGGGACAACAGCGATCTTACAAGTTTTCTGCATTTCACACTGTGCAAGACGGAGCAATAAAGTCTTGGTTGTTTCAGATGTCAATCTTGAGGCATATTGGATTGAGCAGTGATTGCCCATTGTATCTCAGCTCTATGATGTAAATACGACCCCAAAAAAGCAAGCAGAGACATGTCAATAAACGTGCACTGCTGTTTAGAAAAAGCTGCATAAAACAACTTTCCTACTGATGCTGTTTTTTCTAAATGGCTCTTAGAATAGATACAATCCTGTGTACACATGCCAAAGTGGTATTTGCATGAATACTGTACATCTATGGGTGTTTACAGTGTCGCATTTGGCAAGTGTATTCTATGCATGAACTTAACGGTTCCTTTGCTATGAGAACAATTAGATGGCTAATATTGCCACAAAAATGCGAGATGTGTGAAAGTCCCTGTATACATTGCTACCAAAGTGGTATTTGCATGAATACAGTACATCTATGGGTGTTTACAGTGTCGCATTTGGCAAGTGTATTCTATGTAATTTCATTAACATTAACAGTGAGGCTTAGTAGACTACAAAAAGTTTTGATTCGGCTAATGTTGCAACAGTTTTTCCTCAGTTTTAGACAAATGTACATGTAATGCATGTTCTGTTCTGTTCTATTCTATCTAAACATGTGTGGTCTGCAGGATATGCAGTAGGTTGTCAGCTGAGTTGTGGCTGAGATAAAACTTTAAAGAATCATCCTGATCTTTTCCACAGAGGCATTTGATGAAGAGAAGCAGCTGTGCTGTGGTCCGAAAAAGAAAATCCTGACAAGGAACTCCAGTGACCACGAGTGCTGTGGATATGACCAATACAACACGAAGACTCAGTGGTGCTGTGTGGGGGATCGAATACTTGAGATACATCCTATAAATTCCAGTAGCTGTAAAGGTGAGCTCTTATGGCCCTATACACTGTGGGACAACAGCGATCTTACAAGTTTTCTGCATTTCACACTGTGCAAGACGGAGCAATAAAGTCTTGGTTGTTTCAGATGTCAATCTTGAGGCATATTGGATTGAGCAGTGATTGCCCATTGTATCTCAGCTCTATGATGTAAATACGACCCCAAAAAAGCAAGCAGAGACATGTCAATAAACGTGCACTGCTGTTTAGAAAAAGCTGCATAAAACAACTTTCCTACTGATGCTGTTTTTTCTAAATGGCTCTTAGAATAGATACAATCCTGTGTACACATGCCAAAGTGGTATTTGCATGAATACTGTACATCTATGGGTGTTTACAGTGTCGCATTTGGCAAGTGTATTCTATGCATGAACTTAACGGTTCCTTTGCTATGAGAACAATTAGATGGCTAATATTGCCACAAAAATGCGAGATGTGTGAAAGTCCCTGTATACATTGCTACCAAAGTGGTATTTGCATGAATACAGTACATCTATGGGTGTTTACAGTGTCGCATTTGGCAAGTGTATTCTATGTAATTTCATTAACATTAACAGTGAGGCTTAGTAGACTACAAAAAGTTTTGATTCGGCTAATGTTGCAACAGTTTTTCCTCAGTTTTAGACAAATGTACATGTAATGCATGTTCTGTTCTGTTCTATTCTATCTAAACATGTGTGGTCTGCAGGATATGCAGTAGGTTGTCAGCTGAGTTGTGGCTGAGATAAAACTTTAAAGAATCATCCTGATCTTTTCCACAGAGGTTTTTGATAAAGAGAAGCATCTGTGCTGTGGTCCAAACATGACAATCCTGACAAGGAACTCCAGTGACCACGAGTGCTGTGGATATGACCAGTACAACATGAAGACTCAGTGGTGCTGTGGGGGATCGAATACTTGAGATACATCCTATAAATTCCAGTAGCTGTAAAGGTGAGCTCTTATGGCCCTATACACTGTGGGACAACAGCGATCTTACAAGTTTTCTGCATTTCACACTGTGCAAGACGGAGCAATAAAGTCTTGGTTGTTTCAGATGTCAATCTTGAGGCATATTGGATTGAGCAGTGATTGCCCATTGTATCTCAGCTCTATGATGTAAATGCGACCCCAAAAAAGCAAGCAGAGACATGTCAATAAACGTGCACTGCTGTTTAGAAAAAGCTGCATAAAACAACTTTCCTGCTGATGCTGTTTTTTCTTAATGGCTCTTAGAATAGATACAATCCTGTGTACACATGCCAAAGTGGTATTTGCTTGAATACTGTACATCTATGGGTGTTTACAGTGTCGCATTTGGTAAGTGTATTCTATGTCATTTCATGCTGTATATTGATTGGTCGGTTTATAGATGGCACATGGGGAGAATTTCATATTTTTCCGATTTTGATTGACAACCAAAGATTTGACCACATTTCTTTCACGATTATACATTTTTATCTGAGACATGAAAAAAGCAATGTATACAGGGACTTTCACTCATCTCGCATTTTTGTGGCAATATTAGCCATCTAATTGTTCTCATAGAAAAGGAACCGTTAAGTTCATGCTCATTAAGGTGTGTGGTGCCTGTATGTTGACAAGATATTTGCCTTCACAGCTCAGATCCCAGGGTCAACTCTCTGTGGACAGAAGGCCAACAACACACTTAGCGAGCTATGCTGTCAGTCAGCTGTTGTAGCCGAACCTGCACCAAAGGCTCGATGCTATGGTAAAGGTGAGTAGAGCTGAAAAAAAAATCACAAGATAAGCCTTTACATTTCAGTGAAATCATGTAGTACTTCAAAGAAGTATGCATAAGATCTACACACGATGAATCATGTCAACTTAGTTGTGACTGAGGTAAAAGTGATACAGTTTAAAGAAATCATCCTGATCGTTTCCACAGAGGCGTTTGATGAAGAGAAGCATCTGTGCTGTGGTCCAAACATGACAATCCTGACAAGGAACTCCAGTGACCACAAGTGCTGTGGATATGACAATACAACACGAAGACTCAGTGGTGCTGTGTGGGGGATCGAATACTTGAGATACATCCTATAAATTCCAGTAGCTGTAAAGGTGAGCTCTTATGGCCCTATACACTGTGGGACAACAGCGATCTTACAAGTTTTCTGCATTTCACACTGTGCAAGACGGAGCAATAAAGTCTTGGTTGTTTCAGATGTCAATCTTGAGGCATATTGGATTGAGCAGTGATTGCCCATTGTATCTCAGCTCTATGATGTAAATACGACCCCAAAAAAGCAAGCAGAGACATGTCAATAAACGTGCACTGCTGTTTAGAAAAAGCTGCATAAAACAACTTTCCTACTGATGCTGTTTTTTCTAAATGGCTCTTAGAATAGATACAATCCTGTGTACACATGCCAAAGTGGTATTTGCATGAATACTGTACATCTATGGGTGTGTGGTGTCTGAACAATAATGCTGCGATGATGTGTTGAGAAGAAATCCGCTTGACACTGTTCTTGATCATAAAAGTTTTATTACATCAAGGAGTTCAGCATCAATTACAAGCTCTGCAGCAGTTTGGAGAGTGACCCAGCCCGATGGACACTCTGTCTCTCTGTACATAAAACATAGCTTATATAGGACATGTTAAGGCATCTGTTAGACACCATATAAGGGTCTGAGTCTGCAAACTAAGGCACCAATCCATATAAGGGCACAGTTCTATAGGATAAGTGTAGACATCTGTTAGACACCATATAAGAGTCTCCACATAACCACTGACCTCTGCTCTCCCCTTAAAAGGTCACTAATCCTCTATCCAGCTGCTACAGTGCTATGTTAAGCTGTTATGCATCAAATGCACATATGTTATACACCACAGGTGCTTACAGTGTCGCATTTGGCAAGTCCTCCTGATCATTCTGATCGTTTCCACAGAGGTTTTTGATAAAGAGAAGCATCTGTGCTGTGGTCCAAACATGACAATCCTGACAAGGAACTCCAGTGACCACGAGTGCTGTGGATATGACCAATACAACACGAAGACTCAGTGGTGCTGTGTGGGGGATCAAATACTTGAGATACATCCTATAAATTCCAGTAGCTGTAAAGGTGAGCTCTTATGGCCCTATACACTGTGGGACAACAGCGATCTTACGTTTATTACAAGTCTTGTGAGATTGGATAAAACCCTATGAAATAAGTTACTTTAAATTATCACATAGACATGTTGGTCTTAGTAGACCCTACTTCTCATTATCTACAAGCCTGTCAATGATGTTTAAAACAGACGTGAACTAACTTCAGACTGAGTGCACTGAATGTTATCTGTTTTTGTTGCTCAGGTTGTCCAGTCTTCAGACCCAGAGAGTAGCAAAGGCAAATGTCTAAGCAGGGTTTAGTCTAATCTTGTCTAAAGTTGAAAAAATGCTTTTTGTTCTGTTGTAATGAGTCATGCATTCAAAATACTTTGTGCTATGTGTCATCACACAGGTGTGCAACCACAGGTAAGAAACAACCCTTTATCTTCAGTTTACATGATTTACCTCTCTGTTATGAGGGTGCTCTGTGAAATATTTTCATTTTTGTGTGTGTGTGTGTGTGTTTGTGTGTATTTTTGTTTAGAAAGTTCAGGACTCTCAACCCAATTGGTGAGTCAACCAAAGGTTGTCACACGTTGACACCTATAACCATGAAATCCTCCTCCACAGTAAAAATTGTGTTGTTAAATATTGAACCAGTTTTGGTCAATGTAGTAGCAACGCAAAACTTGACCCAGTACCAATGAATCTTTTTGACCCAATTTTGAATATTACGTAGCCATTTACATGTTACTAGGTTATTGACCCAGTGTCAAACACAACAAGCTCAAGTTTTACCTTAAACCTGTCACAAATGTATTGTTTGTTGTACAAAACAATGTGCATATGACATTCTAACCCTAACCCTATTTCTAGGAATGTGTAATGTCTCATCAGCATGCTCAAGATTAACAGAACAGAGACCCATTTATACAAAAACTGCTGCATATTGCCACCAGAGGTCAAAAATTCCACAGGGAATCTTTAACCTAGTTATTGTATTAGTGTTAATATGATCTTTAGTATGTTAAATCAGAGTCATGCACATTTTTGACACTCTTGGTAATTTTACTGTACAAAGAACTGTGTGTCAGTGCTTTATAGTGTTCATGTGATGTGGACTGCTTTTGTGTTTATTCTTGCTTATCTTTGCACATCCACAGCACAAGTCTCTATTACAATCCAAATGACTTTCGCTGCTGTGAGAGAAACCAGACAAAGTCTCATTGGTGCTGCGCCCCAGGTATGACAGTGGGTGTGTTTGTTGTGATGAGTGTTTTGAGTGTTTGCATGTGTCAGTTGCTATCTGATGGTACATTATTTCATCAGTGTTGTATCTGCTACGTTTGAATTTTTATTTTATACAACGTGAAGTACACATGTAACAGGTGGTCCAACAAGGCAGTTAGTGATTCATTTATTCTGACATTTGTTTGTTGGATACATTAAGTAACCAGGTGAAAACACTGACTACTCAAACCAAAACGAAAAGTAGACCTTAAACAGTGGATGGTTAGACTGTACAGTATAATATCAATTGTAAAGCATGTCAGCTTGTGCGATGAATGCGTATAGGGCCAAAGAGCATAAGCAGTTTCCCCTTTCCCGAAATGAACTTGGCACAAGATTGATCACAATTTAAAATATATATTAACTAGCATGGTTAAACAGCATTCTCTCATCAAGGAATCCAGATAACCATGTAAGTAATTATAAATTCATCCACATATTTAATTTTTCTCCTAAGGCGAGTATTAGACACGAAAACATCCCAATCGCTAATTTTGTTGTAAACACAGAGCTTATTTGGCACATACAGGAATGGCTGGTGGTGATGAACATCTGGAAAATTCTTTGTGAAACTAGTGGTGCGTTCCATTTACCTCAGAAGTCGGAGGTCGGAGCTGGGAATGACGTCACACCTGAGTTGATGGCATTCCAGTTACAAGTCAAAAACCTCGCTCGGGCAGCCATTGTTTACAACTAGCCAGGGGTGCGTTTCCCATACAACAACGGAAGGTAGCATGAAACTATCTTTGGACGATGCATCGCTAAACTAACAAACATCTGAAGTATGACCGTTTCCCAAGACTGTTGTACCTTGTTGGTACCACCGTTGTTCAGAAGGTCTCTCACTCGGCCCATAGACTGCACCACCTAACATGCATGCGCAGTCTGTGACGCCGTGCATGCGGCCCTCATGTCACCCTAGACCAATGACATGTCAGCAATTAAGTGCCTCAATCGCAGAGACAGTTTTCAGTCTCCCTGCTTACAGTTGCAACCGTTCAGGAGGACACTGTTGTCACATCTTTTGTCTCTAGTTCAGAGGAGTTTTGCTGGAGTTCTGGATAATGCTTCATTCTTATTCTGGACTGTGTTTTTTCCTTTCCATATTCCGTGTGCGTCCTTGAGAAGTGAGTATAGTGTCTAGTTTGTTTGATTTATCATGTGTGATGCTGCCGTGTGTTTATCACCCTGTCTCACTTCGTAGCATATATTATATATTGCTGTGTTTGTTTTCATGTTTATAATCAATATATACATAGTTTAGGTCGGACTTTCCCTCCCGTTAATTAGTACTGCATGTGCTGACGGGTCAGTAAGGGGCCGTCACGAAATTACCTAGTCTGTGTGTCATTAGTAAGCCTATGCAACAGAGCCTTTTCAGTCCACGTGTGTAAAAATATTGAAGCTCCCTTATTTAGTTTGTGTTTTCTCTTTAGAAGTTATCCATCTTTGTTCATTTGTCCTCATATCTGTCATTATTGACACTTGTTTATGTCATATTATATTGCTTTTATTCATTACTATTTCAGATGTCTAAAATGTCATATTTGTTTATTCTCTTTACAGTTACCGCACACACAGTTACCTCACACACACACACACACACACACACACACACACACACATACAAATAAACATATACTCATACTAGATTTCATTCTACAATAAACAAGTTGACAAGAGTGTCATTGGATTGGGAAGATTACCAACATCATCTTAATTGTTCTAACCGGACAAACTGTGGAGGTGTACAGCCACAAAGACACATCAAATAATTAATTCATTTAGAGGTCTCAAGTTTGGGGATCTGAAGTCAACACCTCTTTTATAACCGTGGTTTGAACTTAGTTTGAACCAACATAGTTCGAACTAACATGTTTCCAGGTGTGTTTGTCTGACTTTCACAGCATGAAACTCACAAAATGTTGTAATATTCTGCCTAAATATATCAGTTGTGACCGATATTAAGTGACATTATTATGCTAACTTATTATTTAGGCTTTTCATATTATAGTTGTACCTGCAATAACAAGAAATCAACAATAGTATTTATGAAATCATTAATCATTTTATTTTTCCTAAATATATGCTATAACTTTATAGCGACATTTTAGAAGAAAAAATTATTTAATTAAAGACATTTAGTTAAACAGGTTTAATCTGAGAGTATCTTCATTTCAACCAGGGGCGATTTTAGACCATTTTTGAAGCACCACTAAAAAGATTATACAATAATTTATTATTAATTACTGAAAATTATTTTTTCACCTCTAACATTAGATTTTGGAGAAGCAAGAGAAGGGACAACCAATTAGCCTACAGTTTCATATGGCTTTTCTTACATTAAACGGATTTAATATCCCTAAATACTGACATTTTTCAGTTTCTAATGTTTTACTGAATGTGCTGGCGGATTGGTCAACGGCAGTGGAAGGCTGTTAAGTGTCTGTCATCTGTGCCAATCTAATACTTTCAATATTGAGGAAGAATACAAGTGGCCCCTCCCAACTTGGACTGATCCTTGTTTTTACTGAATTCTGATTGGGTGGATTGCAAGCAAATGCAGTGATGAACCTGGTGCCAGGAGATGACTCACCCATACACACGCACACACACAAGACCATGAGACAGGGAAACACAGGACACCTAGAAAAACACTCAAATATAGCAAGGGTCACGGATAACCCGTGACGTTGTACAGACATCAATCTTGGAAATGCGGGGCAGTTTTTTCAGTGGATGAAACTGGGAAAACCCTACTTTTTTATTGCATCAAGCCATACAGCTGGAAAGTAACACGGGGCAGAGCTCATTCCCCTATAAGCCACAAACATGTTTTCCCCACT
>NW_024041377.1:0-25053 GCF_014851395.1 Micropterus salmoides
ACTGAGAGAACCGCTCCCTCCAGGTCACTCCTGGTGGTACAGTCCGACTCAAGAGAGAATCCTCTCACAGAGTCCAAAGCCACTCAGGGCAGTCCGCCCCCAACACTTTGTGTCACCTGATGAAAGGGGAGTTTCACGGAAATTCTACCTGCCTGTAACACTTGAAAACACTCTGGTGCAGGAAGCACTTCTTGATTCAGCCGCAGACATCACTGTAATGTCATCAGCCCTCTTCAGGCAGCTACAGGCTATGACCCGCTCCCAAAGACCTGAGACTACAGACTTGTGACATTGAGGTCCAGCCACTCGGCCCTGAAAACCTCAATTGACAGCCATGACATTAGTCCACATGTCTATCGGTCCCTGGACCTCATCCACCCGGTGTATGTCTCACCATTTGACGCCATTCCTCTACTCATTGGCAAAGACTTCCTTAACCGCTTTGAGCCACTGCTTGACTTTCAGAACTTGACGATCTGGGCACACGTGAAACGACCTCTGCCTATCTCACTGTCTGAATACATCACAGAACGAGAAACCCGCCTCTGTGCTTTAGTTACCACTCAAATGACGCACTGATCCCAAAACCACTCCACTGGATTGGCCGATCAGCACCGACACTCATGACTGTGAGCTCAGGACTCCAGAGATGGGGCACACGCCTTCTTCCTTGCCTCCTGACCTCTCTAAGAAAGTGAATCACACTGAGCCTTCAAAGGCTACTGTCAGCCTTTCTCTTTGCCGCTTACCAGCGACTCTGTTCCCACAGGCAACATAACCAATGACAGACAGATGGTGCACAAACTGTCACCGCCTTCCCTGTCAACACTTCACCAGAGCAATCCTCCATGACTTTACATAAAGGCATGAGAGGGGGGTCAGACACCACATATTGTAATCCTACAGCTGAACTTGACACCAAGTTTACAGTACTAGGCAAACAGGGTGCTGTTAAAGACACACCCCAGCACTCCCAAGTGGATTTGCTCCCCACCCATCCGCCCTTATGACTTGCGACGCCACCAGAGCCCAGGCAGCAGGCTTGTCTCTGACAGCCGCCCCTGCGCCACAAATCTCAGTCCCTAACTCTCTTGGTGACTCTGACTTAATTCGGCTTCAAACTCTTGATCCCACCATTAGCAAAATGCTCCTCTGCCTTTCTGACGCAGAGCCTGTCTCAAACACTGAGCTTGATTCCATCCCTGGCTTGAAACACCTTTACCTGGTGCGCTCTTCTTTGCGTGTCGTCACGGGCATTCTCTCGTATGTCTCAGACGCCCGCACTTCACCTGCGTTCGTGGTGCCTCAGAGCCACAGGGGGGTGATGCTCATGCACGCCCATGACTCACCTTACAAAAGCCACAAAGGGTTCAGTGCAACACACAATGCACTTAAACAAGTAGCATATTGGCCAAACACGCAAAAAGATGTAGCAGACTACATCAAAACCTGTAAGGTTTGCTGCCAGTCTCAACCAGCAAAACCATCACACAGAGCCTCCTTACAACGGAGAGGCATTTCTTTTCCCTTGTTAAAGACACAATTTGACAGGAGGGAACCCCTAACTGAACCAGCCAGAGGAAATAAACATTTCCTCGCAGGCAAAAATAATTTAGACAGCACACAAAGATGCAAAGTCTATAACGACCAAAATGCGTCTCACAACAAGCTCCGAAGGGGGGACAGAGTTTGTCATCACATCTCTGCTCCACTAAGGAAACAGGACGGCCAGAGAACAGGAAGACTTGCACACAAGTTCTCTCCCCACTGGACCGATCCTTCTGTGGTCACAGACAAACATCCACCTGTTCTGGACCGAACCAAGCTTCACAAAAATCCCATGGGACTTGTCGGGAACGATAACGTCCTAATAAATTAATAATTAACAGAAATCCTCAATTAGGGACGATAGCTGCTAGTGGTTAAAAGGTCATTAGAGTTCACGTGCGTGCCTTGTAAAACAGAACTTGGAAGCCAGGTATCTTTTTATTTCGGTCCGCCACCCACAGCTCTAGCCACTATTCTGTGTCTCCCTGTTGCAATTTAAACCTACCACTAAATTACCAGTGGAGGTCTTTAACCAATTAAATTAGAATTTCCAAAAATTTATCACCCACCAGGTGGAGCCGCTCTCAACCTGACCACTTAGTCACAAGTGGAGGTTACTGTCTAAATTTATTGTTCCTTATACCAATTAAGAATACCTGCTCCAGAGCAGACATCTTCTTGCAGCAACTGCAGAAATAGAAACCACTCAGAACAGTTCCTCTCAGGACTAAAAGCCGCTTCTTTTAGAAAATTTTGTTTTGAAAGGGCTAAGACCCTCAGACTAGACTATTAGCCTAAACCAGCTAAACAACCCTCAAGCTCACTGCAGGTTATGGTTCTGAATATCAAAGAATTTCTGAGAAAAATAATGTTGGTCATGCTCACACACGACTTGTCATTTGTTAAGATATTTGTTTTGCTTCCCAAATTAATTTTCCGCTTTACTTTGTTTCAGGTGATTAAGTAACACAGCAGGCACCTGCTACTTTCAGACTAGCTAATTGGGGTCACCCTAAGTGACTAGCAGAATTAGTAGCCTTAGAAGGACATCAACCTGATCACAGATGTTGTGTTTTGCCACCTGCTCTGCTCTGCTTGACTCCTTCCACCTCACCAGCATCATCAGTACCTGACCAGCAGCTGACCAACACATCATCAGCTCCTGACAAAGTCGACCTGCACCTGACAAACCACACATGTTGTTTCTCATTGCGTCCAAAACGTTACCTATCGGAGGGAACATTTTGGCCGAAGGGGGGACTGTAGTGAACAACGGTGTGGATTTGTGCATTTTACATGGAATAAATGTGGAGCTACCCTAAATTCCTTTCTCCTCCCCAGAGAAGAAGGGAGGGGTCAAAGTTGCTTTCTCTAAGTGCTATCCCGACCATAAAACTGGCACCTTTTTGATTCCGAAGCTGATAACGCGGGGCCTGACTGTTAAACTGACAAAGGGACACGAGCCAGCCATTGGCATCTCCCTGAACAGCCTATCAAAATGGCCCCCCACACACGTTTCCGTGGCAACTGACCTTATTCTTTGTTTTATTACCACATCAAAGGGATACTCCTTGTCTCACCTAAGTGTGACATTGTCCAGGACAGCTGAACTTTCAATGTAAAAGGACTGCAGTCTCCAAAAGACTCAAAGCATTTAATTAAATTTAATTAAATCTTTAGTTCCCTGATTACGTTTGCCTCTATTTGAGTAGTTATGTTAACTGTTGTTGCTATCTGTTGTTGATATTAGTGCTGAAAAGAAGTTACTTGTGCAGTGTTTTTATTTCAGCAAGACACTCCTTCATCTAATGTAATCCAAGCCTTCCTCATGTAACCTGAGCCCCCAAGTGGGCGAAATAATTACATGCCCTCGTCGGAAATGCCGTTAAATGTATAAATATCCTGACCAATAATGTGACAATTGTTTCCTGTACCAAATGCTTAGAACAGTACAACCGTTCAACCATTGAGGTTCGATTGTGGAAAATCTTTGATTATAATACGTGCAAATAGATTTCTTTTCTTTAGACATTAAGTTTAGAAAGGCAGTCCCTTGGGAAACCTGAGACGCCCCCTGGGGAACCACGCGCCGGCGTGCCGCGCCAGGCAACGCCCTCAGTCGACCAGCGAAACAAACAGGCCTTTGTTCGCTTGAAGCTACACACGTGAAGTGCCGAGACATCGATCTGCCCTTCAGTTTGTTTTATTTTCTTTATTTCTTTTGTTTGTTAAAGTTATCAGTCCGTTAAGTTACACTGGACTAATTCAGGAACGACCAAGTTCCATTTTAAGCCTTTTTCGTCGAGCCAACTTCACCGAGGTCAGACCAAGCCACGTGGTCTCGCCAGCTACAACGAAGGAAACCTGCAAACAGCCGAATTGCCAGACGGAGGAGTCGTTTTCAATCAGACACGGAGAACCCTGGAGAATCCCTAGCAAAAAGCCAGGATCGGGCAGCTAGTGGGACCCGTGCAACAGGCCAAAAGCAGACTGTCGACAAGCAGTAAGACTTAACACACGTTCTGTGATCAGATGTCCATTTTAACTCCTAAAATCATAGCATTAGTTTACTTTCAGTAGCTCTTCTATGCCGTATGAGTCAAATTTCCCACAATCGAACCTCCAGGCTCATTGTTCAGCAAATGTTTATGTTCCCTGTATCCAACCGTCTTTTTATCACCTTAGTTAGAGAATAAATTCACTGTAATATAATCAAGAGCTGTGTGTGTTGCCTATTATAGTTCCTGCCAAGAGAATTGACCCTTTAGATATGAGACTGACTGACTGATTTAAGATAATTGAGCGATTATTAACTAACTGATCACTAGTAATAATTGTATAATTATTCAAAACTACCTAGAGGTCCGGAGACTCTAGGATTATAACAACTCCGGTGGTGCCCTTAACGAGGAAATTCTGATTTTATGAATTTTAATTCATAATTGGGTATCAATTCTAATAAATTTATTAAAATGCATAAATAATAAATTTAGGTCTACTACACATGTCAGTGTGAGTTGTGGTTATAGAGGAACAATGTTTTGGAATTAAATAGCGCCACCTAGGGGCGAGTTGCACCAAAGCCAAGTTGCACCAAAGCCAAGGCCCTCAGAGGGGCGTCCCACATTAATGCTCCAAATTTGGTGTAGATCGGCCATTCCAAAGTGAAGATATTACATAATTTCCTGTTAGTAGCGTTTTTCACAAACATTTGTTAACGTATAATTGCGACCTTTTTTGTCGGATCAAAATTTCCTCTACAATTTTCATCAGCTTGGTCCAGAGATTAGTGTGCCACGTTTGGTGTTGATCAGACTTGCAGCTTCGGAGGAGTTAATTAAAATAGGTTTTTCAGTTTTGGTGATGTAGCGAAAAAAAGGTTTAGGCGGAAATGGGCGTGGCCTATACCACGAGATTCAGCTTAATGCCCCGAACGCGTGGATATAAGGTTTTTAATATCCGCCTTTGTAGGCGGGAGTTCCAAGCCCAAACGTGTTGGCCTTGCTTATAGCACCCCCTAGAGGTGGAAGTGTGCAGATTTTTACGCCTGAGTTACTTGCAGGGGCTTGTACCTACCCCATGAGTTTGGCGTCCCTAGCAGTTACCGTCTAGGCTGCAGTAGTGGAATTAATGGCGGAAGAATAAAAATAATTAAAGCTGCAAGCAGCGTTGGGTGGGCCCTCGCACTTGTAAGCGCGTCCGCGTGTGAACCGGCCGAGTTGCATATTCTGGAGCTCTGCCGGTGCGGCTGTGAATTTGTTACGCGGTTATGACGCCGCATGAAGGTGTTATATGTCACTTCCTGTGTCCCCTATGTGGAGCTTCATAGCACTTGCCGCTATGAATATAAATCGGTATTGGCGTGTAGATGTCTGCGGGGTGGGAGAGTTATCAAGCACGTAAAGTTTGTTTCAGATATGAGCATGTACACTGAACAATAATAAATTCCTTTTATATTTCCCTGCCTTGTTGTTTATGTGTACATACAGAGGAAGAATGTGAGAACAGCACACATTTCATATTTAGAGCATGGGAGAACAGTGGATACTTTTAATACAGCCCACACCCCTAATACTGTGTAACTATAACAAGTAGAGAACAGAAGAAAAAGATGTTCTTTCTTTACAACTGTCTGCATAGCTTATCATATTGTGTAATGAATGAAAATAAATAGGCCTACTAGGCTCCTCTCTACTTTGACATTTAAGATTAGCTTGTTTGATCCACCTCATACACATGTGACATTACTGTACAACTTGGAAAGGTGAGTTGTTTTCTGCTCCAGCCTGCCTAAAAGAAAAGCGTTTTTGGGATTAAATGGACTTTATTAGCTGCTGCAGTGCAGGATGAACTCAGAATAGACCCATTTCTCACCTTATTATTCTAAATCATGCAACGAAGAAGAAGAAATGCATAATAAATTCTGGGACAAAATCTGTCCACAGCATGTAGTCTGATGAACAAGACTTGTGTTATAGCTGACTTGGGCAGTGAAATGTTTAATTTTTTTAATTCATGTGGTCATAGTTGTCCACAACTCAAATCAGAATATAAGAAGAAATGTTTTATACCACCTCAAGAAGGCTTCCTATCAGAAAGGTAGGAAGGTATTTCAAATGTACAACTGCAGTCCTGAAATCTAAGTAAAGTAATTTCCCGGACATTTTTGTGTTACTTTACTTTTAATAGACGCATGTAACAGGTTTTATACTTCCTGTGAGTATAATCCAATCAATCTTATTTCATACTGTATATCCGATGTGTAATTTGAAATTGTGTTGTATGTCGTGCTCGCATCTCAGAGAAGACTCTGACTGCAACATGCGTCTTTGTAAAGAGAGAAACGGACAGAAAAAGTCTCTAACTCTGCCTGTCAGCTCGCTCTGCTCCGTTAAAACTGAATTTACCATACAGAATTGAATACGAGTGCACTCCAGATTTAGCTGCAGCCAGCTGACCGTGTGCTTCTCTCATACCGCAGTTCTGTGTCCATGCATGCAGCAAACTGAAAGCACTGTCTGTCGGAGCGTCTACATGAAAAGAGAAGGAAGACATTGCTGGTAGTATTGTCTTCAGAGTTGTTAAACACCTCAGTGCACTGAAGGAAGCCATCTGACTGTGTGAGGGGCAGATCGTTGATGTCTGCAGGCAGAGTAGGAGCTCTCCTGTCTGACTGGTCCACCAATAGCAGAGAAGATGACCCCTTGAGTTATCAAGCACGTAAAGTTTGGTTCAGATGTGAGCATGTACACGTAAGTTACAACAACTTCCTGTGTCATGGCGAAGACTTGATCTCTGACGCCACGGACACACCCATTGACGAAAACTCGCAAATAGCACAACTTTTCATCTTCAATGCCTTTAGAAGGCACAGCACAAATTTGAAGTCGGTCGGACTAAATCCCTAGGAGGAGTTCGTTAAAGTACGAAGTGTGTAAATCATCCAAAATGTGACGTAAAATTCAAAATGGCCGACTTCCTGTTGATTTTAGGGCATCGCTCCAAGAGACTTTTTTGTGCGTCTGGACAAGATACACGTACCACAGAAAATTCGTGCACATAGGTGAAACGTGCGGCGGGGGCTGCTTCGTTAAAAGTCACTTCCTGTTGCCAGCAGGTGGCGCTATGACTGTGGGTGAATGTGAGCATGTACATGTGTTCAGGGCGGGACTCTCATCCTACATGTACAGTTTGGTGCAGATGTGAGCATATACACTGAAGTTACAAACTTCCTGTGTCATGGCAAAGACTTGATCTTTAACGCCACGCCATGGACACGCCCATTGACGAAAACTCGCAAATAGCACAACTTTTCATCTTCAATGCCTTTAGAAGGCACAGCACGAATTTGAAGTCGGTCGGACTAAATCCCTAGGAGGAGTTCGTTAAAGTACGAAGTGTGTAAATCATCCAAAATTTGACGTAAAATTCAAAATGGCCGACTTCCTGTTGATTTTAGGGCATCGCTCCAAGAGGCTTTTTGTGCGTCTGGACAAGATACACGTACCACAGAAAATTCGTGCACGTAGGTGAAACGTGCGGCGGGGGCTGCTTCGTTAAAAGTCACTTCCTGTTGCCAGCAGGTGGCGCTATGACTGTGGGTAAATGTCAGCATGTACATGTGTTCAAGGCGGGACTCTCATCCTACATGTACAGTTTGGTCCAGATGTGAGCATATACACTGAAATTACGACAACTTCCTGTGTCATGGCGAAGACTTGATCTTTGACGCCACGCCACGGACACGCCCATTGACGAAAACTCGCAAATAGCACAACTTTTCATCTTCAATGCCTTTAGAAGGCACAGCAGAAATTTGAAGTCGGTCGGACTAAATCCCTAGGAGGAGTTCGTTAAAGTACGAAGTGTGTAAATCATCCAAATTTGACGTAAAATTCAAAATGGCCGACTTCCTGTTGGTTTTAGGGCATTGCTCCAAGAGGCTTTTTTGTGCATCTGGACAAGATACACGTACCACAGAAAATTTGTGCACGTAGGTGAAACGTGCGGCGGGGGCTGCTTTGTTAAAGGTCACTTCCTGTTGCCAGCAGGTGGTGCTATGACTGTGGGTGAATGTCGGCATGTACATGTGTTCAGGGCGGGACTCTCATCCTACATGTACAGTTTGGTCCAGATGTGAGCATATACACTGAAGTTACGACAACTTCCGTGTCATGGCGAAGACTTGATCTTTGACGCCACGCCACGGACACGCCCATTGACGGAAACTTGCAAATAGCACAACTTTTCATCTTCAATGCCTTTAGAAGGCAAAGCAGAAATTTGAGGTCGGTCGGACTAAATCCCTAGGAGGAGTTCGTTAAAGTACGAAGTGTGTAAATCATCCAAACTTTGACGTAAAATTCAAAATCGCCGACTTCCTGTTGGGATTAGACTATGGCTCCAAGAGACTTTTTTGTGCGTGTGGACAAGATACACGTACCACAGAAAATTCGTGCACGTAGGTGAAACGTGCGGCGGGGGCTGCTTTGTTAAAGGTCACTTTCTGTTGCCAGCAGGTGGCGCTATGACTGTGGGTGAATGTCGGCATGTACATGTGTTCAGGGCGGGACTCTCATCCTACATGTACAGTTTGGTCCAGATGTGAGCATGTACACTGAAGTTACAACAACTTCCTGTTTCATAACGAATCATCGACGCCCGGACACGCCCATTGACGAAAATGCGCAAATAGCACAACTTTTCATCGTCAATGCCTTTAGAAGGCACAGCAGAAATTTGACGTCGATCCGACTAAATCCCTAGGAGGAGTTCGTTAAAGTACGAAGTGTGTAAATCATCCAAAAATGGCCGTAAAATTCAAAATGGCCGACTTCCTGTTGACTTTAGGCTATGGGTTCTTGAGGCTTTTTGTGCGTCTTGATATGATACATGTCCCCAGAAAATTTCGTACATGTAGGTTGAACGTGAACGAGGGGCTAATTTTTTCCAATTTTCTAGGTGGCGCTAGCGAGTCATTTTGCAACGCCCATGTGCGAAACTTGTAGAATACGAAATTTTTCACCGGTTCTGACATGTTTGCAAATTTTGGTGAATTTTCGAGTATGTTTAGGCCATGTCAGTTGAGCCTACTTTGCAGAAAAAAAAAAAATAATTAGAGCAAATTCAATAGGGACCTCACACGGTCGTGCTCGGGCCCTAATAATCCGAGCAAATTCAATAGGGACCTCGCACGGTCGTGCTCAGGCCCTAAAAAAATTAAAAATAAACAAATAATAGCAAATTCAATAGGGACCTCACACGGTCGTGCTCGGGCCCTAATAAAAATCCGAGCGATTACAATAGGGTTCCCAGCTACGCTGGGAGACGCGATGCCTTGCATTCGCGGGTTCCCAGCTCACTCGGGCTCGGACCCCTAATAAAAATGAGAACGATTACAATAGGGGTTCAAGCCCGAAGTGGGCTGGGAACCCGTGAATGCAAGGTATCGCGGTGCCCAGTACCGCGAAGCGGCTCGGAACACAGAACTTCCAGGATATGTCTACAAGCACTTCACACATACCCTGAAAGTCTCATTCAAATCGACCACTAGGGGGCGCTATAAATGCATCGTAACTGGACATGAAATCATAAAAATCAAGCTATAGCTCAGAAAATGCTTGTCCTATCGTTACAAAACGTAACAATATTGAACCACGTGTGAAATTTTTTTGATGGCGAAAAAGGTATGAACCCGCGAATCGCCATTGCGGCTATATTTATGATTTGTTTTCTGCTGCGCCGGCTCAAATTCCGTGAGCTGGAATGAGCTAGAAACATGAAACTTGGGGGAATAACTGGAAATGGTGTGCACCAGCTTCCATAGAGATATGAACCCAATCGGCCACATGGTGGCGCTATAATTAACGCTTAAAAATACAAACTTTGAAAGGCCACGCCCCTTACACCGTATTCTGTCCTCACGACTGCTGTCCTGAGCTAGACAGATAGCAAACAAAAACTCCAGAAAACCGTATGTAAGACAGACTGAGGCTTTACTGATGGTCGTTTCTGTAAAACTAAACAAAATACAATACGAAGCATGAATCAGTATACAGCAGACAGTACATATAGCACATATCCATGAGTATGAACTAAAGATGACCATGTAAATGGTTACATGTGGCGAACTTCCATAAACTTAATACAATAAACATAAACTACTTTTTCATATGTCTATTAACATCTACAATCTTTTCTAGTCACATTTTTACTCACGGACATATCTTTTCCAAGGCTCGATCGAAAGGAAATAACTGTCTTGCGTGCACATGGTATATAGCTCGTTGCTCAACTGAAAACAAAATGGTGGAAGGAAATTATTACCAAAAAAAAAATTAAAACCACCGTCAACGTCCACCGGGGGTCAGTAGTGTCAGTAAAACAGGGATCAGCACACACCGTAAGTCCGATTGACTTGAAATTTCTCACACAAGTGCAGCTCAATGTGCTCTACAAAAAAGCTTCAAGGACTGTTAAGGTCCGCCTAGAGTTTTTTTCCGCCATTTTGAATTTTTTGAAAATCACATTTTTGACATCTCCTCCTAGACCGTAGCTCCGATTGCCACCAAATTTTCAGTGAAACATCATTGGATCAAGCCTATTAAAAGTTGTATAAAGCATGTCGACATCTCAATTACTTTTCAAGATATGGACCAATGAACTTTGAAAGGGGCGTGCCTCTGGACATGAATGACCACAAATCAGCAACCGTAGGGCCAATCATCACAAAACTCACAGGATATGTTCAGATAGGTGCCCCAGATATACCTGGACAGTTTGATGTACATACGTCACTAGGGGCGCTACAAGCACAAGACAGGTGCTTAGCATTACACAATTACACTATAAATCCAATATTCATTCTGAAATCATCATAAATCTCTCAGGATATGTCCACATAAGTAAATGAAACATGCCCTGAAAGTTTCATTCAAATTGAACACCCGAGTGCGCTATAAATGCAAACTAACTGCAGGGGATAAAACACAAAACAGGCTACAAAATGCATATTGTTTGTCCAATCAACACAAAACTTGCAGGATATGTCTAAATCAGCACCTCACGCATACCCTGAAAGTCTCATTCAAATCCACCACTAGGGGGCGCTATGAATGCATCGTAACTGGATGTGGAATGATACAAATCAAGCTATAGATCAGAAAATGGTTGTCCAGTTATTACAAAACTTGCAGTATGTGTTTTATAAAAATGTTGAACCGTATGTGTGAAATAATTTTGATATATATTCCGCGATATTGCGGAAAAAGGTATGAACCTGCGAATCGCCGCTTGCGGCTATATTTATTATTATTATTTGTTGTCTGCCGCGCCGGCTCAAATTCCCGTGAGCTGGAATGAGCTAGAAACATGAAACTTGGGGAAATAACTGGAAATGGTGTGCATCAGCTTCCATAGAAATATGAACCCAATCGGCCGCATGGTGGCGCTATAATTAAGGCTTAAAAATGCAAACTTTGAAAGGCCACGCCTCTTACACCGTAAGTGTGATTGACTTTAAATTTCACACACAGGTGCAGCTCAATGTGCTCTACAAAAAAGCCTCAAGGACTATTAAGGTCCGCCTAGAGTTTTTTTCCGCCATTTTGAATTTTTTGAAAATCACATTTTTGACATCTCCTCCTAGACCGTAGCACCGATTGCCAACAAATTTTCAGTGAATCATCATTGGATCAAGCCTATTAAAAGTTGTATAAAGCATATCGATATGTCAATTACTTTTCTTTGAAAGGGGCGTGGCTCTGGACATAAATGACCACAAATCAGCAACCGTAGGGCCAATCATCACAAAACTCATAGGATATGTTCAGATAGGTGCCCTAGATATAGAAGTCGGACTGATAGAGTTATAAAGAGAAAAGATTCAGTCCTGCCTGTGTGTTTCCTCCCAAGTAGGCGATGCTCCATATGGCCTGGATGAGCTCTGATCCTGCCTGGTGTTTCCCCAGAGGAATCTCCAGACGAGGAGTGTCGCTGTACTGGATCACAGCCACCTACAGCAGACACAAAGCAAAGTAGGTGCTGTGCAGGTTTACTCATATTCTGTGGCAAGCTGGGTACGGACACAGATACACCAAGTTCTTGATTTGACAGGAGGAAACAATCAGGTGATAGTACTGAGACTGGCCATGAACAGACTCCATAGGTTCAAACATACAGACTCCTGTGGTACCTGTGTGTAGTGGGAACTGATGTCAAATTTGCTGCTGATGTTGACAAGCCACTGCTTGGCCGTGTCGAAGTCAGAGAAGCCAACACTCCATGAGCCATCAACAATGTAGACCAGGTCATTCACAGCTGTGCTGCAGCCTACACACACACACACACACACACACACACACAGTGATCAAAGAGAAATATCTTAAACATACAGACTGATAAACTGAAATTCTGCACTTCCCATTACGTTTCAGACTCGAGGTCAGTATCTGACGCTGTCATCATTTTAACCGTGAAATATATCATCCCAAATCAGACAAACAGAGCGTCCTTCAGGTATGGAAGTGTTGCTATTTGCTTGTGTTTTCACGTGGTGCACTTGTTGGGCTCTGTATAACAGTCATCCCTACCTGCTCGGACATCGTCCACCTCTACTGCCTCCAGGGGGGTCAGGAGCAGTACTGCACTCCATACTGACCACAGCAACATGGCTCCGTAGGAGAGCGGTCTACCTCGGTCCAGCCCAACCTGGCTACTGTATTAGTGTTAAAAACAGCAAAGATAACAGTTGTGGATATTCATGATGCCAGATGTTGATTCCTAATGTGTTTGGTAACCTCCCAGCCTTTCATCTAGCACCACGTCTTTAGTACATTCATAGTCCAGACAGGCTCAACCCTGTTTACAATAACTGACAATAAACAATGTTATGTGTTGTTTGACTTAGTGACTTAGTGAGTCTAAAATGTGTGAGACAACGAGAGAGAGAGAAAGGAGAAAGGTCTACGTCTGCTATCTGTTTCAGTGCAGATACATACTAAAGCTGAACTAAATACCCACACATCTGTCAGCCCATCATGGCTGCTTTGGCCTCTGATGTTTTCAGTCTCTGTTTGCAGCTCTGCATGTCTGCTCCAGCAGTAAATCCAAACACCTCTCTCACTTATGGAATGCATACAGGAAAGGGACATTTAGTCTTTACGGGCTCTTTAGTTCGTTGAAGTATTTGATCATGGAGATCTTTAAAGAGAAATTTAACACCAAGCTGAAAATGATTATTATCTTTGACGTTTCGAATCTCTTGCTCTAAAATCTGCTCTGTTCGGGTGCGCTGCATCTGAAGCAGTGACGTCAGTGTGCAGGAAACACTTCTACACAGGTGTAACAAGGTGAGAACTGATTTCAGCCCAAACTGTTGCTCTTTAAGTTTTGACTACTGAATTACAGCATGCAAGTGTAATAGCTCACATCATGTCCAAACAATGACATGCTGTACACATTATAACGCATACAGAGCTAATACAGTGTGTTTCTTTCCAACAGTCAATGAATAGACTGTTGTAATGCTACGATGGCACATATGATCATATGATATGATCATGCACAGAATGACAGTGTAACTGTGGTGGTGGGATGGAGGGGTATATTTTCTGTTTCTAGTTGGTTATATCTTATTTCACCATTTTTATTCTGCTCTTCACACTCCACCTTTTTTAGAGTTTCCTCACTACTTCAGTCTGCTCACCTTGCTTTTCCCTTCACTTATCTTTTTTCCACACCTACTGTCACTGCAGATACACCTGCTAGCCCCGCCTCCTCCTGTCTCTCTCTCTCTGTATGTGTTTGCTCTGCTGACTTTCTCCACCAGAAGGATGTTTTAAAAAGTCGCCAAAAAGACTCAGAAATTGTCTTTTGGATTTTTGTCTTTGGTATTCTGTTTTCACAGCAGCAGGTGCACCACATGTGGAGGAGTATCATTAATAACAAAGCCTATCGAAATAATCAAAACCAACGTGGTACCAAATGACATCTGCACTGGTGTATTCACCACACCTGTCGTTTCCTCACCACTGTGCTTCCTTCCTCCTCCTCTCCCCGGTAAAATGCTTTTGTGAGCTTCCATGTTGTGCCATGCAACATATGGTCTAGTAGTGTGTTTTCTGTGGAGCTCTCCCTGTGTTCATTTTGCTGCTCAAACATGGTTCCACTGACCACAAGGCTGGGCTGGAGAAAATAACAACGTGAGCACTCTGCTGGGATGGGAAAACAGAAATCTAAACATGGCTGAGAGGGCTGCAGTGTGCTGGCAGAAGCAATAAAGACAGGGGAGGATCAGTGCAGCTACCACAAGCTTTCTTATGGAAAGTATCCTCCCAGTACTCCTCTTTTTTCTCTTCCTCTCTTGTTTAACTTGCTATTATAGAACCACATCTCACCAATTTACTTCCACATGTAACTTGTTTTTACCCCCAAACAAAGTTAACAATGCAATGTGGAAGGACCAGAATTAAAATAAATAGCTGGTAAAAGTGAATGTGTTCAGTACAGACTCCTGCTTGCAGAAATGCATTAACAATACCATACCAATACTGTGGGCTGCATCAGGGGAGGATATGAAAGTGAATGTAGGGGCACAGTTAGTGACTATGTGGACTGGTGCAACAATAACCACCTAAGGCTCAATATCTCAAAGACCAAAGAAATGGTCATTGATTTTAGGAGAAAGAGGCCCAAACCACATCCAATCTCCATACAGGGATCAGATGTAAAGCTTGTATCCAACTATAAGTACCTAGGAGTACAACTGGACAATAAACTTGACTGGTCCAGCCACATGGAGGCGATATGAAAAAAGGGTTAGAGCAGGCTATATTTTTTAAGAAGGCTGTGATCTTTTAACATCTGCCAACCTTTGCTGTGCACCTTCTATAGGACTGCTGTGGCCAGGGCTCTTTCCTTTGGTGTGGTGTGCTGGGGGGCGGGCGCTCGCACATCTGACTGGACCAGACTAAATTAAAGCTGCAAGCAGTGTGGGCGGGCCCTCGCATGTGTAGCGTGTTGAGGTGTGAGGCGGCCACGTTGCAGATTCTGGAGCTCTGACTGTGTGGCTACGTGCTTCGTGATGCTGCACAAAGGTGTTACAGTTTTCACCCATTGCTTGAACACTATAGACACATGCTTAAACCAAAGTAACATAACTTGAAGTTGTTGTTACTATACCTTAAACAAAAGCGCTGCTTTGCACTTTAGTTGCAATTCTGTAACACACTTGCTCCTTTCTGCAACACACTTGCTCCTAGACACTACACACTATTTCATATATAAGACACTTAGCTCAAAAATGAAATCTCAGGGTACTATTGGGAAAACACATCTATTCAAAATACAGTATCTATCTATCTATCTATCTTTCTATCTATCTATATAAATACCCAAACATCTGTCAGCCCATCATGGCTGCTTTGGCCTCTGATGTTTTCAGTCTCTGTTTGCAGCTCTGCATGTCTGCTCCCAGCTGCCATTTAAATACCGTGCCACAGTAAATCCAAACACATCTCTCACTTATGGAATGCATACAGGAAAGGGACATTTAGTCTTTACGGGCTATTTAGTTCGTTGAAGTATTTGATCATGGAGATCTTTAAAGAGAAATTTAACACCAAGCTGAAAATGATTATTATCTTTGACGTTTCGAATCTCTTGCTCTAAAATCTGCTCTGTTCAGGTGCGCTGCATCTGAAGCAGTGACGTCAGTGTGCAGGAAACACTTCTATACAGGTGTAACAAGGTGAGAACTGATTTCAGCCCAAACTGTTGCTCTTTAAGTTTTGACTACTGAATTACAGCATGCAAGTGTAATAGCTCACATCATGTCCAAACAATGACATTTTCCCTCATTATAGGCATTGCTTTAAAGTAGACCAGTAGCTAACAGTGGATTGTAAACTTTTATTAATTACTGGTGAGTTTATAGATTAGGTCCCATAGAAGATATGTTACTGCAACAGACACAGAAATAGAGATCCAGAAGGGACTCCTGGATCCTTTAATAGTGTTGTGTAACAGCTTGAACAATGGGTGTGATTGATTGACTGGCATTAAGTTTAGATTCTAAGATAAATTCTTACTTTAAGATTCAGGTCATGTTTGCTAAAACATGCTGAATGCTTAATTTCTTCTGCTGATAGCATCTATTTGGCTACAACAACTGTGAATGAGTATTTCTTTTTTTCCCTCCCTCCCCTTTTCTGTACTTCTCTTTCTCTTTTTCTTGTGAAAGGCCCAGGGTTCAGTCACACAGGTTTTTCTTACTTTGTGTGCCTGAGTAGGCCTCGCTAGGCTATGCTTGGTTAACATAAACCTCAACCTCATATTTGTTTGGTTGCACCAGTTGCAACCTTTATCATTCTTATAGTTCATCAAGTTTGGTGATGCCACATAATTCCAGCACATAGCACTGCCCATCTTAAACCTGAGCAGAGGTCTAATCAGCAAGAATATACAAAGACACCTGTGCAGAGCTTTTACTTGACTAAATCACCCCAATTAGTTTTAAGCCTCTTCTATCTTGACCTAAATTGGTCCAGACACAGTGCAAGCTAATGCTAACATAGCAATGCTCTTTCATTAGGTGACATACAGAAAGCTGTTAGAGTGGAATCAGTGTGCATTGAAGACCAGAAGAAAGACTTTGTCTTATTAACCGCTTTTTTAAAGGGGTGAACAAAATAAGAAGCCTATTGTTTTTCAGCCTAAAAGTAGAAAACAACAGTAAACAAAGCCAGGACACAATGGACTTTTCTTTCAGCAGACATTTTAAATGATCTGATATAGAGTAGATGTAGCTAATAATCTTTTCATGGCTGCATTCCTTTTAGAATTGCACTCATAAGACATAAGAAAATTTCATCCGCTGGGGCCCTGCTGTTGCTACAGATCTGAGGTGTTCCCACAGTTGAAATGTCTAAATACGACCTGCATTTGCATTTACAGATAAAGAGCAGATCTGGAGTAGGCCAGGCTGGATGGATGGGTCAACAAAGTGTGTGACATGTCTACATTGGTTTCTTCTGACCATGACCACAATCTTTTCCTAACACTAAACAAATGTTTTTTGTGTATAAATCTAACTAAACTTTAACCATAGCCATGGCAGATTTTTTGAAGGCATTGACATACTGTGCTGGGACACCAGATTAAAAAATACTGTGTTTTTAAAGGCAATGACAAATCACGTATGTTGTTTTGTTCTCTAAGACGCTCTTCAGTTTACAGCAGCTGGATTCTGGATGAGACTGAGCCGAACGGCAGCAAGTGCACTTCCATCCAACCATGAGTGGAAATGCTGGACAAGCTAAAACGTTTTACGCTTGGCTGAGGTAGAAAGTTGGTGTATCAAAAAAACTACATGCAACAAAGTGCAAAAAGATTTAGCAAATACACTTTACCGTACATGAAGCAGGGACGTTTGTGTCATGCCTTCCACACAGACACCAAAAATACAAACACATTTCCAGCTTTGCACTTATGATCCATTCTGCAACACACAGTGCAAAACACTGCACACAGTTTCTTACCTTGCACACTTTGTTCAAGAATTAAAACTCTTGCAGTTATTGGGAAAACAAGAACCATTCAAAATGCTAAACACATTTAAAATTGGCAACACCCACCCACACAAACACACATTAAAACACTTACACAGTAACTGAACATCAATTAAACAGCTGTAGCACTACACATAGACCTCAGGTAAGCTGCCGATGTCTACAAAATTTCCATCAGACAATGTCTACATTGAAACGGATGGAAGATGACACTTTTTTTACAATCACGATGCCTGCTCAATGTCGTGATGTCTGTCAGCCATCACCGCTGGACGATGGCTACCCCTTACTCTGTTCAGCTTGGCGTTGGACAGTATATGACTGCCGACCACATGCCCACAAGCCTCTTCTGCAAGCAATGGAGGAGATGTGCGGAGACATTCAGGTGGGTTCAACTCACGGTTGGATACAAGACGCAAGATGATATTTCCCCCATTGCCGAGCCAGGGAGTGTAGCTTGTGGATGAGATGATGTGGCCAGAATGTGTAATCCATAAAAGGATCCTCCCCTTCCCATACACAACTATGTCTGTTTACCAGTACAGTATTTTACTATATTTTGTCTTGCATGCCCTTTTGAATAAAAAGTGTTTGATTGCAGAAGTTAATTCTGACAAAGAAGTGAGATGTTTATCTCCAGGTGTTGGGTCTTATTTGGCTTTTGTGTAGAGTTTTGACACAATGGGCAAAATTCTACATTTTGTGTGTTTTGTCTGAATGTTTAAACACTAACAGTCATTCTTGAAGCACTATTTCTGAAACCATTAGCACTTGTAGCCAAATCATTTACCAAGTGTGCCAAACTGAATGCACGTTCTCTGCTTTAGGAGGCCGAGCAGAGGATGCACTTCCTGCGGCAGTTGAAGAAGTTGAGCCTGCCAAAGACAATAGGTGTGTTTGACTTCATGCGGCTCTGCGCAGCGCTGACTTAATGTGATGCATGCCGGACTTAAAATAAAACATGCTGGTTAGAAACTGTGTCCGACTTTTGCTGGCGCTGCAAAATGTCACCATGTCACATGACATTAAAGCCTTGTGGGAGCAAGGCTGCTGGAGGCCAGTCCGGCGGCCGCAGTTACTTTTCTGCAGCTGCACAAAGTTGGACCCACACTTTTGCCTGGTCTCGCGGCATTTTTCTTTGCAAATACCTCGAGGTCATTGATCTCAACTCACAATAAGATAACGCACGTAGAATGTGTCCGACTTGACAGCGCCGTTGCTATTCCCCGTTCCTGCAGTTGTCTGCAGCTCAAGTTACGCTGCTGCTGCTATCATTTGCTCTGCAGAGGCGCTGATTAGCTGCATGCAGGAAAGATTGCAGCTGACCCCTCCCATCCCGGTAACACACTGTTTCAATCTGGCTCCTGTCCAGGGAGTGAATGAAACGGTCCATCAGGACCAAAACCTTTCGCCACTAAAACAGCTTCTATCCTTCTGCAGCTAGCTTATTAACAATTCCTGGAACCCTCACTGACACTCCCCCCTTCACTCTCAAATACTATCTTTGCACATAAAACGTAACATAAATATTATTTAATTTCACATAATTGCACATAGCTGGTATATTGCACATATTTGTTGTTTGTTGTTAAATGTTAATCGTTATTCTTCCATATTTTATATTTTGTCAATTTATATATTTATCATCTGTTTATTCCATATTTATATATTTCTACATTTATTTATGTCAACTCTATGTTTGTCTATGTGTAGCACCTTATCTCCAAAGCAAATTCCTCGTAAGTGTAAAAAACTACTTGGCAATAAAGCTCTTTCTGATTCTGATTACAGTGAGTTTGTAATTTTATAACACACTTTTTGAGAGGCTTTACAGTAAACACAACTCACTGCTTTACACTCAGATTGCTATTTAATAACACTCTTCTATCAAAACCGTAAACATTACTATTTTGTGCTACACTATTTTCAGTGTTGGGCAAGCTACTTGGAAAATGTAGTGAGCTAAGCTACTAGCTACTCTACATTAAAGAAACACTATGTAGTTTTTTCAACCTTCATAATATTTTCCAAGACCCTTGACATGGTACATCGACTTACAATAGGTTGAATGAAACGTCTGCCATAGCCTGACAGTGTCTGTATCGCTTTTACTGGCACTATGTAACCTCATGCAACCTCATCCCATTATTGCATGTTACTAACACAACTTCTCCCCTTTCCGGTAGTCTTGTGCTTTCTCGTCCCTCTCCTCTCTCCTCCTATCACTTCCTGCAGGTGTTTCTGGCTCTGGAGCTGTGGAGTCTGGATCTGTGGTTGCGAGTCACCTGCTGCCCTCCTCTTCCTGCTACTGTAGAGAGCAGTCATGCTTTTCCTACTCTCCCATCTTATCATGGCTTGCTCCTATTTTCTGTCTACTTTGGTCGTGTGGAAACTTTTCTCTTTCGACCACCGGCCTGCTGTTTTCCTGAAACCATCAAAATGGAATTAATCAACTGGTCACTCAGCGCTATTGACAAGTTTTTCACCCAGAAACGTGCTTCACCGGGTGAGCCGAACTGTCCCAGTGGAACATTCGCTGCAGGCTGCGCTCGCAACTCGTGGGAGACCTGGCAAACGGTTTGCTTGGATGTTTTATCTGTGGAGGACATTGAAGATTTATGGACAATTGGAATTTTGTTAGTGGGCTTCCTTTTTATCGGGCTTGGAATCTCCCTAATATATCGTAAAATTGGTAAGACAGCCACCAGTAAATTTACCCAAAAGCTGTCTGGGGAACTTAAAGAGTGCTTAAATGGGGTGAACGAAAAGCTGAAGGTTTTACATCAAAGGGCTGATCAGAACGGTGAACTGTTTCGTAAGATCTCAGACCGGTCTGTGGAAGCGCAGAGGAGGATTGACACCATCGGGGCGCAGTCTGGTGAGCTGCTGAGAGTAACCACTGGTCTGACAATGAAATTAGAAGAAATGTCGAAATCACTACATGAACTGGATGCACGTATGACGCTGAGGATGAGAGCGATTGAAGGACACTGATCCGGATAAATGTTACTGAATCAACCTAAATTGGATTAAAAATTATTCCCCTCCCCTCCTCCACCCGAGGAACCTACATGTACGAAATTTTCTGGGGACATGTATCATATCAAGACGCACAAAAAAGCCTCAAGAACCCATAGCCTAAAGTCAACAGGAAGTCGGCCATTTTGAATTTTACGGCCATTTTTGGATGATTTACACACTCCGTACTTTAACAAACTCCTCCTAGGGATTTAGTCGGATCGACGTCAAATTTCTGCTGTGCCTTCTAAAGCCATTGACGATGAAAAGTTGTGCTATTTGCAAGTTTTCGTCAATGGGCGTGTCCGTGGCGTCGATGATTCGCTATGAAACAGGAAGTTGTTGTAACTTCAGTGTACATGCTCACATCTGCACCAAACTGTACATGTAGGATGAGAGTCCCGCCCTGAACACATGTACATGCCGACATTCACCCACAGTCATAGCGCCACCTGCTGGCAACAGGAAGTGACTTTTAACAAAGCTGCCCCCGCCGCACGTTTCACCTACGTGCACGAATTTTCTGTGGTACGTGTATCTTGTCCAGACGCACAAAAAGTCTCTTGGAGCCATAGCCTAAACCCAACAGGAAGTAGGCCATTTTGAATTTTACGTCAAATTTTGGATGATTTACACACTTCGTACTTTAACGAACTCCTCCTAGGGATTTAGTCCGACCGACCTCAAATTTCTGCTTTGCCTTCTAAAGGCATTGAAGATGAAAAGTTGTGCTATTTGCGAGTTTTCGTCAATGGGCGTGTCCGTGGCGTGGCGTCAAAGATCAACTCTTCGCCATGACACAGGAAGTTGTTGTAACTTCAGTGTATATGCTCACATCTGGACCAAAGTGTACATGTAGGATGAGAGTCCCGCCCTGAACACATGTACATGCCGACATTCACCCACAGTCATAGCGCCACCTGCTGGCAACAGGAAGTGACTTTTAACGAAGCAGCCCCCGCAGCACGTTTCACCTACGTGCACGAATTTTCTGTGGTACGTGTATCTTGTCCAGACGCACAAAAAAGCCTCTTGGAGCGATGCCCTAAAATCAACAGGAAGTCGGCCATTTTGAATTTTACGTCAAATTTTGGATGATTTACACACTTCGTACTTTAACGAACTCCTCCTAGGGATTTAGTCCGACCGACCTCAAATTTGTACTGTGCCTTCTAAAGGCATTGAAGATGAAAAGTTGTGCTATTTGCAAGTTTTCGTCAATGGGCGTGTCCGTGGCGTGGCGTCAGAGATCAAGTCTTCGCCATGACACAGGAAGTTGTCGTAAAGTCAGATGGCTTCCTTCAGTGCGCTGAGGTGTTTAATAACTCTGAAGACACTACCAGCCATGTCTTCCTTCTCTTTTCACGTAGACGCTCCAACAGACAGTGCTTTCAGTTTGCTGCATGCATGGACACAGAACTGTGGTATAGGGAGGAGCACACGGTCAGCTGGCTGCAGCTAAATCTGGAGTGCACTCGTATTCAATTCTGTATGGTAAATTCAGTTTTAACGGAGCAGAGCGAGCTGACAGGCAGAGTGAGAGACTTTTTCTGTCCGTTTCTCTCTTTACAAAGACGCATGTTGCAGTCAGAGTCTTCTCTGAGATGCGAGCACGACATACAACACAATTTATCAAATTACACATCGGATATACAGTATGAAAATAAGATTGATTGGATTATACTCACAGGAAGTATAAACCTGTTACATGGTCTATTAAAAGTAAAGTAACACAAAAATGTCAGGGAAATTACTTAGATTTCAGGACTGCAGTTGTACATTTGAAATACCTTCCTACCTTTCTGATAGGAAGCCTTCTTGAGGTGGTATAAAACATTTCTTCTTATATTCTGATTTGAGTTGTGGACAACTATGACCACATGAATTAAAAAATTAAACATTTCACTGCCCAAGTCAGCTATAACACAAGTCTTGTTCATTAGACTACATGCTGTACAGTATTTGTGGCAGATTTTGTCCCAGGATTTATTATGCATTTCTTCTTCTTCGTTGCATGGTTTAGAATAATAAGGTGAGAAATGGGTCTGTTCTGAGTTCATCCTGCACTGCAGCAGCTAATAAAGTCCATTTAATCCCAAAAACGCTTTTCTTTAGGCAGGCTGGAGCAGAAAACAACTCACCTTTCTCAAGTTGTACAGTAATGTCACATGTGTATGAAGGTGGATCAAACAAGCTAATCTTAAATGTCAAAGTAGAGAGGAGCCTAGTAGGCCTATTTATTTTCATTCATTACACAATATGAATAAGCTATGCAGACAGTTGTAAAGAAAGAACATCTTTTTCTTCTGTTCTCTACTTGTTATAGTTACACAGTATTAGGGGTGTGGGCTGTATTAAAAGTATCCACTGTTCTCCCATGCTCTAACACACAGTAACGATGAAATGTGTGCTGTTCTCACATTCTTCCTCTGTATGTACACATAAACAACAAGGCAGGGAAATATAAAAGGAATTTATTTTATTGTTTGGGTACATTATTGTTCAGTGTACATGCTCACATCTGAAACAAACTTTACGTGCTTGATAACTCTCCCACCCCGCAGACATCTACACACAATACCGATTTATATTCATAGCGGCAAGTGCTATGTAGCTCCACATAGGGGACACAGGAAGAGACATATAGCACCTTCATGCGGCGTCATAACCGCGTAGCAATTCACAGCCGCACCGGCAGAGCTCCAGAATATGCAACTCGGCCGGCTCACACGCGGACGCGCTTACAAGTGCGAGGGCCCGCCCAACGCTGCTTGCAGCTTTAATTAGGGCCCGAGCATGACCGTGCAAACATGTCAGAACCGGTGAAAAATTTCGTATTCTACAAGTTTCGTACATGGGCGTGGCAAAATGCCTCGCTAGCGCCACCTAGAAAATTGGAAAAGATTAGCCCCTCGTTCACGTTCAACCTACATGTACGAGATTTTCTGGTGACATCTATCATATCATGACGCACAAAAAAGCCTCAAGAACCCATAGCCTAAAGTCAACAGGAAGTCGGCCATTTTGAATTTTACTGCCATTTTTGGATGATTTACACACTTCGTACTTTAACGAACTCCTCCTAGGGATTTAGTCGGATCGACGTCAAATTTCTGCTGTGTCTTCTAAAGGCATTGACGATGAAAAGTTTTGCTATTTGCGAGTTTTCGTCAATGGGCGTGTCCGTGGCGTCGATGATTCGCTATGAAACAGGAAGTTGTTGTAACTTCAGTGTACATGCTCACATCTGGACCAAACTGTACATCTAGGATGAGAGTCCCGCCCTGAACACATGTACATGCCGACATTCACCCACAGTCATAGCGCCACCTGCTGGCAACAGAAAGTGACCTTTAACAAAGCAGCCCCCGCCGCACGTTTCACCTACGTGCACGAATTTTCTGTGGTACGTGTATCTTGTCCAGACGCACAAAAAAGTCTCTTAGAGCGACGCCCTAAACCCAACAGGAAGTCGGCCATTTTGAATTTTACGTCAAATTTTGGATGATTTACACACTTCGTACTTTAACGAACTCCTCCTAGGGATTTAGTCCGACCGACCTCAAATTTCCGCTGTGCCTTCTAAAGGCATTGAAGATGAAAAGTTGTGCTATTTGCGAGTTTTCGTCAATGGGCGTGTCCGTGGCGTGGCGTCAAAGATCAACTCTTCGCCATGACACAGGAAGTTGTTGTAACTTCAGTGTACATGCTCACATCTGGACCAAACTGTACATGTAGGATGAGAGTCCCGCCCTGAACACATGTACATGCTGACATTCACCCACAGTCATAGCGCCACCTGCTGGCAGAAGGAAGTTACTTTTAACGAAGCAGCCCCCGCCGCACGTTTCACCTACGTGCACAAATTTTCTGTGGTACGTGTACCTTGTCCAGACGCATAAAAAGCCTCTTGGAGCGATGCCTTAAATCAACAGGAAGTCGGCCATTTTGAATTTACGTCAAATTTTGGATGATTTACACACTTCGTACTTTAACGAACTCCTCCTAGGGATTTAGTCTGACCGACTTCAAATTTGTGCTGTGCCTTCTAAAGGCATTGAAGATGAAAGTTGTGCTATTTGCGAGTTTTCTTCAATTGGTGTGTCCGTGGCGTGGCGTCAATATCAAGTCTTTGCCATGACACAGGAAGTTGTTGTAACTTCAGTGTACATGCTCACATCTGAACCAAACTTTACGTGCTTGATAACTCTCCCACCCCTATGGAGGACTGATCCTGACACAGTCAGAAATAAATACAGAAATAAATAAATGCTCATAAATAAATAAGCATCCAATTAAATACACAAAAAATAAAGTAAATAAATAAATGTAGGTAGTAATTAAATTATACAAGGAACATAAATGTTATTTTTATTAGTTTGCCTTATACTCCTTTAATAGTGCCTTTAATAGTATTATT
>NW_024041378.1:0-38453 GCF_014851395.1 Micropterus salmoides
ATACTGTAGTCTGTGTTTGATTTTATTACTGTATTATTGTATAAGTAACACATTGTGAGCATTGTACAATCCAGAGTCAATTCCTCTTATGTGTACACATACCTTGCAATAAAGCTGATTCTGATTCTGTTACACAAAACACACCATTTGTAGAAATAGAGAGGGACAGTAAGTGCAGTGACTGTTTTACCTGGTAATATCATAGACGAGAAGCGCCCCAGCTGCTCCTCTGTAGTAGCTGCGTGTAACCGAACTGTGGAGAGAACGCAGGAATCTTGGTTAAAATAATGCATTCACAATATCAGCTGGTGAAATCTGGCTAGGGAAGGTGAATGAGAAACTGTCTCTTGCTTTTAGCTGCCATCGTCAGCCAGGCAGGTAGTTACTCTAATGGAGCTGCTGACAGGTATGAGGCTGTGGCATTACCACATGCAGCTGGGGGTAACTGTTTAAAGCTGGATGGTGCCCTAAGGACAGCATGATTGCTTAATAATTCATGATTTACTTGTATTTCTAAAATGTTTGCCAAACCCAAAGCAGGGAATATTATTACCGGAATCGCTCCTGCCCGCGGTGTCCCAGATTTGCAGTTTGACCGTCTTTCCACCGACGTTGACCACTCTGGAACCAAACTCCACGCCGATGGTGTGGTTGGAGTCCTGTTTAACTGTAACAGGAACACAAGAGAGAACAGTGGACAAGGACAGAACGTGAGATACAGCACAGCACAACAACTAACTTCAGCTAGGGCTGGACAATAAAACAATAACAATAATTATCACAATATAATTTTTTGCAATAACAATATAACAAATGTTCAATAAATGTTTGATTTTATTCACTTGAAACATACACGAATTAGGACTTAATTTTTCTTATTAAGATGTTTATTCTGTTGAGGAAAAAGGACTGAAAAAGGTTTTAATTAAATTTACTTAAAGATATTTGTTGACAAAGATTTTATCATAAATATTTTGAATGTTCTATCTCAGATTTGTGATGTGATCCACTGTTTGGCATCAAGTGTTGACCATAAAGAAAAGTTTAAACCACAATTAACCATTAGGTTTCTTCAACTTTCACTCAGGAGCATAAATCAGCCTTTAAACTTGAAAGAAAAAACTATTTGATACATTGTGATAATTATCGATACTGAAAGATATGAAACTTTTTATCGTGATAACATTTTTGGCCATATCGTCCAGCCCTAACTTCAGCACAGTTGTTGTCGTTAAATGTCATAATGCATTTTTTCCTAGACAAATTATGAGGACACATTTCCATCTAACCAACAGGCGCACTTTCAACTGTGCTCCCTGACTTGCTAGCTTACTTCTCTACATCGTTATAGTTTTTAAGTCCAAACTGAACGAGTTTATACGGGACACCTGTGCAATTTAATGCAATCCAACAGCCCTGCAATAAATCTGAAGTTTATGATGTTCGATTTTGTTGAAAAAGAGAGGTATGTTCTATATTCAAGTAAATTTTTAAGGTATTATTAGTGTTTTTTTGATTGCACTATATGGAAAGTAGGGCTGCACAATATATCGTTTTAGCATCGCCATCGCAATGTGCCCTTGCGAAATAGTCACATCGCAGAAGAATGCAATGTCAAGCATGTCGAATAAGCTCAACCCCCTCAACCTTTTTGCTGATGTATACAAAAGAAAAACTTGCATGGTTCTCATTTTTCATGACTTTTCTACAAAAGAAATCTGTCTGATGTAACATAATTTAATCCGATTTAATGGTTCTTGGATAAACAAAGTTTGTTGCTAATGAGCGACAAGCAGACTCTGCATGCACAGCGACCAGCAATAACAATGTGTTTAGCTGTCGTCAACAACTTGAAAACCACCTAAACTGTGGATTTGGTTGCAAAAAGAAAAGAAACTTCTGTAAAGCACTCAGGGGGTTGGTGTATAGCTGCTCTTTAATTTATTTTTATCATTTAGTTAAAAAATATGTTTACTGCATTAATGCTCAAGAAAGGATAGTTTGCACTCAAAAGCCTTCAGACCTACCAAGTCACCCAATAATTCTAGGATGCTTATTTCATTTCAAATAGAGCATTTGAAGTAATCTGGTGAAAATTCCTCTATTTTTTCATATCGTAATATAAAATATTGCAATGTTAGTCTTTTCCAATATCGTGCAGCCCTAATGGAAAGCGTTATGTTTTAATGTAATTGCCATTTACCCATAAAATTCAAGGCTGAGAAGAAACTTTTTTCAGAGTATAAAAACATGTGTTATATTTTGCTGGCTCAATAATTACCTTCTGTGTATGTAAGGAATCTGGACAGACACACAATTCAAGTCAATGAATAACTTTCTCAAGTGGAACTTTTGTAACCTCACAGCAGAGCGAGAGGGTTTATTTGATGTGTGTTGCATGAAACAACATGTGAAATCAACAGCACTAATTTCATGACCATGAGTGTAATAATACAATTATGTTTTCACTCTTATGCAAGCCTGATGTGACTAATGGGCTTTAATGAGAGAAAACTTACACTTGTTTCAATAAACTGGTGGAGGAGGCAGGATTTCCCCGTCCCAGCACTGCCAATCACCAGGAACTTAAACAGGAAGTCTGAAAGCAGAGGAGATGACGTAGAGATCAATGAAACACAAACGTCAGGGGAGAATCTGAACCTGCTGCTCTTTGTGTTTCCATCCTCAGAGACGATCCTCCATGACACAAATACGTAATAATAACACATGTCATTACAGCAAAGCCAAAGCTAAAGAGTTATTGAACATAGCTTGGGTTAACCGACTTGTGCAGGGATTGAATGACCACAACCAGCTGGTTGTGCAGATGTTGTGGAGAGTGGGCCCTTGCTCTGGAGAATACTACCCAGCCCACGCAGATGATGCAGAGCTCAAATGACTCGGGCCCCTGACATGCGAGGCCATCCGCAGTACAGACAGCCTTTGTGTGCTGTGACCCAAGATAGTGCAGGGGGCATTTACATACGTAGGCTGTGCTGCCATTTTGACTAGACCCATGGGATACAAAACCATGTGCTGATTGAGTAGATGAAAAGTGCGTGTATATCATAGACTGTATATAAAAAGGTGTATACGAGTCAGAATCTTAAGTGAGTCTGTGAGTAATGCATAGAGAGGTAGTAAAAGAAAAACAGGAAACACGAGAGTGATGATGTTTTCCCAAGACGGTAAGAGCAAATAATGATTGCAAACTCTCCTCCAGAGAGCCTGCTTCACTTAGAGTCTGTCAGACAGTGTGCAATTTCGGTTTAAGCTTTAAGCGCTGGTTGTGCTGGCAGAAGTGCTGGCCTGGCAAATGATTAATGACTACTGGTGAGATTACCAGCCAGGTGAAAATCCTGTAAGTATTGAGCTCCACGAGGTCAACAGAAACCATAGTTATAAAAAAATAACAGAAGCGGATTAAATTGATCTTTGGCTGCTGTGTGACATTTAAACTTATTATGATAGTGCTCTTGGAGCCACCTTTATCGGTCAACACCCACCACCGCTGCCAGCCCAGTTTATGGTGCACCTTTGTTTGTTGAAGCGGGTGTTTTCTCAGGCAACACAAGCTAGAGGTCAAATTCACGGTAACAGAACTGCTAAAGCAAAGCGAAGGTGCTTACAAGCATTTAGCCTACAGTTTCCTTCTGCAACAGCAGTCAGCGTTACATCTCAAGCACACATTGTCACTAGTCGTGACAGCAGAACTGACAGAACAAAATCAAAGCTAACAGCTCTGTTTTAAAAGCTTGCCTCAGCTTTTCAACATCTTCCTAGACATCACATATTCCCATGCGAGATCTGCATACAACAATCAAGCTGTCAATGTGTCATAGCAATGGGGAGAGAGGAATGTGGTGCTACCCTCTCACCAGCAGCCTTTCAGGCTCTTGTATTCTTTAAACATCTATATTAAATAACATGAGGTAACAGACTAACACTGTTATCTGCATTAACGTACACTGTGACAACACTTAACACACGCAGGCCCAGATCTACCTACGGTTTATGTATCCTTTATCTACTGACAAAGTGCGCAGGGCGTGTGCACTGCATGAGATGGTTGCCTTCCTGCATCTGTGTACTCCGAGATTAGATTAAATTTCACTAGTAATAAAATATGATACACAAAATGTCAAGTGTAACAACAATGGCCAAAATAAATGCCAAGCAACACAAGTGTGTTTTTTTTTTCTATTATCTAGTATCTATTCACATATTGCCTACATGGAGCCACATGGACCATGGGAATAGGTTAGCTTTAAAATCATTTTTTCATCTAATAATTTAATTTACAATAACTCTGCTCCCAGTTTACTGCTTTTTAAAAACTGCCAGAAAAATATTTTCTATTTTTCTTATATACATTCAGTAACTTTACAAGCAAAACTAATGAAAGCGTCCCATACTGACCAAAGACAAAATTAATGAAACATTTAACCTGGTCCTGTACTTATTGTATTCATAATACTTTTTGGCAATTCCACCACCAGCCCTCCAGGAGAGGAGACAGCACGGAAGACAGACAGAAATCAATAAAAAGGCTATTATAGCTACCATTAGCGCTGGCACTACTTAAATACTACCTGCTGGGATACATTTTTCATACAGGGAATGCTGGAGACAGGGTCCAAGTAGAAACAGCTGGGAGAGAGAGCGTGTGTGAGAGTACAACAAAGGATGCTGGTGCGCCATTTCAAAACAACTGGGTCTACTGTGTCAGGCCTATTGTGCTACTGATACTATCAAGCAAAGGAACTTATGCATCATATAATAATAACAGTCAGTAGTACTGGTGGTCAGCCATAATGTCAATGCTTGCAGACAGTTTTTCCTCAGCCGCTTTGGTACATTTCTCAGATCAGAATTGAAAAATTTAAAACTCCTTGTTCTACCTCCACATCATCTAGTCACTTGTGCTCATCAAAAAGCAATTTCTTATTATTTTCAACAAATTGCAAATGCGTTGGCACATTCATGCAAATGATTACGTACAATTGTCTGGTCTTTCCTACGTTATCAATTGCTTATGTCATGTTGTTTAAAATGTATTATACTGGTTCTCTGTTGAACAGTCTTTCCAAAATGTCCAAAACCTCTAGGCATTCATTCATTGCATAAGTTATTACATACAAAAAGTTTGAACAAGTTGTCATAATGTGCCACTCGTCTTTTCTATACATTTCTATTAAACTTATGTAAATGTGTCCTGAATTGATGAATTGCTTTCAGATGAATCTATACTCTCTGAGATAATGAAGGAGAATGTGTGAAGCGTTAGATCTACCAATGATCAACAAGTTCTCTAAAATAGCTCAGAAGTGAACCTTTAATTGGCAGGCATATATAGACAGAGCACAACACCAGCCTTGTGTATTTTCAACCACTGTCATCAAAACCTTAGCCATAGTTTTTTATCAGAAACTACTTCCAGAACATTGCTGTATTGACAACATGGCTGAGGCTTTTGACTATCTTTTCTGTAAACAATGACACAAGGACTTGTCATCCTGATAGCGCTGACATGTTCACTGACATAGGTATTTATAAATACAATCTGAGTGATAAACAAAGGATTTTGTGCAAGTTGGTCTTTTGCAGGTAATCCATTTTGTGGTTCTGTCTGAACGAATTGTTTCAAGAAATGCATTAACTGTTTTGCAAATGTTAAGGATGACAGGACAACCGTACCAAAGCGACTGAGAAAAAATGTAACTTGTAATGTAGACTGTCTGAAAGTACAGACAGAAGTGAAGCTACTTGGTTTCAGGATGGGAGTAGATGTGGTAGAGACCACTGACACACCTGACAGCAGCTGATCTGCAGGTAACCAATGGATTATAAACCACAGCTATCTTACTTCCTCATATAGCATAGTAGCAAATAGCTACCTCTAAAGTAACTTAAAAATACACAACACTGTAAGACTGAATGCAACATTCTTGCAGCTTGCAAGGTCACCCAATCTGCTTGAAATCCCAGCTCAGATTACCTCAGCGTCTACAAACGCATTCTACATGTATCGACACGTTACTGTAGCTTCGTGTCTCAAGTTTGGCCAACTTTTACGTGGAGATGTATTACCATCTGTTTGCTAACGTTACTAACCCGTTTAAGGAAGCAATGCACTCCGCCAACGTAGGACAGAGGCGCCAGCTCAAGCACACGAAGCACTTAAACTATACCACTTTCTTTGAATGAAATATCAGCAGGAAACGTTGGTTATCAATATTAAAACCCATAGACAGACAGTGAGGTGGCAGCCAAACTAAGCTAACCGTGTAGCTAGCTAACTAGCAACGTTGCTATAACGAGCCAGTCTGTCACATCACACCACGGAGCAGCAGTGTATAAGTTAACGTTAACAGCTAACGTTAGGTTAGCAAGCGTGGAATTACAGTCTTCCGCCCTGGACAAACGTACCGTATGTCTCGGACATGTTGACCCTCGCTGTATGAAGGACTCAAGCTGGCCTTTTTACTGTTCTCGTGGTATTGGGACAGCTGTGTGTTCGATGGGTTCACACCTCTATAGGGTGTTTATCTACGATGCTAGATGTTTCCTTTCCTTCCTAGCTTTTTCGCTCCGACCACAACCAAGTACGGCGGCTGCGTGCTACGTCATTAGTCGTCTAGAGTTGCCTTCGCGTGTTGTTGGCCATGTAGGAATTTTGAGTAAACATGACAAAGTAGTGGGAAAAGTTGGGTTTTCTTTTTAATCACATAACTTTGATGGGTTGTTATTTGTACATGCCTGATATTTTTGACTATGTGTCAGAAATACCGGTAACATCCATATAGATCAAACAGAACATTTTATCAAATTAGCTGTTTCATTTCTGTATCATTAAAGTCGCACTTGTATTCTTAAGGCTGTCAAAAATGTGTTGCTGTCAATTTCTAAATAAAGCAAAAGATACCAAAAGGTTTTTGTACTAAGGTTCCTATTTGTTTTGCTGTCAAGTCATTTTCAGTGCTGAAAAGAAAGCTTTAGCTAAGCAAGGAAGAGTTTGAATCAAAGCAGTTTTTATTCAGAAAAATGCTAGTCCAGTCAGGTTGTGTTGATGATTCTGTTATTTATATTACGTTTTAAAATTCAACATATTGATACTGTATTTCTGAAGTTATATACTGTATGTCTGCATGTGCAACAGCAAGCCACAAGATGGCAGGCAAAGATAAAGGGACTTTAGGACTGGCTTTTCTAGAGCAGTGGTTCTCAAAGTGGAGTCCAGGGACCCCTGGGGGTCCTTGAGAGGGTTTAACAAAAAGGAGAATAATTTATTTTCACTGTAATTCCATCCAAGTAACACAATGACTGTTTTGGTCACACTTTCTGTAATAAAACTTCTAAAAGCCAAATCCTATCAGACGAGAAAATATTATTAAATGGGGGTCTGTGGTCTAATTTGTGTGAGTTTAGGGGTCCGTGATGTTAAAAAGTTTGAGAACCACTGTTCTAGAGAAAGCAGAGTTGTCTAGACACCCCCCCCCCCTCCCCCATAAATGTAGTGTAAGCAAGCAGATTACTACTTTCCCCTGGAAATAATTGCTCAAAGTCTTTTGAGTTCTTTTTTAGAGGAATGAGGAATGTTTTCTTGTTCTTTGCTTATTCATTCATCACCTTTCCATACCTGCATACATATACACGCACACTCACACAGAGCCCAGGGTGTGGAGTGCAGGGCCGCCCAAGGGCAACAGGTGATAAATTGCAGAGCCTTCCACTCTGCTATCTGTCCTAGTTCCTCCCTGTCTTTGTTCTGCTTTGACAGATCCACTCATCCTCCCCAGCCTTGTTAAAAGCTCTTTTCACTAAGATTAAAGACAGAAGGAAACACAAGGCTCAGCGTCGTGTGGGGGCACGGATGTTTTCCTAAGGTGGGCTACAAGAAAGACTGGCCTCAAAGGTGTGCAGCGGGCAGAAAGAAAAGAGGGATGTTTTTTTGCTTCCGTTAGGTGCTCTGCTTACCTTTGAGGTTGTCTCAATGCGCATTGTGTTTTTGTTTCTCGTCTTCTTTCTTGTCCTCTCGCCCATTGCAGGTATCATCATCAGAGCAGGTATTTGTTTGGACTGCAAGGCAAACAAGGTGCTTGCGTGTGTCTGTGTGTGGGTTGTTTGGGGATTTTAACCTTGGACTATCCTGTTACTAACAGTTCAGGCAAACAGCAGAGAGGCCTGCTGGATTCCCATGCTTTTAGAAAGATGCCAAACAGCAAATATCCATGATGGAGAGGGGGGTAGAAACAGAAATAGGATCTCTTTTGTGGCCCATCAGAGATCAAAACAAGTGTGTTCACGATGAGCACATTGGGGGAAGCCCCTCATAAACCCAACAATACTCACAATGTTTACAACAAACAATGAGTTACTTTCCTGAGGATAATATGAGTGAATCACATCTTCAGACAGGTGAGCTCTGCGGCTGGCTGGCATCGCTGAAAATATCAAGGTGTTTGTCACAACATGAGTCACTGGCCGTACAGTAAAACAGAGGGATGCCTGACAGCCTGCTGTTTTATATACAGACACAAAGGCATTCTATGAAGTAAGGGCTATTAAGACACACAGTGGTATAAACATAGCCATAAGGTGTGGATGCATTAATGAGTTGAAACAAGCACAAGAATTCTGTAAAGGCAGAAAGTAATTACTCGAGCTGACAGACCTCCCCTATGGAGGCACTGTGGCTGCTGAATGAGGCTCTCAGACTGTTATGTATGTTGGAGTGGAGAACGAACAGTACAGCCCTGATTCAGACTGAGGGGGTGTATTTATGTGCATGTTGCTCTGCAGAGTAGCGCTTGTGCAACTGTTTGTTTGTACGCCAGGGCATACACCACAGTTTCTGTCACTTCACTCTGCACTGCCTAAGTCAGTAAACTCCTACTAGGTCGCCACACATTAGAGCCGAAACCCCAGGATATTTGAAAGTAAAGGGAATGAGAGCCACACGTTAACAAAGAGGTGTAATGCTGTGAATCCCCTACAGTCAGCAATAAATAGATTACAGCCTACTGTACTGCATTTTATTTATGGCAATAAGAGTGGCTATCTTGTCATGCATACATCATACTGATAATAGTGTCATTTATTCTCCATCCATCCATCCATCCATTAGCTGTTCTTCAGGGTCACGACGAGGCTGGAGCCTTATCTTATTTAACATTTTTTTGCTCAGATTAGCTTCTTTATATTTTCTATAAAGATTAAACACCTCTGTGTTCTGACACTTCTTACTGGAATAAAAGAGAACAAATTTCAAACTTTGCAATAATATTTACATGTTGCACAGCTGCAAAATCAAGTGTAGACGGTATTACTGTAAAGGTTTTCCCTCAAAAAGACTGCATATTGTTGAGGAGTTCAATCTTGGTAGAGCATGGTGGCCTAGCAAGTGTTCACAAGAACTCTACCATTTCCCCAGCAGCAAGAAGTCATTTTGACGTGAAGGTTACACTCTAAAAGGGAACTTCCTTTAAGGCAACAGCAGACAAGCTGTTGTGGAGAGATGATCTAAAATTGAACGAAGGCCTCACAACCTACCCAGAGACCCACAAACCTATTGGTTTTCACTTGGCAGAGAAGGACATTCATTTACCTACGTGAGAATTTTGATAAATGCATCTTATAAAAAAGAAATTCATATCTTTCAGATTCAGTACGGCACACAACTACAGACTCAACTGAAGATTCAGGAAAGCATTATCTTCCAATCCGCTTATTGTAAGTCCACTCTGTAGGTGGCCACAAAGAAGCATAGAAGTGAGACCAAGTTCCAAAGGAGCAGAAGAATGTCAATGAGTTCAAGGGTCCAAGTAAACCCAAAACAGCAGCAACCCAGGCTTCTCATAACAACCACAGCCCTAGGAGCCACAGTGATGCTAAAAGGTTAAAATTTAATGGAGCAAAGCCTGCCAGCTAGATCAGGCAGGTCATTTGTTCCGCTACATTCACACATGACATACTCTGCTTGCTGCAACAAATATTCAACACACCCTTTGCGTTAAGGCTGTCGAAGCTCTGCCCACTTTTTTGATTACCAATGAATAACGGTCGACTTTAAGGTGGTGTAATCATGTCATATAAGCTGAAAGCAGAGTTTCTCTGTCCGTGTTGTTGGCAGCTTGTGTTTGTGCTTCCTAAAAGCTTTACTCCTTCCTAAAAGGTTTAGGATCACTGATTCACTTCAACAAACTCAGTTTTGGTTACTTGGGCTAACGTGGATATTATGAGTAGATCTCTTGGCTCCATTTAATTGTTATTGTAATCGTTGTCACTCCAAATCTCCTCTGAACTGGTTGTATTCTTGGGAGATGTGAAGAGGACAAACATCAATGCTGTGCAGATTTGACATTCACATAGTAAATCCATTCCACATGAGTTGGCTTTAGGACCCATTCAGTCAAATTCACCTAGTTTATCCATCAAAGATATTTGAAACACGCTCAGTTGCCAGTTTATTAGATTCACCCAATTAAAACTAATGCAATTTAATATATCAGCCCTGCAACAAATTCTACGATCGATCGATTGATCGTAGGGTTTGTTGCAACGATAGATAGATAGATAGATAGATAGATAGATAGATAGATAGATAGATAGATAGATAGATAGATAGATAGATAGATAGGTAGATATTAGGATATTCAACCAGTGAGAAGGGGCCCATTTAAGCTGAAGAAGGGGTCATGGGAGATCAGAGGTTAAGTGTGTGGACTGTGTTAGTGGAAAGAATCCTGCTGACCTGTCCAGTGGCAGATCAATATCTTAGCTGAAACTCACCTCTCTTTGCCTCCACACCACCACTTCTGTTCTCCTTCCGCTTTTCACACCATGACACCACAGCCTGGAGGAGAAAAGGAGGGCAGCCAATTAGGGATGTTGGAGTAGGCTGGAAGATTTCATGTTGGGTTTTTTTTTGCGATGCAACAAAAACATTTTACATGGAAGAAAAATGTGTAAAAGAAACATCTTCAAACCGACGGACATCCTACACCTCTGCACCTTATTCTGAATTGCCAGTTTTCCCGAAAATTAAGCCTTGTCTTAGACTACAACAATAGGCAGTAGCAAAAAGTGTAAATAATAAAATGAATGATGGCTGAATTCCATTTATCTGCTTCAGTTTCAGGTATCCGTTTTGGGCTCACTGTCACACTGTCATGGCTTACTCAGACTCGGACACAACAAAGCTATCGTCAATCTTATTATACACCTGTGCTTTTTCTTCTATCACGAGTCAAAATATCTGCTGTGAAAATGGCCTGGACTGGAAAAATATTCATCTTGGGAAGCTTGTAATGTTCTGTTAATATATCAGGCTTCTTTTAAGTTTCCTTAACCTTTCATTGATAAATCGTCACACTCAGTTCTCTGTTCTAAAGTGTACAAACATTTCATTCTATGTCTGAATAAAATGAATTTTTCATGTCAAAATAAAACCTGAAAGTCAAAAAGACCACTGTAGAAGACTTTAGTTGGGGCGCGAGACAATGCTTTGCTGCAAGAGGGAACGGGAACAATGAGGAAGGCACCCTGAAAGAAGACAATACAACATAGGCTTTCTCAGCATGTTACTGCTATGGGTTCCTGTTGTTCAAATTTATTCTCCCTATGTATTCACATGTTGCATCGGTCAGTTGTGTAAAAGCTTGGCATCATCAGCCAAATGATATTGCTGAAATCATAAGGGGGAAAAACATAACCACATAATATTTCAATCAGCAACATGCCCTGATTTGTTCTGTCTTGTCTTCATCTTGGCCCCCATTAAGATAATCAACCACAGTCTCTTGCCCCATGTTATGACACATATTGACATATGGAAGGTCTTATCATCTGCTCGCATGCATGCTGGATGTAACTTGTTAAGGAATCCTTGCATGATGTCATTCACAATGTGTGGAATTCATACAGATCTGCTGTAAAGATCATCTTGCAGGTCCGGGGGTAAAAAGTGAAAGGATGGACGGAGGCGCAACACCTCCTCACTTCTGTAACTGACTGCCAGTGCTTGCTCGCTTTTCAGCTCCAGGAACTACAAATAAAAAGAATAACTCATATTTCTTCATTTAAAGCCTATTCTGCAAATGGGATTGTCAGTTCATCTTTCAACACACACTTAACTGAAAAGACCCCTGCAGACAACATCAAGGAACATGCCAGACTGCACGTACACAAAGGCTGATGCTTGCTGGGAAGAAAAGGCTCTTTCCTTTACATTGTACCGCTGTGTGTTTGTGCAGAGGTGGGAGGAAATCCCTGCTGTCCACAAAGCTTCATTACCTACTATCTCGACTCAGTGCATACATAGTATCAAAAAAAACTTTAAAACATCACAGCCTAGTTATTAGTTACTTAATCTGTGGCTTTGATGTTATCTCTTCCTTCCCTGAATTGCTTTCTTTGCTACTAACTCTCCTATCTCAGAGGTTATCTCTCCTGTTCTCACAGCAGGCTCATATACCTCCCTCAGGCATAAACATATGCCAAACCCTTCACTGTCTTTCTCTCACACCTGTCAAAAAGCCTGCGACTGTATCCTCTTCATGTAGATAATTATTTGATTCTCTCACTTCGTTATAAAGGTAACTTGTTTGGTTAGCTACTATATGTGTCAAGTAAATACAAATACATTCATACACATACATAAATCCCTTCATGAGGAGATAATTATGTAGAGAATTCTTAAATGAACATTCTTTCTTACATGAAAAAAACATCTATCTGTTAAAACAGATCCTAAACGAAGTTGATTCATATGGTAAAGCCTAGAACAACAGGCACAATCTTGGTCAGTGGAACTTGTCTGTAATGAAATCCAAAAGTGTGTATGCGAACAGGAGTCCTTCTCCAAGTTGTGGTGTTCATTTGTGTGCTCTTTCAAGTTCATGCATGCCCCTGTCCAGCCCTGCAGCAAAGTGTCAGTGAGGGAAAACAGTCGCCCCCTAAGGATGATGTCAGGGGCCATGATGGATGACATCACTGAACACCCATATATCCACAAACCAATGAGATGTCTGTGCACATCCTCTCTGTGTCTCAAAAGCCGGAATACTTGTACTGGAATTATTCACCATAGAAGAGTCCTTTATTCAATTGCGGAGTCTATTTTCATCGTACCCGCGGCCCTGTACGCAGGATAAGCGGTTGACGATGGATGGATTTTCATTGTAATTCTATACCAGTGCACAAATAATATGGTGAACACAGTAGACATACAGCTGGTTTTGCAATGGTTCAAAATTATTAAATGAAACAAACAAGTAAACTAGCAAAGTAAGGTACCATTTAACATGTAATTTGTGCTGAAACAATAGGTTAGTTGATTAGCAAGCAAATGTGCCGATTAAATGCTGGTTCCAGCTTTTTAAATGTTTCAACAGTTTCATTGTAAATTGCATGTCTTTGGGATTTGCAACCTTGATTTGTGGGACAGTTCGATGGGCATTTTTCCCTATTTTTATATATATTACGGAAAGATAGCTTCATCAAAAGAAAAAAAAATTGATATTAGTTTCAGCCCTACATGTAAACTTAAAAGAGGAGCTGAACCTGCTAATGTGACCTAATTCCACCCCACAAAATCCCCCCTCTATATTGTAACAGGAGAGAGGGTCATTGACCTCAGTTAGGCGGGTTAATCTATGTGGCTAATGGGGACATCCAAAGGCCCAGGCGTGCAACACCTGTGGCTTTGGTCAGACCGCTCTTGCAGGTGAGTGTGGCTCACCCTCATCCTCTCCCCACCGCTCTGCTCTCACCACTGCCTTCCTTTAAGCTCCTCTAATTGTGTTCCCATCCCACATCCCTTGAAAAACTCCAAATCCAAACTCAGCCCTGCCTGTCAGAATGCTGCCGCTCTCTTTTCCACTCTTCTCACACAGAGGAATGTACACTATGTCTGGTCTATGACATACTGTATGACATTCTTGTCAATAGACCTAACACATGAATAGATGTTAAATTACAATAATGTACATTTTCTATTCTCAAAGTTGTTCTTCACTCATGTATACACTATCTCCCCACATAAACAGCAAAAGTCAAGATGAAAGAACATGCAGAGACATAATTCCCCAATAGGAAGGGAACACAACTACTGTATTTTACAGAACACTAGAGAAATAAAACAATAAAAAATGAAATGATTTTTACTTTATGATATGTGATTTATTAGAACACACTGCAGAGGATGAACACTTTTATTTAAATCTTCAATATATCTACAATAAGATTTTTCGCCACTTTGGAGCTGCAGGAATAACCTTTGAACACAACACAGATATAGGACCACCTTTAAGTCAATAGATTGTTAGCAAAGAGTTGCCTATTTTTGCTGTTTAGCTGTCTGTGGGTTCAAGTAGCCCGCGTACTTGTAAATGTCAAAAAGACAACTGATTGATTGTTAATATCGAAATATATCGAATATCGGTGGGGGTTTGTGTGTGGGATGCTTCGCTGCTAGGGAGGGAAGGGAGCGGGGGTGGGGGTCTTCTGGCCTGACCTGGCCTGAGTGGCATTGCCTCCTGGGTGTGGGCCGACCTTCGGATCTGGGCTGTTGGGCTGTTCTGTCCTTGGGTGGGGTCCTTGCTGCCCCGGACTTGCTCCCTTGGGGGCTGGTGGTGCTCGGAGTACTGCTGATTGTGGGGGAGCGGTGAGGTGAGGGGTTAGCAGTGGGGCTGCCGGAGGGGCCCCGGCGAGGACGGGGGATTGTTGGACTTTGGGTTGGGGCTGCACTGACCTGCCTCTGGAGTGTGTGGGGTCTGGGGCACGGGGCTTTGGAGCCTCTGGGTCTGGGGCGGGTCTGCGCGCTGGGGGGGCTGGGCCCCCCTGGGCCCGTCCTGGGGATGGGCGGGGTTGTCACTGACTCTGGGGTGCTACCGGTGCTAGAGGGGCTCTTGCTATAAGCCCTGGGCTGGAGGGACCTGGCGTCCTCCTGCTTAGGGGGGTGGGGGACGGGACTGAATAAATGATGGGGCCAGTCAGGAATCTGGTCTTCTAGCCTCCCTATGACCTCCTTCACCTTTCCCCCTTTGGTCATGTCTCACAACATACACCCTTAGGATCCTGGGGGACGGGCAGCCTGCAGGGCGTTTGGGGGGTGGGGCTGCTTTATTGCGGCCTCGCACTTCTTCCTCCCTCACTGCCTGCCCCTCAATTTTAATTACACATTAGACACAGAGGGCTTGGGGGGTGGGAGGGGCACGATGGGAGGCTCCACTACCTGACAGTTGTGGGGTGCCTGTGTCACAACTACCCTCCAATTTTAGTTGCACCTTAGTTACCACACACCTTATCTTCACTCCACCATACAACACTTCACAATCCATGACATGCATCCAACACAAAACAATACATTTACAGAGGCAGGCAGAGGGGTTGAAGGAGTGGGAGAGATTCTCATTGGCCTCGTGTCCTACCCCTGGAGCCCCGGGCGTTGGGGGTGCTGTGGGGTTGGTGGCGGCCTTGCCTGATCTGGGGTGGGCTGGGGGGGTCGGGGCTCCCCTGGCGTGGGGGCCCGCCCTTGGCCTAGGGTTCTGCGGACTCGGGCTTGTGGCCTTTGCTCATTTCTGGGCGGGTGGTGTGTCCCTGGGCCTGGGGGCCCGTTGTCTCCTCTCCTCGCCTGGGCCCTCTTCGGCAGAGGTGAGGCTCCCGCTGCTTCCCCCTGCCAGCTCTCTCACGGTGGGGGCATTCGGGAGTCTCTGGGGCGCATGACCGGTGCTGTCGGTGTAGGTTTTGGTGCTCCTCCTTGGGGGTGCTTGACTGGGGAGGGCTGGGCCCCTGTCCGGGGATGAGATCGGCCTCGGGGGCTGCTGTCACTGGCTGCACTGTAGGGAGGGATGCCTCTGGCTGGGCTGGGGGACCGTTGGCCTGGTTCTCCCGCGTTATCGCTCCCTGGCGGTAGCGAGCTTCCCGGCACGGCTTTCTGCTGTTCTTCCTTGGGGCGGGGTACAGCTTCCCCCTGGACATGCGGTCTGGGGTCCTTTGCGCTTTGGGGGGTCGCAGGGTGTCCTGGCTTCTGGGGGTGGGGGTCTGCGGTGGGATTGTGGGGCGATTATCGATGCATCTTGATGTATTATACTTTTTCCCTGGGCAGGGTCTCTGGATGGCTGCTGGGCGTTTAGTTTGTGCGTTGGAGTCCGGGGGAGGCATCTCCTCATTGGCTTGGAGGGACCTGTTTGCGTTCCTGTTTTGCTTCGTTGGCCTCGGATCCGTGCTTGCCCATTTCTCTGTCGGCCAGTTGTTGGACCCCTCTGGATACTGAGGTATATAGTTAGTTTTCGGGATGTGCAGTGTGGGTGCGGGGCAGGGCTGTGCTCCGGTTTGTTCTGGGTTTGTGCCTGGAGTTCTCGGCCCTTGATGGATGGGTGGGTTGTTGGTGGCATGCAGCTGAGCTAGTTGATTTTGCCTCGTTGCTGGTTTGGCTGGTGTTGCATGGCGGCCGGGGGGCGCGCTGGGCATGGGGGATGTCGGCTGGCGCCGGCGGCCTTAGTTTTTTCCGGCGGTTGGGGGGACGGTGGACTTTTATTGGCGGGTGCACGGTGACCTGTGCGGCGCGTTTGCTGCCGGGCTGGGACTTGCTGCTGGTGTCTCTCTCCGCTGGCTTTCGCTGTCGTGTTGTTCCGTTTGCTCTCTCTCATTTGCCCGACCTCGCACGCGGGATTCGCAGGGGGCTGCTGGGCATGGGTGTCGCCGTGCTCGCGCAGTGTGCGCGTTGGGCTCGTCACTTGTGCATTGGTGTTGATGACTGCGTGGCATTTGGGCATTGTGGTTGTTTGCTGCGCGGCGGTGGGGTGCTGGATGGGGGAGGCCACTGGTCTATGTTGTGTCTGCGCCGCGGTCGGTCCAGGCGCTGCTCTTCCTCTTTTGCGTTCCGTCGGCATTACGTTGTCAACTGGCATTTGGGTCGGGGTCTTCTGCGTTTGCATCGCGGTGCATCTGGGAGTCTTTGTTTTTTTTTGATTTGATTTATTCTTTTTCTTTCTTCCACCCCTATTGGCTACTGGGGTTCTTGCCTGCCTGTTACAGTCGTGGCGTCCCACTCTCTCTAACAACTACATTCTTTAACAGGCTTATGCGCACACACATGTACATACACACACATACAGACACATTCACCCACACAGACACAAACAAACTTAGGTTGTCCCTGGTAGAATTATTCCTGATGCCTTTCTTTCAGTTACTTATTTAAATTAATTATTATTCCAGCTCTCGTGGCTGTGTTGTGTTGCTTATTTAGTGTGTGTGACTGTTTCTTGTTTTCATTGTTCTCTTAGTTGTCTTAATATGTCATTAATATGTCAGCTGTTTATTGCTGCTGTTCGGCTGGTTTTCTTTTACTATTATTACTATTATTTTTATTGTTTTTTTTGTTTGTGTTTGTTTGTTGTTGTTTTTCTCCTCCCCAAGCCCCCTCTCTGTTCTCTTGCAGGTTTCGTTGCTTTCTGCAATTGGTGTTTCCCACAGCTTTTCCCTGTTGTCCCCACCCTCCATCCCCCTTTCCCCCTTCTCTTGCAGGTGTTGTCCTTTCTCTGTGCTGTCTGTTTGTGCCCCCCCATCCCCGTATCTGCCCCCCTGTCCGGCCCGGTGACAAATCAATACATAATTAAATAAATAATAAAACAGACAAAGGAGTATTTTAATACTCTCTTGTTAAAGTAAAATCTGTCTGGCACAATATGGTATCCAGGTCATTATACTCTATACCAGGCTGCTGGGCAGGACAGGTTTAAAAAAAAAAATAATAATAATAATAATAATAATATCGAAATATTGATTATAGCCACTTTAACTCACTTTAAAAGTCCCTTCCTTAAGAGTCAATTTTATTAATATATGACTTAATTTTTTTTAACTGAAACAGTGTATTAAGGCCAAAAACTTTAGTTATACTGTTGTGACTTCTGTAGGTTTTAGTTTTAGTCTTGATATGTTTTTGACAGTGAATGGGATTCCTCAGTGGGACAGAAGTAGGTCTGTGGAATTAAAACAGTCTAAACAAAATTATATAATAGCATGGATCACTTCTCCAAGGTCAGCTAAGGATAAGAACACCTTGTTGTGGTGAGGTGGCGATGACAAGTCCAGCTGCAGCTCTGTCCTTATGTCCTCTCTCTTCCAATCTGTGCTCACCTCAAATGATGGGGTCTGTGCAAACAAAACTGTCTCTCATTTCCAGCAGGAGTGTGCCTCTGTGTGTTTGCTGAACCTCCTCTCTTTAACCACCTTTTCATCATCTCCCTCTCGGCCTCCTGTCCCCACTGCAAACATTAGCCACAGTCTTGTCATCTTGGCTTAATTAAAAGGCTAAACTTGAACCCCCTCTGTCTTTAGACTCTTGGTCACTATTTTCCTGAATAATTTCATAAAGACTCGTTTTCTTCAAGGGTCAGGGCTGACATGACTGCCTCAAAGGACTCTCAATTTATAAAGTTAAACCCTGGCCCAACACTGGCCTTTAGTAGCCCAGGGTTAGATTAGCTGGCTGCACCGCTCTGAGTGACTTGTCTCCAGGGGCCTGAATGGTGGTTGAACAGGACACAATGGAGCTCAGGGATTGTCTTTTGTAGAAGTGACAAGTTTTGAGGCTGGGTAGGGGGGTCAGGAGTCCTTTTGAGCTCACATGGGAAAGTGGCAATTTAGCCGATCCCTCCCTCCCTCCCATTGTCTCTGACACACACACACACACACACACACACACACACACACACACACACACACACACACACACACTCTTACACACAAATGTAAACATCATTCACATTATAACATTATATAATTATATATATATTTCGCCACTCTGCACTACTTTCATCGACTTTTCTCCAAGAGTGTCTAACACTTAATTTCTGATTAACCTGTTCACCACTTGAGACAAAAGCAGACCCTAAGGCCATGGCAGCCTCTCTACAGGGACCCCACCCTTCCCTCGCCTCACCATCAACACCCACCCTTTCCCAGTCCCCCCACCACCCCCAAGACAGAAACAAACAACCCCTGCTGGGATTTCTCAGCAGGAGGCTTCTGCTGATCACGTTCCCGTGTCCAGTAGCTGGAGAGATGAGAACCTTTCTTTGCTCAGAGTGTGACTTTACCTTACAGTCAACAATACAAGAACATATGGACTACAGGTGGAGTGTACCTCACAAGATGCCTGCCTTCTTCGCCTTGTGTGTAAAAGTTTTCATTGAAAGCACAATTACTTTCCTGCGTAAATGTGGTATTGATTAGATGCCTAGCCAAATATCGCTCTCATGTGATTGCAATGGAAACTGTGTAAGCTTCCTCTCTTTGATCACACATGTAACTAATAGCAACAGAGTACACAGCATGTGAAGCTGATTCATCTTCATACAATGTAACAGAGTCGCTCAGGTGGAAAATGTGATATCTGGGAGGAGCTCGCAGATGAAATTTAACTGTCAAGGATGAAAAATGAAATTAAAGTCTTAGGAAAGTCAGGTGGAGACAGCATCGCTCATGATGTGTGGATGAATGGATGTAGGAGGAGGCTTATTTGGGGTTTGTTTGCCTGTAGCAATGCTGAATCAGCTCCCCCATTCTTGACTCAGAGCTGCAAATGGCTGCCGGCCAGGGTAGGCAACCCCTGTGACCTAACTTCCTTTACCTTCTAGACACACACTGACTCTCTCTCTCTCTCTCTCTCTCTCTCTTTATCTATCTATCTATCTATCTCTCATGCACACACACACGCACACACACACACACACACACACACTCACCTCATATTTAGCTCACTTCACTACAGGCATTCATACAAAGGCTTGCGTTGGTTTATTGCATGTGGACATGCGTGCACGTGTGTGTGTGTTTGCGAAGCTCTTTCATTTCCCCTGTAATCTCTTAATCATAGAGCCCTCCTGGGGGCTGCAGTCTCTGTTTGCACAGAAATCACTTTCCATGATGTCACTTCCCCTCTCAAAATCCCCTCCCACACACACACACACACACACACACACACACACACACATACACACACACACACACACACACATACACACACACACCTCATTCGTCTTTCTCGCATAAACTATAAATCAGTCTTCTTGAAGAAGCTGCTCTCAAACTTCTTTAAAAGTTCTAGTCTGTATTGTGTGTTGTGATTGGTGGATCATCTTCATTGATTGTGGAAGGATATCAGTGCGAAAGAGTAAAAGGAAAAAGTTGGGAATTTAAATAGACATTTTTGTTGAAGTGACTAAAGTTTAAGCCCACCAAAACAACACTGCACATGTGACTGAGGAGAGCTGCCAACACTGTCACATATATCTTGTTATTTTTAAGTATTTGTTGTTGTGGGTTTCAACAGAGAGGAGAATGATAAGAGAAACTCAGGAAGTTTACTCTGGACTTCCACTGATTGTGTTTGTCTCTGAGGGTTTATTGTTATTCAACTCAACTGGATAATTAGTCGTAAGAACTAAAGAAATATGGAAGGCCTAAAGAGCCTTGCAAACATTAAGAAACAAGTTACTGTATATTCAATGGGACAAAGGCGTTATAGGAACTGATTATTTAATCACCTGAATTTGTTGGCAATTTCTGTCCTTGTGCATACTGATAAAACTTTCATCATGTAGAAATAAATCACACTGTGTGATCACAAATTATACAAAGCATTACATAAATAATAATTAATAATAATAATAATTAAGCTGACAAATGAAACAATAAAGTAAAAAGTCTAAATGCAAACTCAACAATATAATACTTATATGTAGGACTTTTAATACTTGTATGTGCGTGGCCAAACTACTGAACAGACTTGTTCCACTCTACCCTCACATTTTCACTTTATAGGTAAAATTATATCAGTCACTTTGGGACATCAATTTTGGTTTTCTACAATCTTTTTCTTACTATCAACATACTTTCATGGAAACATCATCCATAAAACATCACAAAAAATAGAGCTATATTTTTTCTGATCCATCAACACATTACACAGTGCTGTTCTCAACACAGTGCATAGTCTTCACATGTTAGGAAGAAGTGATGAAATACTATAAATGAATGGTTTCACTGAAGGGCTGTTCTCCTGTAAACAAACCTGCAGAACTGGACGAATAGAGCCTCACAGCCATAAATGCTCCTTTTGTATGTGTGTGTGTGTTTGTGTGTAACTGAAACACAAATCTATCAGCACATATGGATTTTGAATGAAGACACGTGTTTTGCAATTATACGTATGTTTATAGGTATACATGTATTTGCAACTCTGCATGTGTGTGAGGCTGAGAGAGTGTGTGCACACCCACACACCTACAGAGACTACAGAGTATTCTGAAGTTGCTTTAACTGCTGGAAGGTAGAAAGTCGACTCCCATACAAATATAATAGTGCACCTAGATATACAGTACAAAAGCAACTTGTTTTTAAGACAAAATAAAACCTTTCCAATGGTGCTTGTTTTTTTGTGTAACATCGGTATGCCATTTTTGTTTTCATTCTTACTATAAGTGAATAACAAGTCTGATATTCACTTTAGTAAAGTTTAAGCAGTATTTGGTCAGAAAAATATATGTCTTTTTGGATAAGTTTAAGATGGGCAGTTAGCTGGGAAGGTAGCAAAAAATGGCAGTGAGTAACGAGCTTCCCTGCTGAGATTAGCTGCGTATAGTTTTATATTTTTTAAATCAACATGGTTGAGGTCAGTGAGAACTGAAGGGACTCTGTGTAGACCAGAAAATCAAAACAATGATCTTAACGGGTCTGAAAGCAACACAGAGCTGAATAGGGGTTTCATTTTCCCTGGGATCTGCGGAAAAATAAATCCTTTAACATTACGGTGAGTAATGTAATTAATATATTGACCTTTAAATACATTTATTTGAGCTTTTAAAATGAGTGTCTTTGCTAATATGCTTGCTAATATACAATGTATTGAAACTATATATATTGGCCCTCTTTTTGGATCAGCACTGGAATGCAAACACACATAAATGTACACCAGGAAGACCACCTCACCACATTCCCAGTCACAATTAGTGTCTCATAGTATTTATTGAATAATATTGATGGCTGATGTATTTATTTACAATGTTTTTCAACTATACCATAATATTAAAACTGTGACTATCTGCAACACTTTAAATCAAAAGCCAGAAAATGATCCTCTGTCAATAATCAAACTACCTGATAAGAAATTATATTATGTATTCTAGCATTATTTTAAAATATCTGCATTATTGTTGTGTCAGACCGTCAGGCATTGATTTGACTGTTGGTAGGTGTGATTGAGTTTGGGTGTGATTTATAAAGCTCACATGTGTGCTTCCAGCTTGAGTCTGTCTATTTGTGTTTTTAAAAAAATATATTTTAACGGTGGCCTCATATCATCTCAGCTAGCTGTCCAAGGCTGTTATTATCACAGATTTTCCAGTGCAGCCCAGGTACTGCCTGCCAGCTGGGCTTGTTATCCTCCAGTGGACAGAATCAAGGCCATCATTTCTAAAATACACAACAATTTGCCAGTAAAATAACCAGCTTCTACTAGCCATTCAAATAAATCACTTTAAGCTCCTTAGACACGGCACTGGCTAGACAGTCCCTAATAAATGCTTCAAGTTAACGCACACTCAGCAAGGAATTTAGGTTGCCACACACATATACAGACATCAGACACATGTATACACATAAGCACATGAACAGAGACAAGTACACACACACTCTTCCCCCATCATCCTGTACGGCGTCGCCCTTGATCCCCTCAGCCTAAGCCAGTCTGCTCTGCCTCCTTCTCAACCCAAACAAGCTCACGTTTGGAGAAGAAATTGGCCCAATGAATCAAAACTGTAACCCACACCAGCATTGCGCCTGCGTTTCTCTGTCACGCTGACCTCAGGAGCCCCATTAACCAGCTGTAGTAGGGTATAGGGAGGGAACGGGGCAGCCTGAACTCCTTCCTCTCTTCCCTGCCTGGCCCTGCACAGCACACGGCACAGCACGTTTCCCACACACTGTCGGGGTTCACCTCTGACTTCTGACCCTACAGAGGGGGTTGGATTGAGCTGGGGAGGACCACCCAGTCAGGCTCTTAGGGCCCCCCCCGGGGATGGGATGGAAGAGGGGTGTGGGGCTAAGACTTCAGGAGACAGCATTAGGGAAGGGGAGGAAAATCAGAGACATGTATTTGGTGAGGATGAGGAAAATAGTGAAGGAGGGATGGAAGGGGGTTTAAACTTTGTGAATGAGTGTCGGGGTCACCAAGTGCTTCACTAAATGACCAGAGGACAGACAGAGAAACACTAAACACTCACACCTGTGAAAATACTCATCCTGAAGTTTGTATCTCTCTTACCACACCTGAGGGTTGGGTCTAACTTTACTTAATCTCTTAAAAACTCTAATTTTGCCGTACTGTATGTGAGAGATGAAGAACCTCACTGACTGAAGAAGTCAGTTACAGTTGGTGCTCAAGGGTGAAGCGATAACATTATTTCAGGAGTGAGTAGGACTGATGGAGTGAAGATAGACTGATTGTAACCCTGGGTTGTAAATCTCTCTTTATCACCCACCAAATAATAGTCCCAGGGCATTCACTGAGGCAGGAAGGCGCCCTATTGTAGCTGCCAGATTGTGCCGACACATCATCAGGCTGTAAAGCCTCACTGGTGTTTCTGAACGGTTACTGTAGCCACAGTCATTCACATTTCATCATTACTTTTTTTTTGTCTGAGTTACATTATTGTTGCATGGTAATGTTGTTAATGTAGTTTTCTTCTGAGATTTGAGCGATAACAACTATTGTTTTCCCTTTGTGACTATAGACAGCAATTCATGAACAAATAAATAGCAAAAGTAATAATGTAACTTCCACAAAAATATGTATTTTAAATAATTTAAAAGCTGAATTTAATGGAAGACAATAGCTGCTTGTAGAAAATCTACCTAAAAACGTATGGTATACCATATGTATATATTGGCATGAATGTAAAGTCACACAGTTTGTAGTCAGTAGGCTAACTACAGTTTTCTTACTGTCAACAAAGGTTCCTAATGCAAACATAAATCTTATAAATGGGTTATAAATATGTAGTTTAGTAAAAAAAAAAGAAGCTAACTTTCCTTAAAATGCTGGGCACCATAGTTTTCAGAAAATATTACTCTAACAGGAACAAAAAGTGCATTTGTTGGGGACTATTTCCAGCTGTGGATTAATACATTTGGTGCTTTAGTGAGTATTTAGAGCAGCACCTGTATGTAGAAATGACTAAACTACAGTGACCACGTTCATTACAATGAAGGAACATGGCTACAATAGCAGACAATACTTGTTAGTAAATTCAATTCAATGTAATTTTTGTTCTTAAAAAATAAGAAAAATAAAGAATATTGCAGAATTATATTTTAAAAATTAAAAAGTAAATTAAAAAGACAATTTATTTAATGATTTCAAATTAAGTTTTTAAATTAGCCACTTGTGACGAATAAAGATGAGATGAGTGAGTTTTAAGCTCTAGAATCCCTTTATAGCACCAAAATACACAATGAAAAGCAGATTTTGTTTTCTTGACTGTCTTATGATGCACTATAGTGGTCCTATTTGATTGGAGCCTGCATAGTGGTGGACAGACCATAACAGATAACACACACAGAGGAGAAGCAAGGAACAGGAAAACAGGGTAATAAAGAAAGAGTGACAGTGGAAACAGAGCAACAAAGAGATCTGACAGGGCCGGAGGAGGAATGTGCCGGCAGGTAGTGCAGGGGCCCAGGAAGCAGGGAGACATGGGAAAACATGGAGGGGGAAACAATGGCAGTGGTCTGTGTGTGTGTGTGTGTGTGTGTGTGTGTGTGTGTGTGTGTGCGCGTGCGTGTGCGCGTGCGTGCGTGCGTGTGTTAGGATGTGGGGTGCAGCAGAGTCCAGGGATAGATCGGTTTACCCACCACCACTTACCTGCTCAGTACTGCACTCAAGCTGGGAGCAGGCCTCAAAGGGAAACACATCAATGACTGCTATTCATATCAGCACGAGTGTGCGTACATGTGCATGTGTGTATGCATGTCTGCTACAGACATGAGCCGATGATTAATTGACGCAAAGATAAGGTGGGGAGGAAATCTTTCAGACTTTTGTCAGTTGCATTCTAAAATAAACGTGTGGTTTCTGTGAAATGTGAGTATAAGTCTAAAAAAAAAAATCTGATTTTTGCTCTTTCAAGTGAGCTGCTCTCGCTGCTCTTTAATTACACCAAATCACAGAGTGGATTAACACATTTTCTGGCGCTGATACAAAGAGAGTATTATCTAAGGATGTGTTCTGAAGTTTTTCATTACACACAAACACTTCATTTAAACATGTAGGTGATGATGATCCAGTGCGAGGCTAAATGGCTCATATAACATGAATCCCGTGAGCAAAACATTTGGCTTCAACACATTAAGGGGAGGTATCGGGGCTGTTTTAGGGAATCAGTAAGATGGGGATTTTCTTGGATAAACAAGGGGGTTTTGGTGAAGAAGTCTCACAGCAGATATATATTGTGTTTCTAATATTTCATTGATTTAGATTTTTTTGCATGAGGATGCCTTCTACTATGTCAATATACCAAGTCTCAAAATCCCCCTAAAGAAATGTTTTGGCACTCTGTGTCTTGCGCTAGTAAACTCTAAACTTATAAAAAAAAGACAACCAGAGAGCTAAAATTTTGTCCTCACACATGTAACAAAGACAGCTTTGAGGTACTTGTACATGAGTACAATAATATAATCTAATGGGTATTTCCATTTTATGCTATTTTATTCTTAATTCTCTTCTACTATTCTAGTACATTTCAGATTCAGAATTGTTTGCTCCACAAAATTTATTTGGTAGCTAGTTACTTTGCAGATTAGGATTTTACCTACAAAATGTAGGAGATTTGATGCATCGTTGTGAATTAAAGGACCCAGCGGTGCATAAAATTATTAAAATTAGAACCTATCTCTACCAGCCATTGAAATGTTGTTTACACATTTCAAGCATCAGTAATAATAATAATCAAGTTTTACAGGGCAAAACAATGAGCCTGGCACTGTCCAAATGTAACATATCCCCTTGCCAATACCTCTAAAGTTAATCAAAATTAATACATTGTACTTAGAGGACTATTTCTTGGTTGGGACTATTAACTTTCTGGAGTCACCGTTGATTGCTAAGAAACTGTTAGCCTCACATCTTATCTAACTCTTGGCAAGAAAGCAAATAAGATAATTTCCCAAAATGTTAGACTTTTCTTTAAAGGGACCGTTCTGTATTAAAAGTACTTTTGATACTGTACACTGTATAGCCAAAGCCAGGTCCATGATGAAATGGTTTTCCCAGTTTGGTGTGGAAGAACTTCACTGACCTGCACAGAGCCCCGACCTTAACCTCAGCCAACACCTTTGGGGTGAATTGTGAGCTAGACCTCATCATCTATCATCAGACCTGACCTCACAAATGCTTTTCTGGCCAAATGGGGGAAAATCCCTGCACAAATCGCTAGTACCTCTGTACTTTAAAACTTTTACTTGTAACAGAATATTTATATTGCTGCTTTTACTTGACCAACATATGTGAGCATGTTTTATGAATTCAGAACATATGCATGTGTGTGTGTGTGTGTGTGTGAGAGAGAGAGAGAGAGAAAAAGAAAAAAAGATATGCTTCAATTGTGGCAGATGTTGGAGTGTAATCTGAGACGAGCACTGATTTTCTCCCAGGCGACAGAAGACTTTGGTCACAGTGACAAAAACAAGTGACCCACAGCAGCTGGGGAAACATGGTATGTGTGTGTTGTTTCATGTGTGCACATGTTACGTATGTTGCATACATGTGTGACATTTGGGCAGATGCCTAAAACAGAGATAGCCTGTTGTCAGGAGATTCCCATGCTAAATCTGTAGGGATGATGGCGTTTAAAACTTCACTTCCCTTGAATCAGGTGCAATAACACAAATCTGATGGTCAGTCTCAAAAATTGGTAATCATTGCACTGGTATTCAATCAAACGTCAGGGATGATGAATGATAATGACCAAGATCAGGAGCAGAGACCAGGAGGATGATGTAGGGAGTATAGAGTGAAAAACCTGAAACATCTTGCATGACACTGATGGTACTGTAGGTGGTCTTCAAGCACAACCACAACAATGCTGACTTATGTCGTCCCAAGCAGACTGCGTGCCTACAAACATTCAATTACGCTCCTGCATGTGTTCTCCCTGTCTCCTGTTTGTGTGTGCACACGTCAACACGTGCCTGTGTTTGTGTGTGTTTCCACGAATGCAAAGTCTGTTTGTCCTGCTAGTGGAGGTCACTTTGCACACAGGAAGGTGCTGACAAAATCTTTACTTTCCAAACAGCGGACTGACGCAGCAAGTCATTTGCCAGTTGAGATTATTTGTTTTGAGAGAGGACACTGGAGACAGGGGGATAGAGGAGAGGAAAGTTCAAACACAAAAATTAATAGTCAAAATGTTAAGACTAGAATCGTTCTGTAGGGAACGAAGCCTTTTTTGAACTGTTGTTGATATTCAGTGAACTGAAACTATATTTGAACAGATACACTGTTTTGGCTGGTATCAGTCACTTCAGTGTTTATGACAAACATCAGACTGAAGTCTATGTGGGGTATAGGGAATATTATAGTGCTTTTATTTAGTAAACACCAAATATGGGGACATTTTCCCACGATGAGCTCTTGTCATTGGATAGAGGTGTTGTTGAGCTGTTGATATGAATTCATGCCGTTGCCACTGTGACATTTAGACTTCAGAGATAAAAGCAAAGAGACACAAAAAGTGCTCAGTAATATCTATGCCCTATATAGCCTTAAATCTGACATTTGGCATGAAGACTGATATGTGGTTTAAAGCCTTGAGCTGTGGGATAAACCCCTGAGGCTTTAAGGGGCTCTGCTCTCAGCAGTGTGACATGCCCCTTATTCGGCCTCACTGGCCCAGCAGGGGTGTGTAATCTCTCTCCTCTCTCAAGCCCTCCTTGCTCATACTCTCCTCTGGAAGTTGGGGGCCAAATGTGACGTCCATCAAATGTATCGTGTGTCTACTTCTGCATCCAGGAAAATACTGAGCTTTTTTAAAAAAGGTCTCTGGAGTGGATACACTTGGAAAAGCCAGCAGTGCACTTTCAGATTTAAGTGGTTTAAGGCCTCAATATGCTTCAAACAACTGAGATCGTATGTCGTTAGAACACATCCAAAGGCAAAAGTTTTTCCTGCTCCAAATGGCCTCACTCACCTGCCATCATAGAAGTTCAAACCTGCTGTCACACTTACACATACCGGTACAATTATTGCATAAAGTAGGTGTGATTGTCTGATTATATGTTCAGTAAAATTTTTGTTTAAAACTGCTATAATCAATAGCAGTCAAACCTCAAACAGTGTAGAAAACATGATGGATATATGCCACTTATGTTTGGTTCATATAAGGCAAGGCAAGGCGACTTTATTTGTATAGCACAATTCCTTCACCAGAGCACTTTGTGCTAATGTGCTTTACAGTGTACAAACTCTATTTAATGTTTGGAAGGCTACAACCTTCTAATCGCACCACACAATTCTGGTGTTTTTCAGCAGCAGCTATTTTTCATCTTTCCAGTGGAGCAGAAGCTTCGGCGGATGTTTCAGTCATATGCTTCCTGACAGGTGAAGCTGAACTGCGTCACCACACCTGAGGACCCTCTGTGGCTGTTCAGGTGTGTGTGTGTGTGTGTGTGTGTGTGTGTGTGTCAGTGGGCTTTAATAAACAAATGGACATCTACAAGCATTCCAGAGCTGTTTTTTATTACAGTCTCCTATGATCACAGACACACAGGCCTGTCTGGTCTTATCTACACTGCTAAAAGGGACTCCCTCTGTTCTATAGCAGAACAAAGTCCAAACATAGAGTGTATGTGCGTGTGGGTGTGTGTGTGCTTGACTTCCAGTAAATGGCCGTATAGCTTTTCGCAGCTGCAGCGATGGTAAGCAGGTGTCCTTTGTTAGGCCTAATCCTCACAAACCTTTCAAAACTGGCCTGATATTTACTTTTCTCCCTCTTTCTGAGAGCCTCTGACGTCAGTGCTTCACAGATACCGACGAGGATGAAGTGTATATTTCAACGCAATTCATTCTGGGGACAGTTTTTACAGCCTGTATCTTTTTCACCAACAGAAGATTTATGATAGTGTCTCTCCCCCTCCCCACTCTCTCCACCCAACTTTCCACACTTTGTTTTAAAACTCTATTTCACCTCCCACCTCCTTATCTGTTCCTCCTGCCCCCTTTTTGTTTGCTTCCCTCCCCCCCTGTATCCTCCTCTATCTCCTTCCTTTAAACACAGACCGAGCTCGGGTTGTCTTGCCTGGAGTTGCACCCTTGTGCCCATCATTTGCTTTTTCTACATCCCCTTTATGTCATACTCTGTCTGCAGCCCCGGGGCTTCTGTCAATCAACAAGTCATAAAACAGCACTCATCCCACCCTGCCCACTTTCCATCAGCCCATAGATGCATACAAAGTGTCACTATGCTATTTTCTTGACCTCTTTTCTATAATCTCTTTCGTAGTAAGTTGTGAGTTGTTTTAATTGCATGTCTTATTTCAGGTGAGCATTTGCCTTAGTCGGCATGTCTTAAATATAGGCTGTCAGCTTTATATAACACAGCAACCTCATCCAGCAGCTTGTCGGGTCTGTTTATCTTACTATATTTATGTTACTGGGTGTTTCTAGCGTCTGATTCACTCCGTAGTCAGTTGGGTCTGAAGCAGCTGCAAGTGCTGTTACTGGATAAAGGTCTGAGCAAAGTCTATGTAATACTTCTAGACTATAACACATTTTAAATTATTTGCAAATGCAAATGTGTACAAAAATGTGTGGGTTGTGTCAGTCTATTGTTCAATGGAGTGTGTGTGGATGAATAGTACATTACAGCAAGGTTTGGGGTGGGTTATGTAAGGGTGGAGGGGGGGTGATGGAAGAGCAGAGTAATGCATAAGGGCGGACATACAGTACACTGTCTTTCCATGCTGTGACATGTTGGGACAAGAGAATGCCACCTTTTGTTTATCTGCGTCTACGCTCCACAACTCATCAATAAAGCTCTTTGACAGACACACAGATACACTGTGTGCCATTCATCAACCTGCCGCTCACTCATCTGACCCCTGAACCCTCATTTGCATCCCACCTCCACTAAACAAAACAAACATCCATTCAAAAACCTGAATTGGGTATGATATTTTTTAGAAATAGCATCCCACCCGTGTTTCTTAACTAATAAATAAGAGTTTTCTGTTTTTCTATTATGTGCTCATTGTCACTACAGTTACAGTACAATAAAGACACATTATTTACACAGACCCAGGTGGAACAGCAGACAGACGCACCAATGACAACACTGTTTAAACAGATGTCAGGTGTCACTTGGACTCAGGTTTTCCATGGCTAACAGAGCTCCAGCTCAACTTTAACTCACTCAGCATCAACGTGACACCAATAACAATCAGGTTGCTATGCCATTTGATATACTACAATGTAAAAACAGATTCTATGCATGACTTTGACTGTGCAGTAGAGTTATAGAGCATCAAGTGTCAGGCCATGTCAGCATGCACTCGCGCATGTGGTGTGATATGTATTGCAGATTAAATCCGTCTGGATTTTGCTGCCTGACTGTACCATATTTCCACTGTGTGTTTGTGTGTGTAGCTAGGTGAGATGATTTCAGCAGGGACATTGGTCTGCCAGTCTAGAGTGATTCTATCTATAGGCCCACTGAGACATCTGCAGCAGCTGGCCAACACAGTCATCAAGCTCATTTTAGGCAACAGACGGCTGCATAGAATTGCAGGAGGTCCAAATGAGAGAGAAGAAATAGAAAGACTAAGTGTGTTCTTCTCGGTGAATGACAGGGAAGATATGATGTGTGGAAAAGAATAACCTACTGTTGGCAAAAGGGAAATGAGTATGAGTATATAATGATATATTAAATGAGCTGCAAACTACATAATTTGTTATAATTAAACAAACAGAAAGGCGGTCCACAATGACAGGTCTGTTGACTTTTTTGTCCCAAAAATGCAACGCAATCAATATTGGATTTTAAAATTAAAGAGATCTGAAGCAGAGAAGGGGACAGACATGACAGACTGCTGAAAATACAGTTACATACTACTAATTTGCAACAGCATTTTAAGAGAAAGTTAACCTAACTGTAATATGAATAATGTTTCTCTAACATAATGAGGAACCATGTTAAATGTTTAATGTAAATCATTAATATTTCAGTCCTGGTTTATTTAACATCGCCTATTTTTCCTGGTGGTAAAAGCAAGTGGGGTTTAATATTACAGGAAACACTTGTTGAGCAGCTACTTTGTTTACAGCCCAGCCAAACAACTCACTTTGTTTTAATAAAGAAGTCAGTCAATAATAATTGCAACTGGAATCTGATTTTATGATGCACATGGTGTCAGTAGTTTTTTGGAGGTGTGTGTCCTCATGCCTGTAAAGCTTCATCTAATAGCTTGCTGTTGCAGCTCTTGTTCCATTACTTACAGCATATTTTAAACTGATCAGTTATCTTGTTTTGTAGATATATTTTGGCGAATGATTCGTTATGCTTTTGTTCAGTTCTATTCTTGTTTATGCCCTTTCCCATATGTGTTAGTTGTAATTCACTTTCTGTCTGTCCTCTTGTTCCTTGTCCTTATGTTTTGTCAATTGCTTATTTGTTCTGCATTTCCTGTCTTATTCTGTTAGATTTGTCCTAGTGTGTTTTCATACGCTTTACTTCCTGGTTTATTTTGAAGGTTTTTTGGATTCCTTGCCTGTGTTCTACTTCAGCCTCTACTTCTTCTAAGTCTAAATGTTTTTGGTTTTCATTAAATAAATCCTACAATCTGCATCTAAGACTCTAGTGTCTGCATCTGGGTCCTAAACTCTGTTTTCCTGCCTTGGCACTCAGGCCTGAACATGACATGATCATGGTCAATGCTAATCTCAGCACGGTAATGGTGGATTAGGAATTAACACTGTTTTTACATACATTCTAGAGAGGAAAGTATAGAATGTAAATACATTGAATTGCTAATGCTGCAAAAATACCAACTATGAAGTAGTATCAAAAATGGGGTTTGATTTCATGAAAATCGCAACGCTTATAACTACATCAAAATATTTATACTGAATGTATTTGCAAAGCGCTCATTGACAACGCTCTTTTCTTCAATACAATATGGACTCATGGCAACTAAAGCATGATAAACATTTTGCATGGCTATGTATGCACCCAAAGTACTTGGTTAAGCTGAGGGAAATATTGTGGCTTTGGTTAAATATTGACCAAATGACATCATATGTTTTCTAAAAACAATGAACCAAAACCACAGTATTTCCCTGACTACCTACTTATGAGTTGAGTGCTGGGCAAAAGCTGATTGAAAAGATGGATTTGTGATCTAGAAGAATGTAGAGAATGATGTAAGATCTACAGAGCAGGTTTGTGTATGACCCGTGACAGTAACTGGCCTTGCATTTGAACTTATTCCCTAAAGCACAGGGAAATGTACAAGTTACAGGTTCAAACTTGATGTGTGTCTGCAGTCCTCAACGTCAGTCGATCTGGGAAATTGAGTGACAGATACAAGTTGTTGTTGTTGCTGGCTGTATAATCCAGGACTCTGTCCACCTGAGTCCCACTGTACTCATTCAGCAGCAAACTAGACATGGTAATAGATTCTGTGTCAGTGTATCAAATTTACCTTAGACGGATCATCACTAACTCCCACACATGCCCCTGTCTTTCTTGGCCACATAAGGCAAGCACATATGAACACAGAAGCACCCATGAACACACACATTATGCTCATTCACAATGCTCAATCCACACACTCACACACACACACACACACACGGAGGCATGCACTGGTTGACAGAGAGAGTGGTTGTTCCTTCCAAGTCCTCCCTCAGCTCTGAGACGCCATGGGTCTATATTTCAAAGGCCAAGGTCAGAGCAGCCTGCATTCACCAGGAAGTTGCACAGTAATGAGACCAATTAGGAGGCTGCTGCAAGGAGGTATTCAATCTTTCTCTTTCTGTCTCCCCCTCTCTGTCTCAAATCCCACCAGGAATAAAGCCTTACTCTGTCCTCGGGAATGATCCATTATTGCAAAAACCTTAAAAACAATAAATACAGCTTCTCCTTGAATTTGGCTGTCAGCTGACACTTTTCCCACAGCCGGGCAAAATGGCACCACTTTCCATTCACTCTCTAATATTTTTTCTCACATCACACTCCCTCACTGTCTGCTCTGATCCGTCTCCCTCCCTCTGTCTCTTACAGACCTTCTGTATCTCATTCTGTCCTTCTCTCCCTCCCTTCTTGTCTCTCTGTAATTCACTCCCATCAGTCCAGTGTCCCTTATGAGAGATACACAATACACACAGTTTGATTCCCGTAGTGGTCAGCATGTGTCCATGCAACCATGTGTGCTGTTCAACCTTGACTGAGACAATGGTCCTCTATATAACAAATTCATCAGTCACTGTTAATAAAAGTACAATATTAGTAATAAAGTAGTACTTATTCAATTAAGCAAAAATACATACAAGTATTGTCAGCAAAATGTACGTGAAAGTAAAAGCATTCATTATGTATCAGTAGGGGGGCAAAACATGGGGGAAAGCAAGGAAGATGGCGGACATGACCACGGCCTGGTGGGGTGGCTCATCACACTTAAAGTCACTGTGTGACTGTCACTTAACGGACCAGAGGGGCTTTGGTCTGGTTTCTTTGTTCAAGGCTTTTGGTTTTACATGCAGGCAACTTCGTTGTTTCCCATAAGGTGAGATCCAAACATGTTACTCCATTATGTATTACATTATAACGATCAAATGGGCTCTTCCATGATTTCACACATACAGTTCAGTTTACACACCATGAAGAGTACCTTTCAGCATTTGAAATTAGTTGAGGGAAGGTCTAATGAAAGATGCTACAGTGCTGCAAGGTGGGGTTTGAAGTATTTGGAGCTTGGACCATACTAGGACCAAAAGTCAGGATATCTCAGACTCTGTTGATTTGATTATGAATGTTGTTTTTTCAGTCTGTTTTATAAAAGTACAACACTAATTCACTAGCAAGGACAACATCATCAACAAGATATGTTGAATGATTTATTAACAGAAATAATAGTAGATTATGAGCAACGCTTAAACTTGTTTACTTCTTCAGACTTTTTGCTTTGTTGTGGGGAAGCTTTTGAGGGGAATCTGTCGTGGCACCTGGGCCTCCATTTACTTGAGACAAGATTGAGTGGGCTTGAGATCTTCTGAGATCTGAACAAACGGACCATTGATACACTTGGGAGGACCAATGGCCCATGATTTGCATTCGGGGAATGACATTGCAAGAGACTGAGGTGGAAGCTCCAATTCTGATGAAATGACCAGAGAAATGGACATAAGAAGTACCAGACAAGGAGAGCACGTGGCAGAAGTGCTGGTGGGACCAGAATCGAGCTGTCACTTGTCCATACTCAGAGATGGATAGAGGATCTATAATGGACATGCTCTGGGATTTACGGAATTGCAAGCAGTTTGCAAGGGTCTTGAAATGCAGGTGTGATGGTATGGGTTAAAGCAAATGGTAGGGAAGTTAACTGAGGATGGCTGGAGGCCAAGTCCGGTCTGCTGGTTCGGAGTTCAGAGAAGATAACTTTGATGATTGGGAAGTTTATGTTGTACTGGTTATGAAGGCAGCAGAAACTCTTCCAAGCTGACCAATAAGATGAGACGTTTGAGGGTGATATGCTGTTGATGAAGTTCTGGGATTTGACAAAGGCAGGCTTTACAGGTTGATCTTCAGCACAGAATATGCAAGAACCGGTGTTGGGTGGGTTTCTGCCAGAGGTGCCAAGCCTCTGAAATTCTTGTTGATTATGTGTGTGACTGCGAGGTCATTGGAGTATTCAAGGATGGATTTGCGGGAACATAAGTGGGCCCACGGAATAGCTGCAGCTATTATGAGGTACAGCAAGAGCTACAGGCATGGCCCAACACTAGGTGTGTGTAATGACGTGTGTGAGAAGTGACTATTCGCTCGAAAAACAACATGCTAAAGAGGTTTGTGTATATGCTACTAGCATCAGTTATATCAGAACTGGAGAGTATTTTTTCATTAAAAGAAGTGCAAAGCACACAATAGAGAATGTCGCCAATCTTGCACACAAACAACACTCATTAATTGTAAAATATTAGATGAAATGTGGAAACATTGTACAACACAAAGGTAAATACAATAACATAGATCTAGAAAGTAACTAATAACGCTTTCAGTACAAGTTCAAGCAAGACAACTGATCCACCATCATACTGAGGCTCCACCTCTCAACTATTACCCAATGATTTCAATGAGTTCTGTGCTTGGGCTTTCCTATCATCCAATGATCATCTTAGCTGAAGAATATTCAAACCACCTTACCTATTTTGTCTCTCTCTGCTGTCACTGCTGTCTTCACCACCCCATCACCACCAGCATTAAGCCCCCGTCCACAGCTCACTAGGGGGATCTTCAATTGGCTGGTATTTCTAAGGCTCCCTCCTAATACATCTATCTAATCAATCGGGTCAACACCAAAGTCAAATCAAATAAAGCATCTACCTTTCTCTGAAATGTCGTGAAGTAGAAGTATAACATAGTGTAAAGTTGTGTATAAGTACCTCAGCAAAGAACGTAAGAACAATACTTGATTAAATGTACTTAAATGTGGCAAATTTTCATTTACTAGAACAACACATTATTAAACTGAAGGTAATTATACTCAGTGAAATCCTGCAGTGGGTCTTTGTTCTCATTCTTCTAATGGTGAAATCAGCTTTACTGCTGACACACACCAGGCGTCATGACCCCGTTCCCAATGTGTCCAAACCCTCTCCCTGTTCTTAACAACTCAGCTCTTCCTAATGTTTTGTTGGATGACGCTCTACAGACCAACAAAGGAAAAAAACAGCAGTCCAAACTGAAAAGAAATTGGACAAAAACACCTCAATCAATGGCATCAAAGCCATTTTCTGAACAGAACAGAGAAGCTTGGGTGGTGGTTTGACTACTTTTCAGTGGTGCACTCTGAGTAAATCCATAGCTAAATACAGAGACAAAAGCAAATGAATGATGTGGATTCACATTGCTCAGTGGCGTCACAACACTTTACTGGCAGTGACTGGATACATTCATAATTATCAAGTGGAGAATTGGATGGGGTGAAAAATGGTTCAAAGAGGACAAGGAAAAGAATATAAAACAATAATGTATGGGTGTGAGTTCATGTTTTAATACACAACAAGACCAAACGTTTGTTAGGAAAAGAGAAGGACCTGACCCAACATTTTGTAAAGCAAAATTGACATACTCACTTTAGTGAATGTGGTGGATAAATGACATAGTATACATAACTGAAACCAGAAATCACACTTCAAGTAACCATTTTTCCACATCCAACAGCGTTTTAGATATCTGAATGCATTTCTCCTGCATGGCAGCCTAGTTTCCATTTATTTGAGTATGTTGTGAAAATTTAACTTGCAGTCACTTGAAACCTAGCTGCTTGAGACCAGTAATCCATCAGCATTAACATCATGTCTGTCTGTTAGTACAGTACATAACATAACTTTGACCAAAATAAAAGAACACTTTATTCTTTTTGATACGTTACCTGACTGAGCAGCGATTTTAAAGTATATATAATTGAAAGTAAATACTGTACAACATAATATACACATACACATACAGTTACAGATATACAGATTGTTCTTTCAACACTTATCTTAACCTCGTGTATCTTGTTGTCATGTCTTGCCTTCACCCTGCCTATCTCCGATCAGATTGGTCCAGACACTTAGTCTGGACAGCGTCTGAGGTCAACACCCTCCTGCGGAGCTCCTCACGTAGGTCACATCCTGTCCAAAGGGGGAGAAACAGGGGGCTCCTCTTAGTGTGGGAGGTGGAAGGCAGGAGGTCAGAGGTCAGGGCCGCTTTCTCAGGTTTCAAAGCTTGCTGGGGCTGAGGTCGCAGGGTCATGGAAGGTAGTTCGGCTCTATTAAGGGCTGCTGTGTCTTGTGGACCACAGTAATGGCTTCCGCAATTAAACACTAAAAATGGAAGCATTTATATCCTCTGGTGAAAGAGGGGGACAGCGATGATCGACAGGGTAACTGCCGTTTCGGCCAATCATGTGATCAGTCTCTGGGTGCTCGTTACCTGCTATGCAGTGGAGCACGCGCTGCAACAGGGATTTTAGTGTGTCTTGTGTTGTTACTTTGGGATTACTGAGTAATCAATCATTGTGGGCAGCTCTGTGTCTGACTTCAGTGGACAAACACAGTTTCAATGTGAGCTCACTGTCTGAAATAAAAGACTACTAGCCTGACAGATGCAGGAGTGTGTGCATGTGTGTATCTGTTGGTGGTTTTGGAGGGTGGCTTGGTAAATACCTTTGTAGTTTATAGAAGAGTTTGACCAGAAAGCATAGGACAACAGAGAGTAACTAAGATGTATACTAGGATGAAAAAAAGACAGAAAAATGGACAAGTGTGATACAAAGTGAGTGTGGGTGTGGAAGACAAGAGAAAGACTGCCAAGAGTGAGGAAGATAAAGAGGGTGAGAGAGAGTTCAGAAGAGCACAAATCAAAGAACCTGCAACAAAATGTACAAAAAGAAAAAGCAGAGAAGAACAAAAAGTGCGTCAGAGGTACAAGTTGAACCCTGTTGCTTTTCAATGAGCTGTAAAATTGCTCCACTGTACATGGACAGAGAAGTGGAGCACTTCTGCAGGTGTTATCTCTGTCAGTTACCGATAAAGAGCTTCATGAACATGTGTGGCAGAGAAGCTGAGCCTCATAGGGACAAAGGGACACGCTTACATAACTGGCCCTGTAACTACCAACAGCTGGCTTGATCTGGGCTCGCAGCGCTAAAGCTTGTATGGGTCCAGATCCAGATTTCATGTGTCTATCAGTGAGTACATTAGAGTACAGAGGAGAGCAGAGAGTCCCTGGCCATGAGAGGTTCTGTTCCCTGTCAAGATGCATCTCCTCAGTTTGAGCAGGAGAGCATTTGTGTTGATCAAGTGCCAAGAACTGATAAAGAGACCACAGTCACTTTAGTACACTGATCCACTTATTCATTTCAAACTGTTTGAAATAAATGATGAGACAATGTAACACTTTCTAGCTTCAGACACTGACCGGTTATGAAAATGTATCAACATGATGTAAACTGTATATCTTCAGTGCATCATTGCAAGATGAAGAATAAAGTTAAAAATACAAACATTCCAAAAAGTCATCCAAATTAAACAGCAGAATATTACATTTATAGTTGTGTTCCAGAACACACACGTGTTTTGTGATCTGACGCTTCTGATCATTTGCCTTCCAAAAGTTTTACAAATC
>NW_024041379.1:0-12830 GCF_014851395.1 Micropterus salmoides
AGAGTTAAACTGGAGTCATAAGTCAATCCTAACAGACAGTCGTCGAGGATTGCAGGCAGACAGAGAGGGAGGAACAGGGAAATGGCAGGGCGGGAAATGAAAAGATGAGGGCTGTGTTTTACAACTGCGACTGTTTCACAAAGTGAGATTAAGCCGTCAGACTTATTTCAGTAAATTCTGTTTTGGTGAAGTCTTTACCTCTTAAACTCATCTGGCCAGGTGCGGGATCATCATTTCATACTCACATTGTGTGCCTCGTTGGTCAATTTACATACAATGTACCAGTGCTTACTAGATTTGTACAAGGGAAGTAGTCTGGAATAAAGGGGGAGAGAGACCCATAAATAAACCTGCATACCCCGAGTGTATATTGTAACAATAGGAGCTTTCTCTAACATTTCAATTTTGTCCCAGTAGTAGCGTACTGTCATGAGAAGTGATGGCTATTATCCCAGCTGAATTACTCATGCATGCATTTCAGAAGAAACGTGGTAAAAAGAGTAAAAGTATATGTATTCAGTCTCTTCACTGTTTATGATCTGTTTATATGAAAAGTCATACATTTTTTCTGTTCCTCAGTAACAGTATTACAGAACCTTGTAATTATTAAATGGGTACTTGATAATTAAAAAATACTTAAATATGATTTATATAAATCGCACTTGAACAGAAAGGAGCCCTGGAGGGGGCGAGAATTTTTTTGAAGACTACTTTTCTTTTCCCACACAATATATTTTGAGTTACCTCACAATACTTTGTGTTTTTTGCAAAACTTCTCTTATTTCCTTTTGAGCCATTTTCCAAAGCCCTTTTGAGGACTGGAGCATTAAAAGTGCATAGTGCAACCCCTGTCTAAAGTATGTACACACCTTATATGTAAAGCCTATCTCTCTCTATTTAATTATCTATTTTAATAGTTTTACTGCTTCATTGGTGCATTTTTCAGATCAGAATTGAAATTCTCAAAACTACTTGTTCTACCTGCGCATCATCTCGTCACTTGTGCACATCATAAAAACAATTTCTCATTGTTTTGAACATATTGCCAATGCTTTGACACATTGAAGCAAATGATTATGTACAATTGGCTGCTGTTTCCTACATTATCAATTGGTTACGTCATGCTGATCACAATGAATTATACTGGTACTCTGTTGAAATCATCTAGGCAGAAGTTCATTGCAAAGGTCACTACAAATGGCTGAACACGTTGTCAAAATCAAAGTTAAATAAAGTCAAACTGTATCATCATTTGTCACATTCAAGTATACAGCTGAACGAAATGTTGTTTCGTACAGACCATGGGGCATAAACAAAATAAGAATAGACAACAACAAATCACAATATACTACAGTAGCAACACAACCCTCCGACCATTCACCCGATACACACATTACCATACACAGTGAGCAGTGAATAGTGCAATATATATAATATACGCCAGTAGATGTATATCCTTGTGTTCGTGTGTGTGTTCGTGTGGATAACTTAGTGGTTAATGCAACTGACTTTAGACCCTTAGACAAGGTCCTTAATGCTACTTGCCTACCTCAGGCATGAGTAAAACCGTTAATAAAAGAGCCATACCGACTTCGACGTCGCCCGGGTCAACAAGGTCCGCATCAGGTGCTAGGGAACCAGGGCAACCTGATGACAAATGGGATACTGGAACAAGATATTCATGGACTAGAGCAGAAAATATGGATCTGACGCAATGCTACTATACACGCAATCCCAGTGAGAGGGGTAATATAGGGATTTATGGGTGCTGCGAAACCCATCATCAACACTCACAAAGAAACAACTCCTAGCTCAGTGTTCTAACATCCGCAAACGGCAACTCAGAGATTGGGTCCCAAGCCAATAACAACAAGCCCTTACTGCACAGAATCACTCAACATAAGGGCAACTGACGATTGAAGATCATAACCAAGCTGGATCCCCAAGTACAATGACCAAGATTGCCAAGGCTAAGTGACAAAATACCCTCTGAAAGTCTGCTAGAAGATGTGAATGCAACACTACATACTACTCCTAATAGAGCCATAACCGAGACCAATGAGCCTAGATATGCTTGGCTATAAGATGAACACCACCAGCCAAGATAAAGGCAACACGAAGAGAGGTTAGTCAGCTCTCAAAGCTACAGAAAGGTGCAAGGAAGGGGCTACCTAAGAAATACAACAAGCTGTCGATACCTGAGGCCCTGGAGACTGCCAAACAAAGACTTACTCTTACTCTGGCTACCCGCCAAAAGAGATACAAGGGAGAAGCAGAAGCCAGGAGAATAAACCGGATGTTCTCCACCGAACCATCCAAAGTGTACTCTCAGTGGCAGGGTAATAACACAAGATCATCCACCCAGGGCTGAGACTGAACAGTACTGGAATGTATGTATGTATGGGAGAAAGGGGCATCCCACAACACCAATTAGAAGTTAGTGGATCTAAGGACAGATCACAGCAATCTCCCAGAACAAGATCCAGTAATCATTACAATGGCAGACATCCAAGAAAGAGTGCCAGATATGAAGAGCTGGATAGCACCAGGCCCTGACATGATCCACACTTACAGGCTGAAGAAACTAACTGCACTCCATGAACGCCTGGCAGCACAAATGAACCAACTGCTGATGGATGGGACCCACCCAGAATGGTTAACCCTAGGACGGACAGTCCTGATCATGAAGGATCCCCAGAAGGGAACAATTCCATCCAACTACCGGCCAATGACCTGCCTCTGCACAACATGGAAGCTCCTGTCAGGCATCATAGCAGCTAAGATGAGTAGGCACATGGCTCAATACATGGACAGGGCCCAGAAGGGAATGGGCAGTAATACCAGGGAAGCCAAGCACCAGCTACTGGTTGATAGAGCAGTCACTCTAGACTGCATGATCAGGCAGACCAATCTGTGCACTGCCTGGATTGACTACAAGAAAGCCTATGATTCAATGCCACATACATGGATACTGGAATGCTTGGAAATGTACAAGATCAACAGGACACTAACAGCCTTCATCAAGAACTCAATTGGGCTGTGGAAAACAAGTCTGGAAGCCAACTCAAAGCCAATTGCACAAGTTACCATCAAGTGCGGCATATACCAAGGTCATGCACTATCCCCGCTGCTGTTCTACATAGGCCTGAACCTCCTCAGCCAGATCATCACAAAGACTGGCTACAGATACCGGTTCCAAAGAAGAACAACCATCGTTCAACTCCTCTACATGGATGACATCAATGTAGACATCGATGTCTTGCTCATCAGAAATGAGCAAGACATCAACTCACTGATCCAAACTACCAGGATCTACAGCAACAACATTGGAATGTCGTTCAGACTGGACAAGTGTGGTCGTATGGTATCAAAAAGAGGGAAAATGATCAGAACCGAGACGGTTGAACAACCAGAAGGCCACATTGCAGATGTTCAGGACAGCTACAAATACCTTGGGGTGCCGCAGGCTAATGGAAACCATGAGGAGGCAGCAAGGAAGTCCACCACAGCCAAATACCTACAAAGAGTAAGGCAGGTTCTGAAAAGCCAGCTGAAAGGGAAAAACAAGATCCGAGCCATCAACACATACGCCCTGTCAGTCATCAGATACCCGTTGGTATAATAAACTGGCCAAAGGAGGAGATAAAGGCCACTGACATCAAGACAAGAAAGCTCCTCACAATACATGGAGGGTTTCACCCCAAATCCAGCACCCTGAGACTGTACACCAAGCGTAGCGAGGGAGGCCGAGGGCTAGTGAGTGTCAAGACCACTGTCCAGGATGAAACGACAAAGATCCCGGAGTACATCAGGAAGATGGCCCCCAAAGATGAAGGGCTTATTGAATACTCAGGCAGCAGAAACCCAAGGGTGAGGACAAGGAAGATTAAGAACCTTAATGGAGAGACAAGCTGCTGCACGGCATGTACCACAGACAAATAGAAGAAGTGGCTGATATCACAAAATCCTACCAGTGGCTGGAAAAGGCTGGACTAAAGGACAGCACAGAAGCACTAATCATGGCGGCACAAGAACAGGCACTCAGTACAAGATCAATAGAGGCTGGGGTCTACCACACCAGGCAGGACCCCAAGTGCAGACTGTGCAAGGATACCCCTGAGACAGTACAGCACATAACGGCAGGGTGTAAGATGCAGGCAGGAAGTGCATACATGGAACGCCATAACCAGGTAGCTGGCATAGTGTACAGGAACATCTGCCATGAGTATGGGCTGGAAGTCCCAAGGTCAAAATGGAAGACACCTCCTAAGGTAGTTGAGAATGACCGAGCTAAGATCCTGTGGGACTTCAAGATCCAGACTGACAAACTGGTAATAGCTAACCAACCAGACATCGTGTTGATCGACAAACAGCAAAAGAAGGCTGCAGTGACAGATCTGGCAATCCCAAGCGACAGCAATATCAAGAAGAAGGAACATGAGAAGCTTGAGAAATACCAAGGGCTGAAAGAGGAGCTAGAAAAGATGTGGAAAGTAAGAGCAACAGTGGTGCCAGTGGTAATCGGAGCACTGGGGGCTGTGACCCCCAAACTGGGAAAGTGGCTCCCCGATAACCACTGGCAACAGAGGTGCCAGTGGTTATCGGGGAGAGAACTGGGAGAGAGGCTTCAGCAGATTCCAGGTAAAACATCAGAGGTCCCTGTCCAGAAGAGTGCAGTCCTAGGCACAGCTAAGATACTGCACAGAACCCTCAAACTCCCAGGCCCCGAGAGGACTCGAGCTTGAGGATGACACTGTTTTGAAGAAACAGTGTGGATTTGTGCATTTTATATTAAATAATTTGGCAACTCAAAATTCCTCCTCTCTCTCTCTCTCTGGGAGAAGGAGGGGGGTGAGATATCAACTCTCAACACACGGCTGAAGAGACTCCAAAGGAAGAGGTGAAAGGTTCGCTCTCCGTAAGTGCTGTTTCTAGGCAGTCTGATCGTAAAACTGGCCACCTTTGGCAGCAGCCGTGATAAGCCTTGGTGCCTGACTGTTAAAATGACACTGACCAGAGATTAGCGTTCTCCTGAACAGCCTATCGAAACTCTTCTTAAGAGAGGGCAGGAAACCCTAAACTGCCCCCGACACGTAAACCATGGCAACTGACCACCCTCTTTGTTTAATTACCTCTCATCAAAGGATATTCTCCTCTTCACGCCTAGGCGTGAGAAACTCCAGACGCCGGAGAAAGGACACAGTCCACATTCCTTTGTGTGGACAAAGGAATACTGTCTCCTCATAACTTGCCATTACCTTGTTTAATTAAATAATCTTTTAGTTACTTAACAAGGTCTCTCCACTCCATTTTAATAGTTATGTTACCATGTTGGTTGGTTTTGTTGTTGAAAAGAATCTAAATAAGTTAATTTTGCTGTGTTTAATTTTCAGCAAGGATCCCTGACCTTATTCATTCTATGTTGTAAATCAATGCTTTGTTCACAATACTTTCTGACACTTCCTTTAGAAATGATGATAAAGAAATGTCATCCTATACTCGATTACTTTTCCAGCTCAAATTTAAGTTTAAATGACTAAATTCTCCAGCTCCTGAGAAGATTGTTTTAGGATCAATCAAAGCTATCCTCATGTAACCCGAGCTCCCCCAAGTGGACAAAATAAGTATTACATGCCATCGTCTGAAAGGCCGTTAAATGTATAAATGTCACTCTGTATTTACATGTCCATAATCTAATGCCATTCATGTATCTTGCTTATATTCTCTAAGAACGTGTAACAGCCAATATATCCAGAAAGCTAGTTAAGTTCTTCTCCTCTGATGTAATTCATTCTGAAATGCTAACCTCAAAGTTGAACTACTGACAATTGTTTTCCTTTTATCAAGTGCTAAAGCTAAGAATGGTATACCCGTTTGATAATTAAGGTTTGATTGTGGGAAGATATTTGATTACAATACGCGCAAATAGATTTTTCTTTTGATTGGACATATTAAAAGTTAAAGAAAAGACAAGCCCTCCCTCAGGGGAACAAAGGACTGCCCTCTGGGAACCATGCCCCAACAGCGCAGCGACCCACGTTGTCTCGCTCTCTCTTGTCCTCTGCTTTTTCCTGGCTCTCCAACTGCGCTTCGGCACGCGCCCTAAGCAGTTTGACCTGGCGCAACGAAAGCCTTTGTTCGTTTTCAAGCCACACACGCGAAGCGCCGCGACATCGATTTTTCCCTTGTTTCCAGCAACTTTACTTGCGTTTTATTTTCTTCAGACCGTTGAGTTACACTAGTTTAATTCAAGAATGACCAAGTTCTTTTTAAGCTTTATCCTTCGAGCAAAATTACACTGCTCCCACTGAGGTCGGACCCTGCCAAGTGGGCCCGCCAGCAGTAACAAAGGACAACCAAACCTCTGACCCGAGCCAGGGTTGGAAAGGCCCCCACTGTGAGTTTCTTCAGTAAGCCGACAAAAGACGGACCTCCGGAGCAATTCCCTGGCAGAGAAAGCGACTGGCCGACAGCTTTAAGCTGTCCTAACCGAGAACGCACGGAACTCAGCCAGTGTGAGGCGGTCTGCCAGCAACACGGCTGGGAGAAGCGACATGCAGTAAGACCAAAACCCTACATTCTGTAGTCAGTGATGTCCAATAGTTTGTTAATCCATTATCTTTAGTCCTTAAACTCCTAGACAAATTTAATCGAGTTAGTATCATCTAACTACTTTCATTAGTTCTCTTCCGCCGTATGAGTCAAATGCTCCCTACAATAGAACCCCACATTCTCATTGTTTAGCCATTGTTTATTTTTTGGATGTATATTTTAACCGCATATAAGATGTTAACATATAACCGCATATAACCGTTATTAAATTTCACTGTATTGCCTATCTCCAAGTCCCTGCCACGAGAATTTACCCCTTCGATACGAGACTGACTGATTGATTTAAGATAATTGAGCGATTATTAACTAACTGATCACTAGTGAATAATTGTATAATTATTAAAACCATACTCAGAGATCCGGAGACTCTGGGCGAATTGGATCTCCGGTGGTGCCCGCGAAACGAGATCTTTATGAATTAATATTTTCTGAATATTAAAATTCATAATTTGGTATTAATTCTCATAATTTATAAAAACAATGTAGTCATGCTACAACATATACCATATATATATACACACAGCATCTCACAAAAGTGAATCCACCTCTCACATTTTTGTAAATTTTTGTATGACAGTGTAAATTTGCTGTCTCCTCAAAATAACACATCACACAGATATTAATGTCTAAACTGCTGGCAACAAAAGCCATTTTCCCTCCCTGGTGTCATGTGACTCCGTCCTTTCACAGAGCATCAATCTGGTCATGAGCAGTATTCTGGTATCGAGCTTGTTATGTCCTAAGGTCTAGGGGTATCCTGGACGCAAAAAGGTGTGGCTTTCCACTCTTCCCATTCCCAAGCAAGGCCAAAACACAGGAAATACAATTTAGCAGTTTTTATTAGCTTATGAGATGAGCAGTCCCCAAAATAACAACCAAAACACTCTAAGAAATCTAAAGCTTTCTTAAACCAAAACCAAAAAGTAAAGAAAAGACAAAGCTCTAAACTAGGCTTCTAATTCCAAACACCAGGAGAAAAAGGGTGCAAACAAAAAGAGATTCTCACTCCTACTAAACTGCTAGTAGCTGAACAACAAAGCTACAACAAAGAAAATTTGTATATAACAAACAAAAATAGCTAAAGCCAACAAAACAAGGTTGTCAATGACAATAACTGGAGTTACAAAGTTAAGCTGTTCAAAGTTCAATGTGTTCACTACACAGGTTCACTTACAGTCTAAGTCTAATATGCTCACAACAGTTCTTTACTCACAATGAACACAGACCATACACACAGTACATAGGCTCAGGTTGGGAATGGCAGAGAGAGAGAGGGAGTTCATGTAAGAGGGGCTTAAAATGGCTGCTGTCATCCAGGCGACCAATCATCTCTGCAGAACCAATCCAGTGTGCCCACCTGTTCTCCATTACCTGGATACACGCACACACACACACACACACACTATAAGGGAGGAGAACAGCTGACAGTGCAGGGTGAGATAAACAAATAACAAAATATGACCCCAGGGTCATAACAGGCTAGAGATCCTAAACCTTCCACCTCCGTGCTTAAAAAATTGTCCTCAATGGGACTCAGAAAGGGAGATTAAAAATTGTGGATGCTGATGAAACCATTTCTGGAACACAGTATCGATGTATCGAATCTGTTCTGCCTCCATTTGGCATTCAGCTGTAACAATGTTTTGTATTCTATCCATAAGTGAGTATGTGAGCTGTATTGTAAGGACCCAGGTTGGCATGGTGGTGAAGAACTCTATTCTGCTTGCTGTGATGGCAGCACATATTGTGTTGTTACAGTTTTTCTGATTGCTTAGACAAAATTTTTGAAACTATTGGCTATTTTTGCAAAACTCTACACACTAACCACAAAACCTTACACCAAAAACACAAAACAATATACATCTCTTGCAAAAGCAAACAATTCTTGCAAAACTCTTTAAACATGTGCTCTGGGGTCAACAATCAACCTGTTACTGGTTTTCTTGTAAAAATATTTGATTAGTTTTACAGTAGTGACAGACCCTTGTAATTACAGTACATATTACATAACCAGTACCAATGCTGCACAGCTCTTACAGTTACTTACCACTTCTCATTTCAAAATAATCAGATGATGAGTAGCAATATTATTGCTACTCGCTCTCTGTGTCTCTATCCTCCTCACTCAGACACCTGTGCGCTGTTTGGACTGTCTCTCTGTTCCAGGATGTTTCCCTCTGAAGCGGCTGAGTTACACTTTATCAGAGGTGCTGAAGTTAACATTTGTGTGGATATTTCTGTCTGATCACAATGTTTTCAGTTTCGGTTTTCCACCTCTGATGAAGAGCAGTGCGCTTTTCTCATCGAGTACAGTCCCAGACTAAATTAAAATGAATTTATTTATCATTGAGGTGAAAAGCTGCCACATGCACATTTAAGGACCCCCCATTAGTAATATCAGTGTTAACTTATCAGTTGTAATTATAAACATCCCTATGATATGTAATAATTAAAATGTAGCTCATGTAAACATGAACGATTTCTGGGCTGGGCTAAACCCCAAATGTTTCAAGAGCCTGGAAACGCCCCTGATACCTGCAACAGTATAGCGGCTCAGATTTCGTGGAATCCATTGCCCAGCCTCCCTCAAGCTCATCTCATGGTTGACAACATGGTCAACCACGGTAGCTCAGTTATCTTCCTGAATCCCCTTCCTCTGCTTCTTTATTCAACTCCTCGTCCATGTTCTCCTCTTTCTTTCTCTAATTCTCACCCCTTTAAAGCCTCCATTGCTAGCCAAAACAAATGTTTACCTGTGGCCTATTTACATAAACTGCTCCAGCTCTGATTGGTATGTGAACTAAAACTCAAAAAGTGTTTTCACATGTGTCAATGTGGAATGCCAATCGGCACAATACTGAAGCAAAATACAGTCCCCTCCAAAAGTATTGGTAAGGCAAATTCCTTTGTTTTTGTTGTTCACTGAAGACATTTGGGTCTAAGATCAAAAGATGAGTCGAGACAAGAGTTCAGAATTTCAGCTTTTATTTCCTGGTATTCACATCTAGATGTGTTAAACAACTTAGGACATATCACAGTTTGTATTAGACCACAGCATTCTTAGGTGAGCAAAAGTAATGGAACAACTAAATCACATTTAATATTTGGTGGCATAACCTTGCTTGCAATAACTGCCTCAAGCCTGCGACCCATCAACATCACCAAACTGTTGCATTCTTCATGCTATTCCAGGCTTTTACCGCAGCTTCTTTCAGTTCTTGTTTGCTTTGGGGTGTTTCTCCCTTCAGTCTCCTCTTAAGGAGGTGAAATGCATGCTCTATTGGGTTAAGGTCAGGTGATTGACTTGGCCAGTCTAAAACCTTCCACTTTTTTCCCCTGATGAAGTCCTTTGTTTTGTTGGCAGTGTTTCTTTGGGTCATTGTCCTGCTGCATGATAAACTTCCTCCTGATTAGTTTCAATGCATTTCGTTAACTGGCAGACAAAATGTTTCTGTACACTTCTGAATTCATTCTGCTGCTGCCATCATCAGTTACATCATCAATAAATATTAGTGAGCCTGTTCCAGAAGCAGCCATGCACGCCCAAGCCATGACAGTACCTCCACCATGCTTCACAGATGAGCTTGTATGCTTCGGATCATAAGCAGTTCCTTTCTTTCACCACACTTTGGCCTTTCCATCACTTTGGTAGAGATTAATCTTGGACACATCAGTCCATAAGATTGTGTTCCAGAACTTTTGCGGCTCATCTCTGTACTTCTTTCCTTCTTTACTTCTTTGGCCTTCAGATTCTTACTGCTGATGAGTGGTTTGCATCTTCTGCTCTCTGAGTCTTCTTCGAACAGTGGATTTTGATACCTTCACCCCTGCACTGTGGAGGTCGCTGGTGATGTCACTTACTGATGTTTTGGGGGTTTTCTTCACAGCTCTCACGATATTTCTGCCATCATTTACTGTTGTTTTCCTTGGTCGACCTGTTCGATGTCTGTTGCTCACTACACCAGTAGTTTCTTTCTTTTCTCAGCTTGACAATGGCTTGCTTTTGTCCCATAGATAGCTCTCTGGTCTTCATGTTGGTTTATCCTCTTTAACAGAAAATGCAGTCTTTATAGGTTTGAACCAAGGATGAAAACTTAGGCTAGTCATGCAGAGCTATTTAATGTTTGGACAATCAACCTAAAAAGCAACACCTGGGCAACAAGAAACATGTCAGTCACATGTTCCAATAGTTTTGCTCACTTAAAAAATGGGAGTTCAAACAGAGGTTGGTATGTCCTGAGTTGTTTAACACATCTAGACGTGAATACCACGAAATGAGAGCTGAAATTCTGAACTCTTGTCTCATCTTTTGATCTTGAACCTAAATGTCTTCAGTGAACAACAAAAACAAAAGAATTTGCCTTATCGTTGCAATACTTTTGAAAGGGACTGTATAGTAATGTTTACAGTTTTGATAGAAGTGTGTTATAAAATTACAAACTGAGTGTAAAGCAGAGAATGTGCATTCAGTTTGGCACACTTGGTAAATGATTTGGCTACAAGTTTTAATGGTTTTAGAAATAGTGCTTCAAGAATGACTGTTAGTGCTTAAGCATTCAGAAAAAACTGTACCACCACACCAGCCCGGGACATCCAAAATAGCTCTGTGGCCAATAATGTTTCTCCCTCTCCTTCTTATTTTTGTGTGGTTAAACAATGCTTCATCTATGGATATAAATTCATGTGGTATGGCATCAACATCCGTGTGCATTATTCTCTAAAAAAAGACAGTGTTTAAAATTAAGAACCTAATTGTGTTCACAATTGATGGTCATGTCTAATCAGGTTCATCGGTGTGGTATTTTAGGGAGTTGTGCCTTGAAATGGCAAAGAAATGACACTGCGTTTGATTTAGAGAAGTGTGTAACAGAAACATTTAGTATCTCGGAGGATTATCAAGACATCTTGATGCCTGATAATCAATTCATTTTTAAAGAAAACATAAAATAGGATTGGTTCTATGTGTAGCAATACCTGTGTGTGTGTCCTTGAGAAATATTACAAAATCCTAACAGCTTTCAGGGGTGAAAAGAAGGTTTCCCCTCAGAGCGATGAAGAATGCTTATCAGAATCAAAAGAAGAAAAGACTGGAATAAACAAACCCTGCTAAATGTTTCACATGAAGGTTATTACAAATTCCTGCGGCTGTTGATGGTAAGTCGGTAACACATTATTATCCTGAAGCAATTCCACTGCATTGACGCATAACTGTACATGAGTGGCCCTAAAGGCCACATTTCATTAGCAGCATTCCCCCTTACAACACTTTATCTGTGTCGTAATTGTTGTGGGATTTTGTGAGGAAGGGGCAAAGGAGTGCTGAAAATGAAATTGATGTTCAAACAAGGGAGCAGCTGTCAGGAGCAGCTACCTGGGGGGTATTTCATAGAGGAGGCTTGGAGGTAGCAGGCTTCTATTGATGAAAGTCTCACTTCATTAAGCATGACTTGGTCCTCTGCTTTAGTTCACTTTCACAAAACTAACTAGTGACTCCTCCAGTTAGGATTAATGAAGTCATGACAGGGTTGCTGGATGTTGTGCACACTATGTTAAAGGCAGGCTGAGCAGAGGAATGCATTAGTTACACTTCAAAAGAACACACTGTGTCCTTCAGAGCCACATTCAGTCTGATGATTACAAGCACCTAATGACCAAAAAGAGGCAACATCACTGCAGCCTGATTAAGAAAGTCAGGGATGCAGTGTGGCAGTGGAATGCTGATCACATCACTTTGTCTAATCAGACTAAATTTACTTTAATGAAAAAGACACACCCCCACTTTACAGATTTATTTATGCTGCAGTTCTCAAACTTAGCTCCCAAAATATATAATATCAGCTCAGGGAAGTGGGCATGTCCGGGAATAATTAAAATAGAATTCTATGAAGAATTAAATTGTATAACTAAATGTTAGTGGACCAAAAAATGAAATAATACATCCTACAGTATGTGTTCATGTGATTGATCAATAACGCTTTAAATTACAGCTCCATAATGACAGTGTAAGATTTTAGTATATGTATACTGAGTATCATGTACTGTACATGTACAGTATATAAATACAAGCAGTAACTATGGAGCTCCCTATGGGTCAGGTCCAGAATTTTTTTGAGGACTACTTATGCGTTCTGTCGCAATAGTTTTGTGTTCCGTCGCAATACTCCTTCCTTCTGAGCCACAGCTGTGTCCACTCGGCTGCTCCCAGCGCAACGCCCCAG
>NW_024041380.1:0-21751 GCF_014851395.1 Micropterus salmoides
GTCTGATACTGTCCCCTCTTACTGTAGATATTGAGTTTTCTCCCTAAAATTCCCCATCTTAAATCTGAAATTAACAGTGAATTGCCTCAGGGCAGCATGCGTGTACATGTGTTTGTTTACGTAATAGAATTCTCACCATGATATTGTTCACCATGTCAATGTGCAAATAAAGTCAGGATCTTGGCCCACGCAGAAATCCAATCAATAATGCTGTACTTGATCATGATCCAATTTGCTTGCTGCACTTACCTAACAGTAAATACAACAGCTTTTTAGTTTACTGGCTCTTGCTTCACTTGTATGTTATGTGTGGGTTAAATAAGGAATGCAGCCTTGCTTCTAGTGACATAACTCTCTCTCTTTCTTGCAGGCCTATAGACCTGCTTGTCAACAAGGCTACAAAACAAACTCATTTCTGAAAGGTCAGAGGGGTAAGACATATTCACAAAGGTAGCAAAGCAAAGGCAATCCATGACTTAATACCCCACCAAAGCACCTCAGAAAACTTTACTTACTGAACCTTAACACATTTTTCTATTCCAGATTTTCTTTCTGACCTGTGTGAGATCTGTATGGCACCACAGATTAGGCATTATGGTGTTTTTTGTCTTTGTGGATGTTTGCATGTTTGCACATTGTAATTTTTAAAAATGCTTTTTGATCATCACATTTTGATTTGTATTCCCACACAGTGTCTTAATGTTGTCATCCACAGGATGTTTTCTCAAGCTTATAATTTCAACTTGCTGGTTCTGGTATTGATGCTGTCTGAGCTGTTTCCATACCATTTTGCTATATCCTCAATAACAGTTCACCTACAAACAAGACATTTGTCATCTACTCAGTTCCATGTCAGTTGGTGATTTAATACTTCTGTCCCTGTTACAACATTCAACATTTGGAAGGACCAATACAGTTAAATTTGTGTTACATACGTAAAGTGGAAGCTAGCAGGCTAAGCTAACGCTTTCACTTAGCTAGTTAGCCCAGCTTGCTAACGTTACCATTGATTCCTACTCAGTGCTACTTTTTCTTCATGTTTTCTTAAACCTAAATTTTTCTTTTTGGTTAAAAGAAACAACAAGGATCTTTTTACAGCAAATTGTAAATGAATTGTAATTTTAGCTTTCGACCTTAATTGTCACTATGTTTCTGTTTGAAACCTCTTACTTTTTGCTCTTGACACTCCAACAGAACATTTTAACCCCTTAACTGAAATTGTCGCAAATTTGCATCACATCTCTTCCTTTAAGACTGCAGCCGAGATGGGGCATGTATTCCCCCAGTGCCTGTTTGTGCATATACGATACATACCTAGGAACATTTTCCAAGCACTTTTTCTTGTTTATGCCTGTTGTTGCTAATTTGCATCATACCTACATAATACCTGAATTTAATGTATCTATTCTATGTTCTAAAGACAAATAAACACTTAATTTAACATCAGCTTGAAAGCAACTGAAAACACAAATATTTTTTTTTATTGTAAACAAATTCAGACGTCAAAGGGCTAAATTTGAACTATTTATACTAAAGAGTTCTCTTGCTGTTTACCTCAGGTGTCCTGATCATCCGTCTGTGACATTTAAATTTGTTCTAATTTGAATATGTGCGCACACTAGCTGTCGTTTCCCAACTCTTCAGTCAAGATTTTCTCCTTCTTTCTCACACTTCCACTATCGAAAGGGTTTATCTCTTTAACACCCCAACTGTTACCCACATGGAATTCTGAGATAATTAGGATTATTAACATTAAGGGCAAATTAATGTTAATCTTAGAGAGCCATTTTTGAAATGCAAATAAGGAAGTTGTGGGACACAGTAGGCATGCACCACCCTAAACTAGCCATTTCATTGACTTGATGAATAAGATTGATGTGTGGGATAAATGATACACTTATAGCATCAAAGGTTAATTAAATGAGAGATAATTAAATAAGGGGCTTATTGGGTGAAAATTGCTCCTTGCAGATGAAGGAGTTTACGCCACCTGAAAGGTATTTGACTTACATCACTTTTCTTCCATCCATAGACTTCTAATTATTTTCACAGATGGAGGTCTTCTTCAATCACTTAATTCTGCACCCTGATTACGCTTGACATTTTACTCCTGAGTCTCATTTTCTCCATGTGTAAATGAATTTCAAATTTCTTCATTATGCAAATGAGACTGTTAACATTTCACACAATCTAGGACAAACAGTCACAACATATGACTCATTCTATGTAATAACACATGTATAATGTTTGTGATTGTGTTTTAATGGGTGTTTACAATACAATTCTGTGTAAAATGATTTAAATCAGTTAAAGTAGCATTATTTATGTTACTCCTGTGTGAGTTTTGCAGAGAGACAATTGCTTGCTGCTCAAACCAATACAGAAAATAAACCAAGCACTGACAGTCTGTTGACAGAAACATGTTGTCATAGGTTGTGAACACAGGGGGGCAGTATGGAATCATAATCCATGAGTGACATTTTCACATTAATGAGCAGAGTTTAGGTTTTCTAACAGAATATCTGCAAGTTTTTGAAATCTGATCCTAAATGTTTGATCTCCGCTGTAGTCCAGTCTGACATTTTCACTTGGTACCTGATATATTTCTGAGCTGTTTAGACTGGCTGCACTTGCTACACACACTAATGTCATCTGCACAGAAAGGAATTAAAGAAAGAAATTTAATAAAATAAATTTAATTTATAAAATCCCATCAGTATCAACACTCGCTGGCATCTTGCATTGCAGATTTTAGTTTTATTTGTTTGCCTAATTAGTAACTTTCAGCTCACATAGTGTCATCAGAGAGATTGTTTTGTAATGTGAGTGGTTTACATCTGACCGATCAAGAGACACTTAGAGGGAATGTTCAGCTCATTAGAGAAATGACTCATTGTTTTCTGTCCTTTCTCCATTCCTTCCTTGACTACAGGCTTGGTCACAACCCCTAGGCCTAACCCCCTCCTTCTGCGCTTGTGTGAATAACTCAATTCACATAACTCCCGTCCATGGCACAATTAAGGCATTATTACACCCTCCGCTGGACCTCATGCTCTGGGGTGAATTGTGGGGGCAGAAGGGGCCTGGCCTGACCCCCATTTCCACGCCGGCCCACTGTGAAGCCTTGGCTACTCTTATCCCTGACCCATTTTACACTCCACATGTGCCATGCTTCTACACACACACACACACACACACAAGCGGTCTCTCTCACATGCTCACGACATGCATGCTGTCTCTATCCAGCAGGCAGAAACATGGCATCGTGAGTCACGTCAGCGCCAGCAGCTGTGCAATGGGCGCCAAGTAGGGTGCTCGTGCAGCCAAGCAGTGGGTGGGGGCGGGGCGAACATTGTTAGGGGTTGAAGGGTAGTGTGTGGGCGCCTCTCCTGTGTCTCTATCTTTTACCCTTCTCCTCTCCTGGCTCTGCATGAAGGAAGCCATCTGCCTACTGCCAGTCATCTAGTGCTGCCAAAGCGTCTGTGACACTTTGCACTTTGAGCTTGTCCATCACCCACCCACCTCTTTCCTAACATGGACACAACACAGGATGAAACCATGCTGAGATCTACTGCTGACCATCTTTGGTTTGCCACCAAGCTTTGCAGCTATTGTCCTTTATTTTATCTTCACCTTAAATATGCTGCTATAGCATGTTGCCGTTTGGCTGTGTTAGTGCTGTCATGTTTTTCAAATATTCACAAACAAAACAAATACTTGGCAGTACTCATGTCAGTCTCTAAAGAAAAAGAGGCTTTGAAAAAACTTTAACTGAGGGTCATATTTGCCCTCATCTACCAGAGCATTTTCCATTAAAGAGATCATATTATACTTTTGGCTTTTCCCTCTCCTTTACTGAGTTAGATACCTTTTTCGGATGTAATAGGTTTGCAATGTGAAAAAGCCCAAAGTCCACCCCAAAGGGAGTTCCCATATCCCACAGAAAACACTGATCTGAACTGCCTGAAAACAGCTCGTTTGTAGTCACGCTTACCCTTTTGTTCTCTGTGACGTCAAAGCAAAATGCGAGTCATAATGCTCGCCTAGAGACTAGTCAGACACGCCCTCAAAAACACCGGTGGAAAAACACTGAGCTACAGCACACAGTGACAAGACGCCCGCCTGTTGCCTCTCCTCTCCCTTCCAAACACTTGCTGCCTTCCTTCAATGGACATAAAGTTGTTACTGTGATGTAGAGACAGAGCTCAGTTAAAACTTTATGGATGAAAGATACATTTGTTACAAATTAATAACTCACCAATATGAAGCTCTTGCTCCAGTCTATGTTGCTAAGCTGGTAAGGGGATATATAGCTGAACCGAAGCCGCTTTTACCTGCTTCTCCCAACCCCCCCTACTCTGCTTCTGATTGGCTAGTAGTCCTTCAATAGGAACTGCGCTTGTGTGTATTTAAGATCTTGTAGTGGTAAGATGCATCACTCCATAGCTAAAACAAAGTGTTCAACATACAGGGTGAAAGAGGAGCTGCAGTAATGTGCAGTATGATAAATAACGGTGTTTTTTGAAAATGAAACCATGCAAACCTGTTCTAGTACAACCCCTACATAAGATTTTGAACCTGAAAATGAGCATAATATGATCTCTTTAAACGTGTTGTGTTTGTTACGAAGCGCGTATTGACTCTAAAACTTGTGAGAGCAATATAATTTGTCCACGCAAGAAAAGTAACCTACTCCAAAGTAGTTTATCCGTGTAATAAAGCATGGGACTTGAGTCAATATTTGTGCAGTACCTCCCAAGCTGATCAACAGGAAAACAAAAACTCATCCCTTTATTCTTTATCATTGAATCAACTCCAGGGCCTCTCTCTTGATAACATCAGAGACCAAGGTCTTGCTTTTCTGTATTTTAGCTTTGGGAAAGAAATCTTTTATTTCAGTGGATTATCTGATATAAAGGTCATCACTGCTGTTCATCAAACTGCAATAAACAATGTTTCATCATACAAGAATTAACTACTCAAACAGCCAATTCTCGAGCTGCCGAAACAACTGCACGTTATTCTCTAAAAAACCTGCCTCTGTGTCTATTGTCCATGTGTTAATATTCATACATGCCCAACATTTGCTTTAAACTCAAAGAGATGAGTCTAACAAATGGACTTGCACTAGAAGAGAGGCTTGCACTCCAAATGCCACATCTGCTGGATGTTCCATTTGTTTTGAATGCACTCCAAATGAAAAGCAATTTAAGAGCTCTAACCATTAGAAAGAGCCCTCACCACTGAAGTGCAAACCAAACCTTAATTAGGAAAATGATGATTGTTCTGTGCATGCGCTCAATTTGGCCAAGCCTCTTTTCTTATACCACCCTCTGACAATTTATATACTTCAGCCTGTCTACATTTGCAAAATGTCAACATGCCAGAGATTAAATTAAAGCAGGTCTCTGTAAAGAAGACACATCTATCACATTATTACTTGCAGAAGATTAACTAGTTGACATTTCTCTTCACTAAATCAGCACAATAGGACCTCATCCAGACGATTCTCTGTCAACAAGTCCTGTCAAACACATGTACATGATGGAGAATATCATTAAGTCAACTATCTGTCACACATTTTTCCCCAAGAAACTACAAAAGATTGTACTCTGACTTTGTTTGACTTTTGTTTGTGCTCAAATGTCAAGGACGCTGCGTAATTATGTTGCTGAAAATGTCCTTTCAATCAATTTGACCATAAATCAAAAAGTAAGAGCTCAGACACACACATGTCTGTGTGTACTGAAGCATGTTTAATGATACATTCCCACAGCCCCATGCTTCACCTGTTATAATGCTGTGCAAATGCAACCAGAATAATTAACAGTCTAAGCTAACATTTGATCAATCCAAATTGCCCATAGTGTGAGTCCAGTCAACAGTGCTGGAACAAACAAGAGCAAACCTTAACACAGGGAAAGGTCATAGGATCAATAATTCATTTAAGATGCTCCCTGGGATTGAGTCTGCAGTCGCCTTGTAATCAGGAGGGGAGATTTATTTATCTTAACCAACTTTAAATCCACAATCCTACGGTAGAAAAAACATTGTGCCACCTCGGTCGATTTTCAGTGCCCTCACAAGGCCATGAGATTTTCTGTTTTATTTACCCCCCAGGAGCTAGTAAAGAGCAGCTCTTAAATGAATACTTCAACTGTGGACTAAGCGTCTATTAAGGAAACTTGAGGGAAGAAAGGAAAAGGAAGAAAATGTAAGCATAAGGACAAATCCAAGGATAGAAGTGTATTTAAAGTGGGGATACACACAGTTTATTGCTTGCAGTGTACACTTAACATACTGTCTTAGTGAAAACATACTAACTATCAGAAAACTGAATTTTGTTGATTGAAATTCACACAGCAAGATAAAATGTGGGGTTAATGTTTGGATCTTTTTGAGCCACATATGATAAGGTCTTTCTGTGTAGAGTCGGTTGGATGAAACAACACCCTTGTCATAATATATATTTATTATAATGGGATATCTTTGAGAAAGAACATGCTTTGCAGTGTTTTCAAATATCCATCATTTAGTTAGCATGTGCAGTGCTCCCAGGACTGGATGTCAGATTCACAGACAGAACCACCTCCTCTGATTTAAATAATGCAGCCCTGCTGAGTGAAAGCATCCAGAGGCTATGTCGGCTCAAACGCTACAAACCTGGTCTGAAAGATTTACCAAGTCTCCAGTCAAAGCCATGTCCAGGTGTGATGCAAAAATAAGATATATTTGCAAAATACAAAACAGTGAAACAAGACAACATTTGAGAGTGTTCTCTATACACTACTCTACTCTACTTCTCCTACCTGATGTGGAGTTGGTGGATGAAATCTTAAATGTAAAACGTTTTTTCTCTGAAAGACAGATGATGGTTGAATGAGTTTCCTGCTAAACAGCTGTCCTTAATAAACAAATGACTTTAAAGGAGACATTTCATAGGCAATTGCATCAAGGAAACAGCAGTGTGACCTTTCAACTCACTTTCCAGCTTTATATTAAACCATATGGTTTAGAGTTTGGAGTCTATAAACACACTGACAATCCAATCTGAGTCTCAAAGCGAGAAAACAAGACAATTTTAGTCTGAATGTAAATATTGGCTTACAGACAACATTATAATGACCCCACATGTGTTGTTCAGCCTGCTCACTCTGTACCTCCTAACATTTTTTTCTCTCACACCATGTAAATACCTGCCTGTAGATAATTTTGTAATAGAATGTGTTGGCGCACCAAACGCCCTAGTCTGCCACTCGCTCTAAATGTGTGCTTTTGTTAAATTGGATTCCAAATGCAATTATCTGCCATAACTGCTCATTTGAATGGATGCAGAGTCATTTATGTGTCATTTTGGAACAATACTGTATCTCTTGGAAGAGGTGAGGCCCATGGGGGGGCTCTGCAAGCTCTTTACTTTGTCAGGAGAGGCAGGAATAAATGACTAGTGCCTTCCAATAACTAGTTCCAAGGAGAGTGTTTAAAGTGATACTGTAAGCAAATGTCTGGCCTAGATCTGTTTGGTAATGAGTTGGATCTCCATGATTAGTCAAATCCATCACAAATGGTACTATTTGTAAAATGTTTGCAAAGCACCAGCATCTTTATATTCAGCAGGGAAAGCATGTTGTTGGCAGATGGATTCTCAATATCAAGACCAGACTGGTTATAACACTTGCTTTGAGGTAACCTTATGTAGGCACAGCAAGTCCTTTGTCTGTCTGGGTGCTAGTTTGATGTGTAGCAGTGAAATGCTTACTGTTTTCCATCTAAGCCGCACAGCTTTCACAAATCAGAGAATTGTTTCTGATGCGAGACTTCAAGATTGCTACGTTTCCATGCAGGCTGCAAGTGGATTAATCCAGCTAAAGAGTAATTGGCCTTGCATTGTATTGACTCTATGCATGAGGGAATTCAAATCACTTTCGAGTTTCAGTTCTGTAGGATTGGAGCCAGTACTCAAGACAAGCTAAGGTGTTTATGTGTGTTCATTTAATTTGGAGTAAGACTGCAATGGTCCTATTAATGGATTAAAGGGGCTGTGTGTAAATGTAATGATGTGAATCTGCTGACTGTCTTGGAAAATATCAGAGGGGGAAGTGAATAAACAGCAAACTGTCCAGTCTTAACAAATACTGTGAAAGTCAGGCACACAATATCAGTAGCCAACTGTGCAAAAATGCGGTAATGGTGAGTGAATCAGGCATGCTACTTTGTGTTGTCTCTATTGTTATCATTTCACATTTAGGATTGTTGTTAATGTCTGCTGTAAAAAAAAACAAATTGACACAATTCCAATCTCTCTGGTCCCCCTTGATCAACTTTATCACTTAATGGGGGTGGGTGTGTACTGCCTTGCTGGTCAGGGTCCCGTACGGCTGGTAGGTGTGTCTGGGGGTGGGTTGATTCTTAGATGCATTGCGGTGCGGGCGTGGGGACTTTTTCTAATTTTAAATGTTGGTTGATGGCATGGTGTTGGCGGGGGGCGGTGATGCGGCGCTCGGGTTGCCTAGGGCGCGGGCTTGACGGGGGGACCGGTGTTTGCCCTGTATTCGGCGTGCCGCTGCTGCGGGGTGGGTAGCCACTCTGCTTAGGTGTCACGGGTTGTTGGTATCGGTGCGCGGGTGGTGATTTTGACTCGCGCGCTGTGCGGATGTGGTGGCGCTCGGTGCTTGGCTGCCTCCCTGTGTGTCCTGTGTGTGGGTCCGGGTTGGGGGGAGGGGGCGGGCATGGCGGTGGAGGTTGGTGGGGGGGATGCTTGTGGTGGGTTTCGGTCTAGTGGTGAACGTGCGGCATGGGTCACGGTGTAGCCGTGGGTGGGGTCTGTGGTCTCTCTGGCTGCGGGGGGATGGGGGCGGTTTGCGCCGGCTGGCATCTCTCCTGCGCAGCGCATTACTTGGCTGTTGTGTGCCGCTAGTTAGATTGGTAGCGGGGTAGTGTTGATTGGCTCATCTGTAGGTCATTATTGGCTTGCGTGCTTGTCGGGGGTTGGGGCATCGGGTGCGGGCCGGGACTGGGCTGGTGTGCGGCTCTGTCCTGTGTGCATGCTGTGCATCCTGATAATTGCATTTCGGTTCTCTGAGGGGTCTGGCGACTGGTTGTTGGAGGGGTGGGGGACCGGGAAGAAGGGGTTGACGGGGTGGGTTGGGGGTGCGGGCTGGTCCTTTTTGAGCTGGTTGGGGGGTGTCTCCTCTGGATTTTAGTGCCCGGACTGGATGCTTGGTGGTTGTGCCGGGATCCTGTGTATGGAGGGATTGTGCTTTGGGGTGTCGATGGTTGCTTGCAGTCGCGTCGCGGCCCTCTGGAGTGTGGTCGTGTTGAGTCCTAGGGGCTATTTGCATCTGCTGACTCCCTAGGGCTGAGGGGCTGTTGCTGCTGTCGCGGGGTGATTGCTGTCTCTTTTCTTTGGGGACGGTGGGGGTTTGTGTGTGGGATGCTTCGCTGCTAGGGAGGGAAGGGAGCGGGGGTGGGGGTCTTCTGGCCTGACCTGGCCTGTGTGGCATTGCCTCCTGGGTGTGGGCCGACCTTCGGATCTGGGCTGTTGGGCCGTTCTGTCCTTGGGTGGGGTCCTTGCTGCCCCGGACCTGCTCCCTTGGGGGCTGGTGGTGCTCGGAGTGCTGCTGATTGTGGGGGAGCGGTGAGGTGAGGGGTTAGCAGTGGGGCTGCCGGAGGGGCCCCGGCGAGGACGGGGGATTGTTGGACTTTGGGTTGGGGCTGCACTGACCTGCCTCTGGAGTGTGTGGGGGTCTGGGGCACGGGGCTTTGGAGCCTCTGGGTCTGGGGCGGGTCTGCGCGCTGGGGGGGCTGGGCCCCCCTGGGCCCGTCCTGGGGATGGGCGGGGTTGTCACTGACTCTGGGGTGCTACCGGTGCTAGAGGGGCTCTTGCTATAAGCCCTGGGCTGGAGGGACCTGGCGTCCTCCTGCTTAGGGGGGTGGGGGACGGGACTGAATAAATGATGGGGCCAGTCAGGAATCTGGTCTTCTAGCCTCCCTATGACCTCCTTCACCTTTCCCCTTTGGTCATGTCTCACAACATACACCCTTAGGATCCTGGGGGACGGGCAGCCTGCAGGGCGTTTGGGGGGTGGGGCTGCTTTATTGCGGCCTCGCACTTCTTCCTCCCTCACTGCCTGTCCCTCAATTTTAATTACACATTAGACACAGAGGGCTTGGGGGGTGGGAGGGGCACGATGGGAGGCTCCACTACCTGACAGTTGTGGGGTGCCTGTGTCACAACTACCCTCCAATTTTAGTTGCACCTTAGTTACCACACACCTTATCTTCACTCCACCATACAACACTTCACAATCCATGACATGCATCCAACACAAAACAATACATTTACAGAGGCAGGCAGAGGGGTTGAAGGAGTGGGAGAGATTCTCATTGGCCTCGTGTCCTACCCCTGGAGCCCCGGGCGTTGGGGGTGCTGTGGGGTTGGTGGCGGCCTTGCCTGATCTGGGGTGGGCTGGGGGGGTCGGGGCTCCCCTGGCGTGGGGGCCCGCCCTTGGCCTAGGGTTCTGCGGACTCGGGCTTGTGGCCTTTGCTCATTTCTGGGCGGGTGGTGTGTCCCTGGGCCTGGGGGCCCGTTGTCTCCTCTCCTCGCCTGGGCCCTCTTCGGCAGAGGTGAGGCTCCCGCTGCTTCCCCCTGCCAGCTCTCTCACGGTGGGGGCATTCGGGAGTCTCTGGGGCGCATGACCGGTGCTGTCGGGGTAGGTTTTGGTGCTCCTCCTTGGGGGTGCTTGACTGGGGGGGGCTGGGCCCCTGTCCGGGGATGAATCGGCCTCGGGGCTGCTGTCACTGGCTGCACTGTAGGGAGGGATGCCTCTGGCTGGGCTGGGGGACCGTTGGCCTGGTTCTCCCGCGTTATCGCTCCCTGGCGGTAGCGAGCTTCCCGGCACGGCTTTCTGCTGTTCTTCCTTGGGGCGGGGTACAGCTTCCCCTGGACATGCGGTCTGGGGTCCTTTGCGCTTTGGGGGGTCGCAGGGTGTCCTGGCTTCTGGGGGTGGGGGTCTGCGGTGGGATTGTGGGACGATTATCGATGCATCTTGATGTATTATACTTTTTCCCTGGGCAGGGTCTCTGGATGGCTGCTGGGCGTTTAGTTTGTGCGTTGGAGTCCGGGGGAGGCATCTCCTCGTTGGCTTGGAGGGACCTGTTTGCGTTCCTGTTTTGCTTCGTTGGCCTCGGATCCGTGCTTGCCCATTTCTCTGTCGGCCAGTTGTTGGACCCCTCTGGATACTGAGGTATATAGTTAGTTTTCGGGATGTGCAGTGTGGGTGCGGGGCAGGGCTGTGCTCCGGTTTGTTCTGGGTTTGTGCCTGGAGTTCTCGGCCCTTGATGGATGGGTGGGTTGTTGGTGGCATGCAGCTGAGCTAGTTGATTTTGCCTCGTTGCTGGTTTGGCTGGTGTTGCATGGCGGCCGGGGGGCGCGCTGGGCATGGGGGATGTCGGCTGGCGCCGGCGGCCTTAGTTTTTTCCGGCAGTTGGGGGGACGGTGGACTTTTATTGGCGGGTGCACGGTGACCTGTGCGGCGCGTTTGCTGCCGGGCTGGGCTTGCTGCTGGTGTCTCTCTCCGCTGGCTTTCGCTGTCGTGTTGTTCCGTTTGCTCTCTCTCATTTGCCCGACCTCGCACGCGGGATTCGCGGGGGGCTGCTGGGCATGGGTGTCGCCGTGCTCGCGCAGTGTGCGCGTTGGGCTCGTCACTTGTGCATTGGTGTTGATGATTGCGTGGCATTTGGGCATTGTGGTTGTTTGCTGCGCGGCGGTGGGGTGCTGGATGGGGGAGGCCACTGGTCTATGTTGTGTCTGCGCGCGGTCGGTCCGGGCGCTGCTCTTCCTCTTTTGCGTTCCGTCGGCATTACGTTGTCAACTGGCATTTGGGTCGGGGTCTTCTGCGTTTGCATCGCGGTGCATCTGGGAGTCTTTGTTTTTTTTGATTTGATTTATTCTTTTTCTTTCTTCCACCCCTATTGGCTACTGGGGTTCTTGCCTGCCTGTTACAGTCGTGGCGTCCCACTCTCTCTAACAACTACATTCTTTAACAGGCTTATGCGCACACACATGTACATACACACACATACAGACACATTCACCCACACGCACACAGACACACACAGACACAAACAAACTTAGGTTGTCCCTGGTAGAATTATTCCTGATGCCTTTCTTTCAGTTACTTATTTAAATTAATTATTATTCCAGCTCTCGTGGCTGTGTTGTGTTGCTTATTTAGTGTGTGTGACTGTTTCTTGTTTTCATTGTTCTCTTAGTTGTCTTAATATGTCATTAATATGTCAGCTGTTTATTGCTGCTGTTCGGCTGGTTTTCTTTTACTATTATTATTATTTTTATTGTTTTTTTTGTTTGTGTTTGTTTGTTGTTGTTTTTCTCCTCCCCAAGCCCCCCTCTCTGTTCTCTTGCAGGTTTCGTTGCTTTCTGCAATTGGTGTTTCCCACAGCTTTTCCCTGTTGTCCCCACCCTCCATCCCCCTTTCCCCCTTCTCTTGCAGGTGTTGTCCTTTCTCTGTGCTGTCTGTTTGTGCCCCCCCATCCCCGTGTCTGCCCCCCTGTCCGGCCCGGTGACAAATCAATACATAATTAAATAAATAATAAAACAGACAAAGGAGTATTTTAATACTCTCTTGTTAAAGTAAAATCTGTCTGGCACAATATGGTATCCAGGTCATTATACTCTATACCAGGCTGCTGGGCAGGACAGGTTTAAAAAAAAAAAAAAAAAAAAAAAAAAAAAAAAAAAAAAAAAAAAAAAAAAAAAAGGATTGTTGTTAATTCCACACACCCCTTTTCAGCATCGTCTCACTTTCCTTCTCATTGTTTCTTTCTAATATGATGTAATCAGTGCAAATCACAAAAAGCTGTATGGAGCTACATTCAGCTTCAGCTGAAATCTGGACCACGTTGATTTACGAAAACAACACAAATCTTTTTCTTAAATTGGAATTTGTCAGTGTTGCCAATATACAGTAAGTGCGTCTTATGTCAGTCCAAGGCATAGTTTTAATATTTCATTTTAATGGTCAGCACAAACTTTGAGGACAAGACACAGCAAATGTAAAGAGCAGCAGAAACTAAAGGTATATGGAAATTCCTGAATTTGTCCATCCATCCATCCATCGTCAACCGCTTATCCTGCGTACAGGGTTGGAGCCAATCCCAGCTGACCCCTGGACAGGTCGCCAGTCCATTGCAGGACCCTGAATTTGTATGTATAACAAATAACAAATAACAAAGAGGCAGGAAGATAGACTGTGAGTGCTGAATTCAGCTAACAGAACGTAGTAGGTTCATTATGGTTATATTTGTAAATCTGCTTCTTGGTTTGTGTTTGCTTTTGTTCTTGTTGCCGTGTACATGATGCAGTTTTCCTTGTTTCTTTTGCTTAAGGTGTTGTAGTGTCTCACCAGGGGCTATAAATGATTTATATGTTTGTTGAACATTGTATATTTGTTGTAATATTAATGAGAATTTCATTTTAGTATTTAGTTGTTTATCTTTGCATTGTTTTACAAAGGCTGCTGGTTACAGAGAATATACACCATGCCAGCACTAAACTGAAACTGTCTCACACTGTTAAAAACAAAGATATTTGCAGAACTTGTTCCGTACGGGAGCATTCCCGACCGCTGGCCAGTCCATTTCAGGCCAAACCAGCCAGGGGTCATGAGTTTATATTTTTCACTTTCTCTTTTACGTCTGCTGCAGCGAACGCTGTCTGTGTGTCTGACTGGGCCAAACCAATACTGTCAATATGGAGGGGGTGTATGAATTATGAAATTATGCCCCTCCCCACTTGGACCAATCTTTGATCTGATCTGACCAATCTGATTGGCTCAACAGGGCCGATCAAAGAAATTTACTTTGCATCTGGAATGAGTTTAATCTCCAAACGTTTTGTCGGGGCTGAAGTCAGCGCTGGGTTGGGTAATAAGCTCAATAGAGATGGTAAATGTGGTGAAGAGAGTGAAAAAGGAAAAAGAAATGTGTGGTGCCGAAAAAATAAGAGTTAAGAAGAATTAACCGAGGAATCGCTGTATGTCTTTATGTACATTAGCTGTTGAGGTCAGTGAAGGTGATGCAGAGGGACGGGGTGATGATGACCCCAGTCATGTTGAGGAGGAGCGGCAGAAGGAGAAGGAGGAAAGGGAAGAGAAGCATCAGGAGGAGAAGGTAAATGGAACCAGACAAAACAGTGACAGGTACAGGGGCAGTGTGTTTTTAGAATTAGAGAATGGATTATTGTTAGTCATATTTATTGCTGATGTTCTTCTCATGCATATGTAGCTGTACAATCAGTAAAAGCAGAGGGTCCAGCACAGGGGAAGCTGAGCCAGGGAGAGGCCTACTCAGAGATTAAGATGAGGGATTTTTGAGCCACATATGATATTTTTATGCACACGCATACACACTGCTGTATTTTATTGGAATGTATTGTAGTTTTTGAGTATATTTAAGTATTTTAGCCCTCTGACTGATTCAGACTTGACCTGGTCTTGTTCAGTGCAGAGCTGCCTTGCTTATACAAACTGAGAACTAGTGTCATCCTGACGTTTCTTGAAAGTCTTCAGCATAATCTGATTCACTGTATACAACAAAAACACTAATACTTATTAAAATAACTGCAAAAAATATTTATGCCCGCCCCCAAAAGGGATCTCGCATAAAAGGCCTCTCCATCTCAAAGTCCCAGGCTGAATTTCAGTCCCAGTACACCCCTAGTAGTATCTCTCTCTCTCAGTGAAGGCTCAGTTTGTCAATGCTTCTTCTCAGTATCTACAAACATAACAACTGAATTTCTTAGCAAATGATGTGTTTATGTTGTAGTAAATGCTAAATTCATTCCCATTAATTGACAACAGTGCAACATAAACACAAACTCAAACATCATTTTTATTCTCCAAATATACAGAGCAAAATCATCATAGATTCACAGACCAGTACAGGTAAAATACAACCATTTTTCTTTTTTTCTTAGATACAGAGAGCCACTGCCTGAAAATAGTGGTTTAACCAGTAGAATGTACATGTTGTCTTTTCATTACAATTATGCTTATGGTTCACTGTTTATACAAACTCTTGACCAATGACCATCTAATTTAAGTACTTTTAAAGAGCTGGGTCATGTAGTATTTGCAAACTAGTTTGCGTTATTTGGTGTTCAGTACAATCCAACCAATCACAGAGAAGCATACCCATTTGGCTTTCAAATGCTTTTTTGCAACTCTTTCAATTTTCTGAGGCTTATCGCACATTCCTTGCTGCAAACCAAACCACACTGATTCTTGGCGTGCCCTGCAGGCTAAAGCAAACTCTGAGGATTATTTGCAAATACTATTTAGTCCAGGCCTTTTACCTTACAGTTGTAGGTTATTAAAGTACTGACAAGGTATTGATTGGTAGAAAAGAAAAAGAAGTGAGAGAGAAACAAAGTGATAGAAAGCATTTACACAGTAAAGAAAGGGTTATTGTGATCAATGTTGCAAATGGCACCTGCTCTAATGTGTTCCATCATGGAAAGTAATACCAGTCACAAGGAGACTTCAAATAGCCTCATGAACACCAACCTTTGCAGGCATAGGCAAGATATTGTACTTGCATTGCAGTACTAATGATCAGCACTTCTTTATTAATTTTCTTATCTAGTTTATTCAGACCAAGAAATTCATTATGTGCATTAAACAAATTTAACATAGAATCCATTACAAATGCCTACCATTCAGTCTTCACTTCACACTGCTCATAACCTCTGTCTCTCACTTTTACAAATGTCCACTGTCCTACTCTGCATCCTTCCACTCTGAAAGGGATGCTTTGTTTTATTAGGGAAAGGGCCGCAACCCCTTGTAATTGTTCTGGGTCTTTGTGTTTATTCATCTGTTATGCCCTGGCATCTGTGCAGTGCTTGTAGCCAGGCAAACAGGCGCCGCCAGCACCAGCCGGAGAGGCGTACGCAGGTGAGCAGGGCAGACTTTGTCCCCACATGGGCTTTGATTCCCAGAGACAGACATGGCACTCGCATCCTGTGGTACTCTCATGCCCACTGTAGCTGCTGCCATGGGGGGATGGACAGAAGGCTGGCCTATCAAATATTTATCTGTTTGCAGTGCAGTGTGCAGATTCTCTGGACTGGGAAAATGCATTATGTTTGGATCAGTGTGGAAGCTGCATCAGATAAGTCAAATCTGACCTTTTGGACAGGAAAGCAAATTTGTTATGTTTGTAGGGAGACTGCTGAATGTCTCCATTATGATTTGAATGATGAACAATTCTGAAGCTGTGAATGTACAATGATGCATAATATATGCAAATAATAATAGAAGTGAAAACTGTGTCCCATGCAAACGAGATCACGCTGTAATTGACTGCTGCCGATGTCCAGGAAAGAATTTCATCCTGTACTCATAAATGTTGATAAAAATAAATAATAAATGGCACAGGCATACTTGACAGTCATCATGGTGCCAAATGCAATATATTGCTGGGCATCTGTGCATCTCTCAGAAGGGCTCAAGGTATAATAACCTCTTACTGCATCTCACTTCAAAGCTGTCCCAGCTAAGCTCAGCTTCTCATCCTATAGCCTCCTGTGTGCTTGGTGTACAGAGTGAGAGTTCCCCCGTGAGATCGGGGGGAAGAAAAACTGCACACACAAGCCTTTCATGTAATTTGTGAGAAACAAGTAAGGCTGATGAAATTTTTGGAACGGAAACAAAGAGAAAATGATTGTCTTTCATACTGTTTTGATGCCACGTGGATTTGTTGAGCTCTAATATAGTAAAATCTGACTGAGAAAGAAAGAAGAGCCAGGAAAAATTATATACACAGAGAGACAGCATTAGAGATTTATATACAGTCTGCTAAGTGCCAAGCTGGATTATCAGCTCTGAAACAGAGCTTTTTGTCTTAAACTGTACAATAGGCGCCAATCCATTTGTAAAATTAGAGTCCAAACCACTGCCACTCAAGTGTAAAACCCCATTCAAATGCTTTGAATATAATCAAATGTAAAGTGCTTACAACAACAACTCGCTTTTGTAGGAAATGCCTTGCTTGGTTTTTCATGGGTTGTGAAGGAGATTTCACAGTTTGAGGCTCACTTCATCCCAACTGACTGCTGCAATATGGAACATTTTAAAGACACAACCTAATTAGATAAGATTTATTGTAACCTAGTAAACTTTCTGTCACATTTGTTGTTTGAATCAACACAACAGAAATGACACAGACACTGTGAGCCACTGATTTCACTACTACAGTTTTACAACAACTTGTTGTTATTTTCCAGGCACTCCTCTTTACCCTTCAAAGAATTGATCAAATAACAATCAAGATGATTCTATAAAATACGGCTAGAACAGACCTTGAAAGCAAACAGGCTAAAATTAAATGTGATATAATGTATAACACGACTGTAGCTGTTACAGAAAGGATCTATGTTTACTGTAAAGGGCTGCCCTTGTCAATAAAAGCCTGCATTAAGGAGACAACAAACAAACTTTGTTGGCTTTGTATCTTACTTAGAGGTCCAAATCTAACTTGACATACAGTATCTGTACTATACACAAATCTGCATTAAGATTCCCAGTTTTGCCCAGTCTTTGTGTTCTGCCACAAAACATGTACAGTGCATGACTACAACACTCTTGACAAAAGGCTGACTTTCAAATTTAAGGTAGTATGAGTGTTTGTGTAGCTGCAAGTTAAATCACTACTCTCTGTCTCTACTCTCAATTAAAACAATTACAGTGTCAGTGATTAAATAATAAATCCAATTTCATATGTCACATACAGTGCAGGACAGAAAAAAATTAAACAACGCACTTGAAAAGAGTCAGTGTGTCCACATCAGCTCCACAGTAGCAAAAAAAGAATACCAGACAGCAAAATAAAACACGTTTTCTAGATTTGCTTTTCACGTCTCTTGATGATCAGCATAATCACAGGTAGGTAGGCAGTCAGGATGCACTAATCTCCAGTGTCAACAATAGTATTGACAGTAGCAGTGGGGTAACCACACAGTAAGCTCAGCTAAAATATAATGTTTACATTTCATGAACAGATACCCTCAAGTATATGGCTGATCATCTGCATTAGCAGGAGAAACTCACAAGTACAAAACATGTTGCAGTTTGTGGGCTTTCTTGCTGTATGCCTTGGAGCTGGATTAGGCGTGGTAACACCATGAAGAACCCAGCTTCCCATCAACAAAAGAGCTGACAGTTTATGTCTAGTTCTCTTAGTCAAAGTTTGTATTGACACAGTTCAAACAGACCCTCAAGGCAAAGTAGATATGGACAAGAAGAGGCGCTCATGGCTCATTTAAAGTCCTCCATGAGGAAAAACAGAGTCAGAAATTAGATGATAGAAAAGAAATTACGGTCACATATGTACACTGATATTCTTTATCGCAGAGTGTCACAGAAAAATAATGACTCAGGGAATTAAAATAAGATCTCAGCCCCTCTTTATCTGCCCAGCTCTGTGGCCCAGATACTGCTGCTGAGAGAAAAACAGCCGTTCTTTTAAATGTTCGAAACGTCTGTGGGCACATGGAGAAAGTTTTCTTCCACCTACACAGGAGACCAGTTTCAACAAGAAAGCTTAACATACAGTGTTTGAAGGGAAGATGGGGGGAGGGAATAGTTATCTCTTTAACAACTAAAAACCACATGCACATTCATTTTTGTGCTTCAAACTACAAGAGAGCAGAAGGACACTGGCTCACACTCATTATCGTGCCGTTCGTGCTGAGTTTTTATGAATGACAATCTTCAAAAGGAAAAATTGTCACACAAAGGTGGTATTCCTGCCCTCTGCTAGCCATTGCACAGCAGTAACCAACTTGTGTTGTCTCTGTGTTGGTAAATAACCTCTCTGTGGCATAATTCTGATTATGGGTTAAAAAGCAGGTGGTTGATGGGTTAAGCATGAGGGAAATATAAGCATTCTTGATCCACTTTTTGGGACATTGAGAGGTCAGAACAAGTCACACAGTGTGTTAAAGCCAACCATCCCCTGCATCTCCAGGCGTCCAGTGGAAACAGTAACTTTGTTACATTAGTGGCTCCAGGGTGCTCATCCTGTGACAGTTTTACAATCCTGGCTGCTTGTTCAACCCTGTTAAAACACCCTCCCTCCCTGATGGTCAGACGTGGGTCTGCATGCGCTTCTGGAGCGGCCTGGTGAGGTCTGAGTTCTGCGAGGAGGACTGGGAATAGTGGGAGGAGGAGGAGGCTGATGCCTTGCTGTCTTTGTCGAACTGCACGTAGCCGTCCGGCTTACTGTAGCTGCTGACGCTGCTGTCACACTGCGTGTCGATGAAAGAGCTGGAGTCGCTGAGTGAGCCACGCTGGAACTCCCGCTCGCACAGCTCGATGGAGCTGCTGCCCATGCCCAGCACGAAGCGTTGGCTGTAGTCGTACAGACGGTTGGGACCTGCTCCCAGAGTGGAGTAGATGTTGGTGAAGGACATTCCCGTTGGTACCCGCTGCTTGCCCAGGGTACCTGTGTTGGTGGGGTTCCTCACCTCAGTGGACTGATTCCCAGCCATGGTAGGGGTGTGGTGCTCCTTAAAGGTATTGACACTATAGTAGCCATTTGTAGGGTCCTATTGGGAACATAGGAAATCACAATTCTTCTTATTATCATTATTATTATTATGCATTTACATTTTTTTCTTTTTTTCTATACCAGGTGGTAGAAATGGGGGGTGGGGGGTTGTGGGGGGTTAAGATACATTGTGAACAACAAATCTGTGTTGAAATGATAAAAATCCTGCTCTCTGTGAGCTCCTACACAAACACACATACAGAGTAAAGTCAGTGGTCAGCAGAAAAGAGGCCGTGCTGGAGAGGTCAACCGGGAATGTGAAGATAACTCCAATATTACTCTAGTTGATGACTACTTCTTCATTGTTATTGTAGGTGCAAAAAAACCTTTGAGAATAAAAAGCCAGTACTTCAACAAGCATAAGCGTATATAGTAAATAGAGAGTATATGGTGACTTTGCTGTTCTAGAAACAACATTTAGTTATATTTAAAATATTAAATTCCAATCCTGTTCTATAATCTATAATCCTGATTGTTTGACAATTCATGTGTTTATTGTTGTTGAACAGGAGAGGAAAGCAGAGCAGGTGACGAGAGGAGACAGCATGAGAGCAGCAGAGCAGAGAAAAGTAGAAGAACATGTTTTTGGAATCTGCATAAGCAGTGTCATCAAGTCTAAAAATAATTAGTAGATCACGGCAAACGTAATTTTAAGTAACTTTGTATACTTTTTATACAGCTGTAATGAAAATGAGTAAATCAATGAGAATGTGTTTCTGAGAAATCTGTGAATGTAAATCCCCCCCAGACCCCCACCCAAGTATAGTTCCCCCAGTAAAATGTGGCCATTTCCACCACTGGTGATACCTAATTGCAAACTGAACTAGAAGGGGAAAGGAAAACCATCTCCTTGTTTATCTGCATTTCTGTGTATTCAAAGCCCAACAGGAGCCACGGTCATTTTGGCCGTAATTACCTTTCAAATGTCTGAATAAATAAGGAAATAAGCTGCCATATACATCACAATAACAAATGAGAAACAGTGCTTAGTGTTAGGATTTAGTCAGCCCCCATGCTAACCTTAAAATCATGTTTCTTGCTAATTAAGCAGGCCTTGATGATTCATAGTTTGGCATCCAACGTGTCACTGCAAAGTTCACTCACATACCAATTTTAATTGGACCTAAACGGATTGTGTGTCTGTTATTTCATGTATGCACTGAAATGGCTTCTGAGGCTACAGCTGTGCCACTTGTCTGTCTGCTAGGCTGCCGGCACCGTGCTGTTGCTAAGGTTCCAGTTAGGGCACGAGTGTCTGTTTTTTTTATTTTTATGTGCTCGCGTGTGGATGTGAATGGATGTGAATGTCAAACATAGTGACGTGGTGGCAAATCCCAAAAGAAGAATGCTCATAATGGGAAAATGAGAGCGACAACCTGAGAGGATCCTCGTTATGCTTCTCATTATCAGACAGGAGACAGGGAGATTGTGTGCGTCTGGCCTTTATCTCTCGTTCGGTCCCCCCCTCTGCTCTCGCCTCATGCATGCTGTCATTAACTAGGATCAAAAAATGCGGCACAGAGGGAGCAGGAAAGCAGAGAGACACAACAGGAGTACACTCCAGGGAGCCAATGGCAACATTTGTTTGGACAAGAACACTAATGCACGGGTCAGAATTTTGTTTTCCAGAGAAGATTTACAGCAAAATAGACTGGAGACGTTTAGAAGTGTATCTGCACCTCCCAGTGGTTTTGATATGATAATATCACATTAACAGGAGCGGGATGTTGCTTTAAAGAACGTGTTGGAAAAGAGAGCAAATCGGCATACTTAAAAAATACTCAGCACTTCTCCCAGGCCTTTATTTTCTTTAAAGCAGTCCAATCCCATCTATATAGTATAAGTAACAGCTTAAGTACTTAAATAACACCTTAAGGGCCAAGCAGCGTCTGATTTTTTTAACCACCTTTGATGAGAGACTAATTAATAAAGAGACATTTTTCCTCTGGACTTATCCTTAGAATCCTGAGTAGCAGGAGAGGGATTAAAGCTTGTCAGCTATTTTGGTCCCAGAGTTGAAGACCACCTGGCCCCAAAGGCTCCTCTCTTTCACCATCTCTTCTTCTTGTTCCCCACATTCACAAACTCATGCTGTCGCTGTTCTTTTTCTTTTCTTTTTTTT
>NW_024041381.1:0-4756 GCF_014851395.1 Micropterus salmoides
AATACTAGAGCAGTTGATAAAGGGCTTGCAGAAAGAAATTTAATTACCTAAAAAAAAGGGAAAAACAACAACTGCACTCCCAGGAAACAGATCACAATGCCCTGACTTTTTAATAGCAACAGAATGCCGTAACGTAGCCAGAGAAATAGAATGAGTGGTTGCATTAATAAAACTGCCCAATTAGAATTTTCTCTGATTTTTTGTGTCCTGACTTGGTAAAGTTATTCTGCATGCTGAAATGGTACAAGGTCTGGGCGCTAATGAGGAATGATGAAAACACAATCTAAGGGGTATTATCTGGCTTCTATTCGATTTGCACTCATTATTGTGCGACAGTCGTTCTCATCACAAGGGATGATCTGTAATCTCCTTCTTCTGATGGCGTCTGTCATTGATGTTTGTTGTATTATTTCTTCCCTGTAAAGGAACTCTCAGGGTCCCTCAACTTTCCCCCCTGCTAGATGTTGACTCACTTCATTTCAGTAATGGCTGTCACAGTAATGAGTGACCGACAGAAAGACATGATGCAGCCGAGGTTTGCATCATCCACGTACTAGAATATGCTCATTAAACTCAATTTTCTTCTGTTTGCTCTTTATTTGAAGTCTCTTTCTATGAATCAGAGACAGCACTGCTTACTTAAGCTGAGTCACACTTTAGAAAGCTTTTGAACCATTAAGGTAATAGTCCTTTGTCACCTTAAGTAAAAGTTACTGGTAACTTGGAAAGGAAATTCAAAGAAAATGTAAAAATATTAATTTCCTGTGGGCTTGAAAGGTTGTGCTTTCTCAACCCTTTGTAGCTTGGTCCTTCATGGAGGAATGCAGCTTTTGTCATCTGGGATTTATAGCACTTACAGTACATGCCAATAGCAAAATAGTTAAAATTTATTCTATTATTAGTAATGAGAATACTGATTAGTAATGACCAGATCATTTATTGATAAGTTTATTCCTTGAATACTATCAAGGACTATTTAGTAGAAAATTAATAGAAAACAGCCTGCGAGAGAACTAATTTAAAAAAACATAAAAGTTTTAAAATATGATTTTTAGCATACATAAGTATTTACAGCATGTTACATTTATGAAATTGGAACAACAATCATGCCATTTAAAGAAAACAGAAAATTGTATAATGCTGACATTATACATATTCTGTTGTAATTATATCTACTACCCTCAAAATATAAAGGTTGTTTTTCCTACAGTTAAATTCATAGAATGACTTCCACACTGCACAGCAGCCGAAACAGAAGATTGCTTTGTTCATTCACAGCCTCCCCTTTCACAACATCTTTTTTTCTATTTCGGGATGATGTGGAGATTATTGAAAGCTGTCAGATGGAATCAGGTTAGTCACCAGTGAGCTTGCCGTTCAGAGCTGTGACTGTGTCGTGGTGACACATACTGTACCACAGAAGCCTATCTCATGATCAGACCTGGCTCTTTTCACATGATCGCAACATAGAAAATGAACAGAGGCAAATGCGTCAAATGCAAGATGGGATGTGGAAGTACGTACTGCATGTGATAAATTTCACACATCCAGTCTGTAATCGCCACAAAAACTGGAATTTCAAATGCAGTGGTGGACGATCGCTGTATAGTCATCCAGTATTACTGGTTTTACTCTAGGCAGACGTTGGTAGTGTTGTTTACGTTTGTCTTGCCATTGGTGATTCAATATACTTTAAAATTCCACTGCAATGACTGGTCAACAGGTTATTACAGCATTAATAAGGACCTTGGATGCACAAATATCAGTTGTTGTTTTTTTTTACACTGACTGAAAACCAAACTAAATGTGTCTTTGTGATGGTTGGGCCAACGCAGGCCAACAGAAAAGCTTTAATGCACCTTGGCATTACAAACGTACATATCACATGTACAGTGTTCTCACTTTTAGTATTCCTCTTCTTATTTTTGTTTGACTCTTTATATGATATATTCTGGGACTGGCTATATTGAATTTGGTGTCTTGTAAGCCCATGCCGGCTGGGTGTAATTACACATGACACAATAAAAAACTATGTATTGGCAAAGTGGGTGCCCATCGTGTTGTTCCAGCAGCAGCAAAGAGCCATTTTCATCAAAAAAGCTCTTTAAAAAACACAGTAGAGCATTTAGCAGATATAGTTCTCAGAGGTAGATTGAATATTAGATTTATATTCATCAACTGGACGCAAACATGACTCCAAATGAATGATAATATTGCTCTGTGTATGCTAACTCGTTTGCTCATGTGCTCATGTAGTTACTTTTGGGGCCTAGCTGTCAAATTAGTGGAAAAGAATCATTGCAAGAACAAAAACAATACACGAGATTTAAAAAAATAAATAAACAAGTGTTTTTGGTTGATTTTCTAGAGAGGAAAGGGATATTGGCTAATGAGAAACCCTACATGGGTCTATACCACAGCGTGTTTTATGATTCAAATGAAGCATTCTTGCTATTCACGTCTTCGCTTTACATTTCAAGTCAAAATCTGACAAACTACTTTCAAAGAGGCCTGACAACTTATGCATGTCTTGTCAGGACAAATCACAACAAACACTTGACTGGTTTCAAGTTTCCAAGTTTCACGTTTAAAACACACTCAAAAACTCTGATGAAATATCATTGGCAATGCATAGGGGAGACTTGCACAGTTGGCTACCACATGATGCAGACAATGCTTTGCAATTAAATTCTCATACCGTGGTGCTGAGTCAACAATCATGACTAGGGCCATCCATCCAGTAATAATCCTGGGTGCATAACAAATAAGTCCACATTAAACAGAGACTGTTGTGTTTGACACGTGGAGGAGTGGCTCACTGTTTCTCAGGACTAATTGTCTCTCATTAGTATGAAAAGCATGACATGATGCAGTTTATGCAGCAAGGCAGAGAGGCATGGGGGAGCTGTTTACCCATGTCGGCTGCTCTATCTTTTAATGTTGATAATATATGTATTAAAGAAGCTGAAAGAATAATCTGAGAAATGTGTGAATTAACCAAATCATAAACAGTTACATTATACACCATTTTTTTTCTGTAAGTGTGACCTTCACATCAGAAGTCTCAAGCTTGCAACAAAGCAGCAACATCAGTATCAATCAGTAGGGTATGGAAATGAGGAGACAGACAGAAAGACAGAAGATATGGTCTTTGCCTATGAGGGCAAGCATTCTCCTTACAGAAGTGCCGTTTAGCAAGCTACTGAATCTCTACCCCCTCCAGGGTTGCAGCTGAGCCTGACCTTTGACCTCCCTGTGGATATTATTGTGCTTGTTCTTTCTCTTTGTGAGGATCAACAGATGTCAGGACAAAAATGCCTTCATACAACACATGGAGTGTAGCTGAGGTTCATACACTAACAAAAAATATATGTTACAAAATCAAATGTGACAGGCAGCAAGAGTCAAAGAAGAGACAACTAAGGAGGTCCTGACCAATCAGGAGACACAGTACAGTATCCCTGGAGATTATGTTTATACTGGACAAATCTAAAGCACATGATTTATGTCCAGGGCCTTTAGCTAAGTTGACAAGGGTGACATTGTTGGGTGGTAGATGAGTGTGTTGCACTTTACATCCCGTCAAATTCACAATCAAAAGCTCGATTTATGGTTGATTCAAGAGGTTAACGGTAGTCCCCCAGAAGATACCCATGGTGTAGGTTTTGATTTATAATTTGGCACTGGAGTTGTCAAGTTGATATGACCAAAGAAACACTAGATAAGTAGTTACCGTAGCTGCAGTGCAAAACCTGGCACCTACATTACCCACAATGCAACTCACAACCACTGACAATTAGTCAGAGATTCAGAACAGATTGGTTATACTAGTAGCAGCGAATGTAGGCTCGACTTGCCTCAAACTGAAATGAGGGGTGGGCTACAGAGGTCTGGTAAACTCTTTTTCATTATCAAACTTATTGTCTTAAGCCCCAACTATTTTCACATATGCAGTGGTTCTCCCACTACTAAACAGACTTTAAAAATGTAAAAATGTTGGAAAATGTTAAAAAAACACTAAAATAGAACATAATCTAGAGTTTTATAACCTGGATTACAAATTCCTTTTCTGGTGATATGGTTGGGAGGGAAGTGGTGAGCATAATTGGAATAGCCACACATTTGGACATATCTGTGCATGCATGGGAAATTAATCAGCAGTTATTGATTTTAAATAGCAAACCCACCTCTGACCTGGTTTGCAGCTTTTATAACAATCTACTGGTCATATTGACTGAGCAGAGTTTGGTAATAGTTTCTCATTAATCCCAGTCCTTAGAAAGTGTTCTGTGTCTAAGCAAATCCGCTGTGGTCTGAATAGTTTTGACAATATTTAAACACAGGCAGCTAATACTTGAACTCTCTAAGTTTTTGTATTAACAATGGAACATTAAAATGCAATAAAATGCAACTACAACTGTGTGTGTCTTCTTCCACTCTGAAAGTCATGAGAATCTTGGCTCATAAACATGAATGATTTTGAATTAATATGTATTAGCCCCTGGAGCACAGTTGCTGGAGTATATTCATTTGGCATAGTTGATTGCCTTTTTCATAACCTTCGCTACACTCATGTGCATGTTTTATGGCAAATAATTAAACTATGACAAATATGTAGCTCAAACAATGCAAAAACCATATATATCATCAGCACTGGCTCTCAAGAATCTTCTTCAAGATTTTACATCAAAGGCATGGAATTATATTTAATGTTGATCTGCTTTTCCTTTACCAACAATTTTTGACATCCTGTTAG
>NW_024041382.1:0-11015 GCF_014851395.1 Micropterus salmoides
CACTGAACACACTCCTCTGCCCGATGAAGGTGTTGTGCAGAGGGTGGTGGGCGTTGTCCAGTGTGGACAGCAGTTTGTCCAGGGTCCTTCTTTCTGCCACTGTCACCAGAGAGTCCAGCTCTGAGCCCACCACTGAGCCAGCTCTCCTCACCAGTCGACCAGCGTCTCTCTTCTTGCTGCTTCCTCCCCAGCAAACTACAGCATAAAAGAGGACGCTGGCCACCACAGACTGGTAAAACATCTGTAGCAGTTTTTTGCAGATGTTGAAGGACCCCAGCCTTCTCAGGAAGTACAGACGGATCTGCCCTTTCCTGTGGAGAGTGTCCATATTTTCTGTTCAGTCCAGCTTGTCATCCAGCTGCAGCCCCAGATATTTGTAAGTCCTGACCACCTCCACGTCGACCCCCTCGATGGACACAGGTTGGAGATGTGGTTTCTTCCTTCTGAAGTCCACCACCATCTCTTTGGTCTTGGAGGTGTTCAGCTGCAGATGGTTGGTCCTGCACCACCTCACGAAGTCCTCTACCAGGCTCCTGAACTCCTCCTCCTGTCCATCCTTGATGCAGCCAACTATCACAATGTCGACTGAGTTATACTGGAAGTCAGATGTGTACAAGGTGAAGAGGACGGGAGAGAGCACAGTCCCCTGTGGTGCTCCGGTGCTGCTGACCACCGTGTCTGACGTGTGGCCCTTCAGTCTGACGTACTGTGGTCTCTCTGTGAGGTAGTCCGTAATCCATGTCACCAAGAAGGGGTCCACCGTCATCTCTGTCATCTTGTCTCTCAGCAGGAGCGGCCGGATGGTGTCGAAGGTGCTGGAGAAATCAAAAAACGCCATTCTCACAGCGACACTCACCTTGTCCAGATGTGAGTAGGCCCTGTGGAGCAGAGAGAGGATGGCATCCTCCACGCCCACCTTCTCCTGGTATCCAAACTGCAGTGGATCTTGTGCATGGTGAACCTGGGGTCTGAGGACATGTAGCAGCAGCCGTTCAAAGGTCTTCATGATGTGTGATGTCAGTGCTACTGGTCTGAAGTCACCCGGCTCCCTGGGGTGTTTTTCCTTGGGAACCGGGATGAGACATGGGCGGCTGTGGCTCAGGTGTTGGCCGTTAATCGGAAGGTCGGCGGTTCAATCCCTGGCTCCCCCTGGTTGCGTGTCGAAGTGTCCTTGGGCAAGATACTGAACCCCGAATTGCCCCTGGCGGCTATTCCGCCAGTGTATGAGTGAGTGTGATTGGAGGTAGAAATTGTTCATTTGTCTATTGTCCTCCCTGCCATGACTAGGAGCTGTTGTACTGTCTGATGGCAAAGTCTGTTGGTGGAGCTGGGCTGGGACAGCAGTCTGCCACTGAACACACTCCTCTGCCCGATGAAGGTGTTGTGCAGAGGGTGGTGGGCGTTGTCCAGTGTGGACAGCAGTTTGTCCAGGGTACTTCTTTCTGCCACTGTCACCAGAGAGTCCAGCTCTGAGCCCACCACTGAGCCAGCTCTCCTCACCAGTCTGTCCAGTCGACCAGCGTCTCTCTTCTTGCTGCTTCCTCCCCAGCAAACTACAGCATAAAAGAGGACGCTGGCCACCACAGACTGGTAAAACATCTGTAGCAGTTTTTTGCAGATGTTGAAGGACCCCAGCCTTCTCAGGAAGTACAGACGGATCTGCCCTTTCCTGTGGAGTGTCCATATTTTCTGTCCAGTCCAGCTTGTCATCCAGCTGCAGCCCCAGATATTTGTAAGTCCTGACCACCTCCACGTCGACCCCCTCGATGGACACAGGTTGGAGATGTGGTTTCTTCCTTCTGAAGTCCACCACCATCTCCTTGGTCTTGGAGGTGTTCAGCTGCAGATGGTTGGTCCTGCACCACCTCACAAAGTCCTCTACCAGGCTCCTGTACTCCTCCTCCTGTCCATCCTTGATGCAGCCAACTATCACAATGTCGACTGAGTTATACTGGAAGTCAGATGTGTACAAGGTGAATGTTAGTTTCTATTTGAGCACTTAGGCTCAGTGTATGAATGTGTGTGACTGGTGAATGCAGATGTAGTGTAAAAGCGCTTTGAGTGGTCGAAAAGACTAGAAAGGCGCTATACAAGTACGGAGCATTTACATTTACATAAAGTCTTCCAGAGCACTGGCACTCTCCCCAGCTGCAGGCTCAGGTTGAAGACATGCTGGAGTGGCTCCCCCAGTTCAGCAGAACAGGCTTTAAGCATCCTTGGACACACTCTGTCCGGGCCTGCTGCTTTCCTTGGACGGAGCCTCCTCAGCTCTCTGCTCACCTGATCCTTGGTGATGGTGGTGGGCAGAGAGCTGAGGAGGGGTGTTGAACTGTCCATGTGTGTGGAGGGTGGGGGTGGTCTGCAGTCTGAGGTGGTGATGGACATGGTGGTGGCATTGGGGGAGGTGATGGACATGGGGGTGTGAAGTGGGCCATCGCTGGCAGTGGGAGCTGGAGTATCAAACCTGTTAAAAAACAGGTTTAGCTGGTTTGCTCTCCCAGCATCTCCCTCTCCTGCAATACTGCACTTCTTCTTGCTGCCGCCTGTGATGGTTTTCATGCCATCCCAGACCTCCCTCATGTTGTTGTGCTGCAGCTTCTGTTCTACTTTCCTTCTGTAGTCCTCCTTCACCTCCCTCAGGTGGACCTTGAGTTCCCCCTGTACGCACTTCAGCTCATCTCTTCACCATCGTCACCATCCTTGAATGCCCTCTTCTTCCTGTTCAGGATGTCCTTGACATTACTGGTGATCCAGGGCTTGTTGTTTGGGAAGCAGCGTACCGTTCTGGTGGGGACCACAACGTCCATGCAGAAGTTCAGGTAATCAGTAGTGCAGTGTATGACCCCCTCGATGTCCTCACCATGTGCTTCCTGCAGGACGCTCCAGTCAGTACATTCAAAGCAGTGTCTCAGAGCCTCCGCTTCCTCAGGAGACCATTTCCTGAAGGAGCGTATGGTCGTGGACTTTCTCTGGATCTGTGGTTTGTACTGTGGTGTGAGCAGGACCAGGTTATGATCAGACATTCCCAGTGGGGGCAAAGCAGCGGCAATGTAAGCTTCCCTCACATTGGCATACAGGAGGTCTAATGTCCTGTTTTTCCTGGTGGGGCAGCTTACAAACTGGTGAAAGTCTGACAGTGTGAAGTCCAGTGTCACGTGGTTGAAATCCCCGGAGATGGCGATGAATGCATCTGGATGTTGTGTTTGCAGTCTCGCGATGGTGTATTACGTCACACGTGGTCTCTGCGTGCGCACGCGGAGGGACATAAACAACAACAGCAATGGCGTGGGAGAACTCTCTAGGCATGTAGTATGGTCTGAGACCTACCGCAAGCAACTCAATGTCTCTGTTGCACACGATCTCCTTCACCGTAACATGCCCCTGGTTGCACCATCTGTTGTTGATAAACAGCGCGAGTCCCCCTCCTTTGCTTTTGCCGCTGCGTCCACAGTCCCGGTCCGCTCTCACTGTAGTGAATCCAGGCAAAGTAAACTGCACTCCCTGAACGTCCTGTCCGTCCTCACAAGGGCAGCCAGCTTGTCCGTCTTGTTGGTCAGACAGTTCACATTCCAAATCACTATCGATGGAGCCGAGGGCTTGTACTTCCACCGCTTAGCCGCTAGCCTAGCCTTCACCTTCGCTCCAGCTCTGCAGCCTCTGTGCCTCTTCCTCAGCTCCTCAGGTATGTGGTGGAAAATGCCGGCTCGTCCCATTGTTTGGAGTGAAAGGAGCTTCTCCCTTGAATAAACAAGTTGTCCACTGCTATGTTGTCTGTAAAAAGTAATTGTATCCATAGGATATATAAAGTTTTACACAGCTAGTGTTATATAAAGAACGTTAAAGTTAAAAAAAAACACACTTAAAGTATTAAAAACAACACAACACATACGGAGCTACTGGATCAGCGTCCTGCTTGCGCTGGCGCCGGAAGACTAGTGGACTATGTCCACTTCTTATTTACAGTCTATGATTTTGAGCCTGGAGGAGGAGAAGATTGGCAGATCTCAGCACTTTAGCAGGAGTGTGAACGCAAAGAAGCTCCGTTAGGTAAAGCGGAGCAAATCCATTAGACATTTAAAAGTTAAATTCAAACCTGTAATGAACAGGAAACCAGTGTAGGCGTGATGTGGTCCCTCTTATCTATCTAGGAAAGGAAATTCCAGATGAAGTGTGTAGCAAAACATTATGCCTTCATCTGATCCAGTGTGCGTCTGACCAAAGTCAGGATAGCTAGAATCTATGGTAATGTTGACTCTACTTGTGACAGATGTCATTCAGCCCCTGCCACATACATTCCCATGTTTTGGACGTACCCCTCTCTGCACAGTTATTGGACATCTTAAGCACTATTTCCGTAAGTGTTGAAACAACATTTGAGCTAGCTGCTTTAACTGCTCTTTTTGGAGGCCTATACTACTACTTCTAGCAAAGCACCTGATTTCCAAAGTGGAAATCCCCTACCCCAACTCCTCATTCTTTGTTGATCAGAGATGTTTTTCATTAAATTGGAAATAATTAGGTGTAAATTGAGAGGTTATCAGCCAGATTTATTAAATCATGGTAGTAGATAAATTGTAGTTCCCAAATTTTCCAGAATGCAGACTTATAAAATGGATGGTTTTGGTTTTGAGTTTTGTTAGTTTCTTTTTTATTTTAAAATGATCCTTCCTTGTGTGTCTTGCATGATCTTTACTTCCTGTCTATACGTTTCCTTGGTGGGTTGTTTGCACCTGCCCTAATGTGTTACACCTGTGTCCAATCATACTCACCTCGCTCTTTGTATATTTAAGTTTTGTCATTGTCTGTTCCCACAGCTTGTTCTCCTGTGTCAGGGCCTGTAAATTATTGTCACAATCCTGTCCTGAGTTTCACTGTGTGCTGTACTACTGTTTTGTATCTGCAGTTTAGGCCTGTCCTCTGTTCTGTTGAGTTTAGTTCTCTGTGAGTTTATTTATTTGTCAGTTTGGTATCTGTTATTTAGTCTGTGTTTTAGTTCCATGTCTTAGTTCCTAGTTCTGTGTTAATGTCTTAGTACTTTACTCCTGGTCTGTGTACTTCAGTGTTCGTTATTTTGCCCATGTCTGCTCCGTGTTCGGTTCTTAATTCAGTCTGTTTTTCCTGTTACGTTTTGTAGTCTATCTGTATGATTAGTTTTTGGTCTGTTCTGTGTTCCAGTATGTTTCTTCTCTTGTGTCAGTTGCCAGTGCCTTGTGTTCAGTCTGCTTGTTTCTGTTCTGTTCCCATTTGGATCTGTGCCCGCCTAAGTTCCTGTCTTTTCTGTTATTATCTGGTGTTTGCTTCATGCTTGGTTTCTGTCTGCCTGTCAAGTGTTCATGGTAACCCTCGAGTTATCCCTCTGCCTGCCTGTCTCTCTGTTTTCCCCTGCTGTCTCGTTAGTCCTGATTTCTCTCGCCTGTGTGTCTCTTCTTGTGGATCACTTTATTTTAGACTTTGGACTAAGTCACTCTGAAGTAAGTGTGCTCGCCTTATGTTTGTCAAATAAGCCTTTTTGAACTTGACCTGTTCAGTGTCCTGCGTTTGGGTCCTCCAACCTGCTCTATCCTACAAACCTGTGACAATTATGACATATTCAGTCATATTATGGCACTCTGAAATGTGTTGGGCCTGTCTGATATGTCTATTATATTATTTCTAATGAATGGAAGGGTAAATATGTATTCATACATTGTAATGGTTGACTAGACTTGTTCTCTTGTTGTGGTTTTAGAAAATGCTAACTTAAGTATATAACAATTATACCTTTTTCCCTTTAGAAAAAGTTTGGGATTGTTAATTTATGTTTGCATTGAGTCATTGTTGCATACATTTTAGTATTGCTAATACTATTTACCATATTTTATTTCACTTTTATTTTTCTTTATGTATTTTCTGCTTTTGTTTTCTTTCTTATTATTATACTATTACTATATCTCTACCTCTCCATGGAATTGATGAATCAACATTTCATTATACATACCAATGATGTTTCATTCATGCAATTTAAGGAATGGAATATTGAACGAATTTTTATATAATATATATTAGTTACAACATGGTCAGAAATATTGCAAAGGGAGCTTCAGTAAGTGTTGTATGAGGTGTCACTGATAATTACCAATGGATCAGTCACGCATCCTACCTATATACAGATTCCCACACACAGCTGGGGTCACAGAGGATGGCAGTCTGCTGAAGCCAGGTATCTGCTATAAAGCAAAAATGCAGCATGGTGGCTCAGTGGTTATCTTGGTGACATATTTGACAAAAAGCAAAGGATGTCAACATCCAGGTGGTGCTATAGGAAAAGTCAGGGGATCACTACAGTCAGTAGGATTCATCCTCTGGATACCATTAATGTATCCACCAAATTTCATGGCAATCCATCTAATGTTGAGATATTTCAGTCTGGAGTGTGGAGGAATGCCCAACCAGCTGACAAAGCGAAATTGCCATCCATAGAGCCATGCCACAAGCATGACTAAAAACGTTATATCTACAATAATGTGAATTTTTGGAGAGTAAAAAAACAGCTTGGTTTGCAGTATAACTCATTTTCTACATTATCCAAATGATTATTGATTGGGTTTAATGAACCTAAGGAAATGGGAAGCAGTCTCAACACTCAAACTACATTATATTACAACCTTTGTACTTTACCCCTCAAAAATGTTTTCTACAAACTCTTAACAAGGCAACATTGCTGAAAGTTCCATTGAGCAACATGCTACAGTTGGAGAAACTTATTTGGAAGAGAGAAAAAAGGTAAAAAGCAAAAATATCACCCAAACTCTCTGTCCATCATCATCCATCCCATCTTATAGATAAATTTATTATTGCGACTTTGACTTATTGTTCGTACCCTAGTTGTGCACACCCACGGTTTTCCTGTGTATATTATTAGCGGCATTACGGGTGCTTTTACTTTTGGTATAACCTCCAGATAAAGTGGATGCTAATCTAACAAAACTGTTTGCTTGTTTACAACCTGTTTGACCATCAAACTGCTTGTGCTTGTTTGTGCCAATTGGACCTATTTTTTTTGTTACGTCACCATGTTTTGAGACATCAGTGACTTAATGTAATTACAGTGTTATCATAACTGACTATTGGTCAGAACCACAAAAATAGAACCAAAGTTCTAATCAGTTATTATCAAAGCAGTTAATGCACATTGACTTGAGACATTATTCAGAGCCTAACACAAACATTAATGTTTTTACCTGATAAAATCACAATAGACGAGATATTATGATATCCAGTGGAGTCCATACCAAATATGTTCCATTGTTTGAAGTACATCCCTACTGGTTGCATAAGGGTTAATAGAAAAAGATGTGTGTATTTGTGTTGTAAAATCTCATGACAAGAGAAACTCCTTTCATCATCCTTGGGAATACATACGGGCTGATCTCTTGCTGAAGTTATGCCATGTCCATTTGTTCTCAGCAGTATGCCAGCCTGGTGGTGAGATAAAACTCACAGACAGAATGGAGACAGGGTGGCTCTCCCCAGCATGACAAGATGCTCTACTACAGGAGAAACAAAAGAACTGATGGGCTGCTGATAGATTTCTCACAAATTAAATCCTCCATGGACCCTGTTCTTCCTTAGAGAGGTACGTTTCCTAGTCTTGCCCTTGACTCCAAAGATTACTGATTTAGACCAAACTACTAGTCCAATAATACTAAATAATAAATAATAATTAAACTACTGCTTTGCCAACTATCTAATGTACAAATTAACTATTAGGGTGGAGACGGATATCTCAGAACCTGAGCAAAAAATCCCAAACTGCATTGCTACATACCACTAGAAGTAAGTAAGAAAATATGTACTACCACAGACTAACAAATGTTAGTATGTCTGTTGTAGTTATTTAAGTATCAGACTGGTATAGGGGATTCATCTGAACTCAGTTTACTCATCTTTTAAGGTTGTCCTTCAAATCTTAGTGCTGTAAAGTCACAGCTTGGCATGACTCGTGTGTTTTTTAAGGCTGAGAAAATGTCTTCAAGCCAAAAAGTCCAACATAAAATATAAACTTAAAATTAACTTCAACTTGGTGCAGACTGGAAGTTAAGTTATTCATGATACACAATCATTGTAAAGGAACGATCCAGAATGGCACAGTTAAGCACCACTGCCCATGCCCACAGGACAGACAAGTTCAGTGGCTATGCAGGTCCCACTTCACTGGCAGACCCCTGGGATTATTGAGGACAAGAGGGGCGCAATCATGGTCCTGTCTGTAGGGCAGGCAGACCAAAAATCCTAGTTAATTTATTCAAGTCTATCTAAAACTTCAAGATTATGGACACACCTGATGCCATATCAGCAGAGAACAACCAGCCATGGATCAAGCAGCTCCAAGTCAACAGGTTCAAAGACCAGGCAGCCCTTAAGTCACTTTAGACTGGCAGGGTCAGTGACAGGCAGTGGTGCAGTGGTCCTTCATCATCCAACCCGCATTTTCAAGTCATTATGCTTATTTATGGCCCAACAACATTGTTCCATCACTACAAAGCCTCCATCAATCCTCCGGCAATACCAACCACCAAGCCTCTGGCGCTTCCCCGCCAGGGTCGGCCACGGCCAGACGTCACAGGGTCTCAACGACCTCAGCACGCATCTCCAGCTCCCCCTGGCGGGGATCAGGTTGTGTTTCCCCATGTGCCTGCTCCCTCTGTGTCTGTCATGTCTCAGGCAATCTGCCTTCTTCTCATCCCTGTGTTCACAGGTTGCACTCTCCTCCCGTGCACACACATCCTTTCATCCCATCATCCCTTCCTCTACCCTTCCTTCCGCTGATTACAGTGATATGGCTTCTGCTCCTATCTCATTTCAAGCAGTTGAAGCAGCAATTCAAGAGCCCGGTACAGCAACTCAAAGGGCCTCACCAAACATCGGAAGCGGTGATCCTGAGCTTCCTCCTTCTTTTACAACTGGTCTGTTCTTACCCCCAAACCCCGATCCCCACCCCCTTCCTTCCAAACACCCGAATGTTTTTGCTCGTGTTAACAACTTTTCTTTAGCCACAGCAGCACCAGCCTCTCAGACAGCTTCAACAATCTATCGACCTTCCAGCAATTTAACCAGGGCACATGCTGGGGAGCTCTCAACTCCGAACTTTACTGCTGCAACTTTGCAGCCCGCACCTCCCTCTCCTGCGAGTTATGCGGAGCCCCTCCCACCCTGCCTCAGTGTGCACAGTCAGCGCCCACTAGCGTGCGTTAAAACGCCTGTCATCAGCCACACCCCCACCTCCCATCATCCCCAGGCCTGCAGACGTACGTCCCTCTGTACCAGGGAGGCAGGATGGTCTGCAACAATTATGATCACCTTGGCTGCTCCCTGTCCAACTGCAGACTGCTGCATGTCTGCTCTTTTGTGGAGGAGCTCATGCCAGGAGCACCTGCCCTCATAATCTGACCACACCTGCAGAATGACTAGTACAGCACCTCGGCACACCAGTTAAGGTAAACAGCCTTGCTACTGCTCTAAAAATCACCCAGATAGACAGTGCGTCAACTTCTCATCAACGGCTTCACACACGGTTTCCTTCCAGGTCCTCCCAGACACTACGCACGCCTGCCACAACCTCTAGTCTGCTCTCACAGAACCCCACGCAGTCGACTCTTTATTAGCTAAAGAATTGAAAGAGGGATTCATGATAGGTCCATTGATAAGCCTCCTTTTTCAGTATACCGCATGAGTTCCATAGGTGTCGCCACTCGGAAGTACTCCGGGAAAAAGAGGTTAATAGACCTATCCTCCCCACATGGCTCACTCATCCCAAGCATCCCCAGCCCAGATTTCTCCATGCAATATGCAACCATCAATCATGCCATCACCCTCATCTGTCTGGCAGGACACGGGGCTTGGCTTTCCAAAGCAGATATCACCAGTGCATTTAAATTCTTGCCCATCCACCCAGATTTCTGGCGTTTTTTCGGAGTTTGCCGGAAAGGAACCTATTATTTTCTGTGCGCCTCGCCTTCGGCTGCAGAAGCAATCCCAAGATCTTCTACTCTCTGTCTGAAGCCCTGCACTGGATCTTAATTAATAACCACAGACTTCCTTGATAGAGTTCTCCTAGACAAGGCAAAATGGAAATGCACCTGTAGCAACATTTCCTGGCTTCCTGGAATGGCATTTCCTTCTTCCTGGAATGGCAAATTCCTCCAGCCAGAGGGAACGATCACCAACTGTTCACAGCGCGCCGGTCTTTTTTTTTTTTTTGCCCAGCAGCCTGGTATAGAGTATAATGACCTGGATACCATATTGTGCCAGACAGATTTTACTTTAACAAGAGAGTATAAAAATACTCCTTTGTCTGTTTTATTATTTATTTAATTATGTATTGATTTGTCCCCGGGCCGGACAGGGGGGCAGACACGGGGATGGGGGGGCACAAACAGACAGCACAGAGAAAGGACAACACCTGTAAGAGAAGGGGGAAAGGGGGGACAACCTAAGTTTGTTTGTGTCTGTGTGTGTCTGTGTGCGTGTGGGTGAATGTGTCTGTATGTGTGTGTGTGTGTACATGTGTGTGCGCATAAGCCTGTTAAAGAATGTAGTTGTTAGTGAGAGTGGGACGCCACGACTGTAACAGTCAGGCAAGAACCCCAGTAGCCAATAGGGGTGGGAGAAAGAAAAAGAATAAATCAAAAAAAAAAAAAAGAAAAGAAAAAAAACAAAGACTCCCAGATGCACTGCGATGCAAACGCAAATAGCGACACAACCCACTCTAGGTATCAGAGAGGGAATGGGGCGTACAGCGCCAGGGCCAGGAGATAGCGGAGCAACCGGCACTGAACGAACAAACCAAGGTTTTTACGCAGTGGCTGCTTTCTCTCCTGACTCCATGGCAGAAACCATTAAAACACACAAAACCTTCATTTAAATACTCCCACCTCCATTGTGTTGCTTCTGTTGTCATCTACGCAAAAATCCTTAGTAAATCACCCATAACAGGTACTAAATTGCACGTGCAATATTTTAGAATGCACACGCAA
>NW_024041383.1:0-14469 GCF_014851395.1 Micropterus salmoides
CTTCTGTGTCCACATTACACACCAGGTCAATGTACATGACACAGATGAGCAGATGCTGAAGCAGAGCTGTAGTTAGTTTGTAATCAGTAAACGATAATAAAAAAAGTAATAACAATAGTGATGGATTACATTTATAAAGCACTTTATTTTTGACAGTCAAAGGGCTTAGGGGGATAAACCAGAGAAACTTTGAGACAAGTACACTGGGAGATAACAGACTAATATTAAAATATATATGTATAGATATACCTGTTCATATGCTGTTGTTGGAGCATGAAGCTTGACACAGGTCCTAGAAGATGTGCTCCTTGGCTTGCACCTCGTCCTCCCCGTCCTGCCTCTTCTTCCTCGGACCCCGGCAGCCCTCCCTCCTCTGCTTCGCTTCGACCCCGGGAAAGTTAGTTTTAAGTTGGTTAAGTTCAGAGGTGAACTAACCGCACTTATACAACAGTCACTGGGTGAGCTGACTAAAAAGCCGTCACTGGATCCTGGGTGAATGTCTGTCTTAACTTAACACGAAGTTCACCGCGGTGACCCCGGGCCTGTCCCGGTTTGTGCTTGGCTCTGGGGTGCAGTCCTCATCAGAGACTATAATGCTGTCACCACGGAAGCTCCAACATGCAAAACAAACATGTTATGAATCTACCGCAAAATACACGTTCGTGTAGTGTAACTGATGGAAACGGGAAAATGTGCATCTGTTAGCGCAGCAACCTGTTGCTAACAGTTAGCTAGCCAGCTCGTTACTGATTAAAATTAAACCTATCCAATAATAACATGCTAGCGTGATAGTGAATACTAACAGCCGGGTTAGTTGTTTTCATAATGATAAAGTTGGTTATTTTCTTACCCTTGATGTGAGCCGTTGCTCTCCACTCGTCACACTGTCCTCGTCCTCCTGCTGTGTCGGCAACGCGTTCATGTGTTTTGGGGGCGTGGCTTTGGAAGGAGCCCAGAAGGGACGGCGTGGTAGTTTCTCTGTTGGATACTTTCAAAATCCATTAGTTTCTGGCTTGTTTCTCAAACTTACCTACCCTGCCTTTAACTAAACTGATCACTACTGAATATTTGTATAATTATTAAAACCCATACCCAGGGGTCCAGAGACCCTGGGTGAACTGAATTTCCGTTGGTGCCCTTTTTGACGTTTATGAATAAATATTCTCTGAATATTAATAGTCATAATTTGTATTACAAACGTAGGTATGCTACAATAGTCACAGGATAATCAACATCCTGTGTTATCCTGTTTGCTGTGTGTGTGCACTCAGTCTTAACTGGACAAATAAAGGTAAACAAAAATGCTTCACCTGAAACACTGCCAGCAGAGATCAAAATCAACTAATGAAGGTTTAGCCCTACTTTGCATTGGATAAGAACAAACAATCGCACATAAAGTCCTTAACAAAATTAAACCTCAATAGTTCCTACATGTACAGGTCAGGAGCTCCAAATACTCAGCAGTTAATTAGATTAAGACGCAGTTGTCACGGAAGGACGACACCAAATCAGCCAGTCCCACACAGGACAGGGTGGGGTTAAGTCTGAGTGTAAATATATTACACAACTTTAGAAAGATTGTCATTTGAGACAAGAAAGAACTACACAGTAACTTTTTATTCTTTATTCTGTTTTATTCTGTTGTATTCTTTTAAACTATTAGTAAGTAATTTCAAGAAAGTGACTAAATCTCAAATAAGTTGGAGTGATATTTGACCCTAAACAGAGAGCACATGGTGACAGAAAATCACTCTGGAGGCCCAGTCTGGATACAATACTACAATGCAAACAGCACAAAAACATTCGTAACGCAGCGAACAACAGCAATCTCACCTCAAGGTCCACTTAGTAGCTGTTGTAAATATATCTCATGTGAGTGTGTGATATCATATGATGTTCAGCAAGGTGAAATACACAGCTCAAAAAAATAACGGGAACACTTACATTGTGTTGTTTAACTCCAAGTCAATCACACTCCTGTGAAATCAAACTGTCCACTTAGGAAGCAACAGTGATTGAAAATCAATTTCACATGCTGTTGTGCAAATGGAATAGACAACAGGTGGAAATTATAGGCAATTAGCAAGACACCCCAATAAAGGAGTGGTTCTGCAGGTGGTGACCACAGACCACTTCTCAGTTCCTATGCTTCCTGGCTGATGTTTTGGTCACTTTTGAATGCTGGCGGTGCTTTGACTCTAGTGGTAGCATGAGACGGAGTCTACAACCACACAAGTGGCTCAGGTAGTGCAGCTCATCCATGATGGCACATCAATGCAAGCTGTGGCAAGAAGGTTTGCTGTCTGTCAGCGTAGTGTCCAGAGCATGGAGGCGCTACCAGGAGACAGGCCAGTACATCAGGAGACGTGGAGGAGGCCGTAGGAGGGCAACAACCCAGCATCAGGACCGCTACCTCCGCCTTTGTGCAAGGAGCAGGAGGAGCACTGCCAGAGCCCTGCAAAATGACCTCCAGCAGGCCACAAATGTGCATGTGTCTGCTCAAACGGTCAGAAACAGACTCCATGAGGGTGGTATGAGGGCCCGAAGTCCACAGGTGAGGGTTGTGCTTACAGCCCAACACCGTGCAGGACGTTTGGCATTTGCCAGAGAACACCAAGATTGGCAAATTCGCCACTGGCGCCCTGTGCTCTTCACAGATGAAAGCAGGTTCACACTGAGCACATGTGACAGACATGACAGAGTCTGGAGTCCCCGTGGAGAACATTCTACTGCCTGCAACATCCTCCAGCATGACCGGTTTGGCGGTGGGTCAGTAATGGTGTGGGGTGGCATTTCTTTGGGGGGCCGCACAGCCCTCCATGTGCTCGCCAGAGGTAGTCTGACTGCCATTAGGCACAGAGATGAGATCCTCAGACCCCTTGTGAGACCATATGCTGGTGCGGTTGGCCCTGGGTTCCTCATAGTGCAAGACAATGCTAGACCTCATGTGGCTGGAGTGTGTCAGCAGTTCCTGCAAGAGGAAGGCATTGATGCTACGGACTGGCCCGCCCGTTCCCCAGACCTGAATTCAATTGAGCACATCTGGGACATCATGTCTCGCTCCATCCAACGCCACGTTGCACCACAGACTGTCCAGGAGTTGGCGGATGCTTTAGTCCAGGTCTGGGAGGAGATCCCTCAGGAGACCATCCGCCACCTCATCAGGAGCATGCCCAGGCGTTGTAGGGATCATATTGTAGGTCATACAGGCACGTGGAGGCCACACACTACTGAGCCTCATTTTGACTTGTTTTAAGATCAAAGTTGGATCGGCCAGTAGTGTGGTTTTCCACTTTGATTTTGAGTGTGACTCCAAATCCAGAAATCCATGGGTTGATAAATTTGATTTCCATTGATATTTTTTGTGATTTTGTTGTCAGCACATTCAACTATGTAAAGAAAGGAGTATTTAATGAGATTATTTCATTCATTCAGACTTAGGATGTGTTATTTTAGTGTTCCCTTTATTTTTGTGAGAAGTGTATAATCACTATATAAACACACAACTGGAATAGAATAAGAAGCTGTAGAGACAGTAGGAATAGTATGCTAATAATAAATACAAGGGTTGTAAATAAGTGTAGGAATTATTATAAAGCCATTTAGATTTTTTGGCTTATGATGAACAAACTATTATGAATTTATGTTAAGATTATTATGTAAAAGTTTTTATAAAACTGTTTTTCCTGCTGCCCAAAAGAAGGGGAAAAGTAGACAAGATGACTCAAGAGGACCAAAGTTAAGAAATGAAAGCCTATATATTCGTTCAGACTGAAAATGTACTGAGTTAATGCAACTCAGTCTGCACAATTAATATGGAGCTATAATCACCATTCACTCAGCTGTTAGTATAGTTAACTATTTCCCTGTTAGTTAGAAGTCACTCTATCTCTGACATACTTATAACAGGCAACGTGATTCTAATGATCTACAGTATAAAATGTCTTTATTGCTCTTCAATTATCACTTTGTTGTAAACTCAGTGCTTTTGTAAAGCTCCAGAATAGCTATTAAACAGACCTTGACACACAGTTGTTTTGTCAACTGCTGTTTTCAATATCAAGAATTGACTTTGAAACTCAATAAAATGCACGTTTTAACACAATAAACCTTTGTAACAGAAACATGTGTGCAGTATTGTTCACTTAGTCTACAGTGATTGTCAGCAAGAGAAATGATCAAAATGCTGAATTATGATTCAGTTATTTGGAATCAGAATTTCTTGTGTCAGACATACAATCCCCATGCAGACATGCAAGACTGATTACGGGATCACTCTGTGTTGTGTAAAATGTTATACTCGTCATAATCCATGCATGTGTGCAAACACAGGTCATCTTAAAGCTGGGTGATTATCCGGCAGTGCTACACAGACTGAAGGAGGAAAAGAGGGACAGGGAAGAAAGAGGCAGTTAGTGGAGGCAGAGCAGAGGGATAAATCAACAGGAATAGATAGGCTAATAGAAGTACAGGGCTGATAAAGGACAGGTAAAGGAGAAGGAGGGAGACGTATACACAGAAACAGAGAGAGGAAGACACCATATGGTCTTACAGTCAAATATAAAGGACAGAAGAAGGATTTGTCAGACTCTATCCTAAGGGAGGCAAAAATGGCCCTGATAATTTTTAACAGAAAACCATCTCAGTTTTTATTTAACAGGACGATTCTGATTTGAAGTCACTTTTTTTTTTACCTGCTTGGGGTGCCACAGCTTAACAGTTGCACTGGAACTGCTGCGGAAAACACAGAGCCGGAGGAGGGGCACCAGGAGGAGACGGACTGCTGCCAGGTCAAGCAGGAAGCTTGAGCACAGGCTCCGCGGGGTGATGAGGACGGCCAGGCGGGCCAGCAATGTGGAGGTGCCCTCTTTCCTTCGCCAGCTTGTTAAAGAGACGGAGAAGATGGTCACCTTCTTCTTTAAAGGAGGGCCCAGGGAAACAGGGCCCGACGAGGAGGAAAATTTGGATGAGGAGGACTCCGTGCCGAGCCCATACCTTGATCGTCCCATCTTGGAGAAGCATGTGTCAGAGGGGGGTGCTCAATCGGGGGTGAACTATGCTGTGGCGAGCATGCAGGGCTGGAGGGCTCAGATGGAGGACGCCCACACCTGCATGCCCCAGCTGACAGGAGAGCTGACAGAGTGGGGATACTTTGCTGTTTTTGATGGACACGCTGGCACCACAGTGGCACAGTACTGCTCCAGAAACCTGTTGAATCACATCCTGGCAACAGGTACATTACAATTACTGATGAATTAGATGAATCTAGCAATGAACATGTTTTTAGTTTGAGAGGAATGTATTTCCAATTATTTTATGATATCTAGCTCTTTGTTCATACAGAGTGTAAGTGCACTTATTGTCACTTTGGACCAGAGCATCTGCCCAATTAATGTAATGTAATGTAATATGTGAAAGTAGAACCAGGTCCTGTGATCACACTGTTTTACGCATGGACTTGATTTGGGAACACGAAGTCCATGAAAATAGCTGATTAAGAGCAGATTAATTGAAGCTAAAGCGATCCAGGATTAAGGGTGACATTACATTGGAAATTGAACATGTCACAGTGCATATACAGTGATGAGCAATGCTAAAATCACGTACATTGGCATGTGTGTCATATTCCAAACAAGGATTCTGGATCTTGAGGGATTTTTCTTTACAGCAGCGAGCAAAGAAATGAAGACGGTTCAGGAGCCGAAGAACAGGACTCGAACAAATTTTAGGGATCAAAACAAATAGAGTTGCTGACATTCATTCAGATCATCAAGTTTTTTATTTAATGTAGAGTTGTGAGCTGATTGGTTTACCATATGAGAGAAGATTAACAATCCTCATTACATGAATGGTTGTAATCCGTCTGTAACTCTTACTGCTACCTGTTATGGCCAGGTTTCTGTTGGGAAAAATAAAGTTAAACAAATCCAGCACTAAAATCAGTTGTATTGTGTCGGCCATGTTATTGCACTGTGCAATAGTGTCACTCCAACAACAGAGATGAGGTCTTTTCTCCACAGGTTTATGCTACCCGGATCCATGTGCGTTGGCCTCTAAGCAAACCAAACATTTCCTCCCTATTTCCCACAGGTAGGATTAAAGCAAGCGAGGACCCCGAGCAGGTGAAGGAGGGGATTCGTGAAGGTTTCCTGGACATCGATTGCCACATGCACAAATTGGTTCGCCAGGACAACTGGGACCGCAGTGGCTCTACCGCAGCAGGTGTCATGATTTCACCGCGCTACATTTACTTTATCAACTGTGGGGACTCCCGCACCCTGCTCTGCCATAACGGCCAGGTGGTCTTCTATACAGAGGACCACAAGCCGTTCAACCCCAGAGAAAAGGAGCGCATCCAGAACGCTGGAGGTTCGGTGACCCTGCAGAGAGTCAACGGCTCGCTGGCAGTTTCCAGAGCACTGGGGGACTTTGACTTCAAGGAGGTGGACTGGAGGCCGCAAACAGAGCAGCTAGTGTCACCAGAGCCAGAGGTGTATGAGCTAGAGAGGACGCCCGAAGACGAGTTCCTAATTCTAGCATGCGACGGCGTGTGGGACGCCATTGGTAATGAGGAACTGTGTGCCTTTGTGCGCAGTCGTATGCAGGTGTGCGATGACCTGAGAGAAATTTGCACTCAAGTCATTGACCTATGTCTCTATAAGGTGAGAGGTCAACATTTACACAGTAGTGTACAAACAATGCGTATGAAACAATTAGAAAAAGAAAATGAAACATTCTTACAGATATTTAAACCCTTGGTTGAATGAGAATTAATGAGAAATAACATTTCACTGGAAATGTTTATTGAAAAATTGAGGAAGAAGATTGTGATTCGCCACTGTCATCTAAGCATAAAAGCACCTAAAACAGCTTGTTATGACCAAGACTAGGGATGCGGTATCGGTTGTAAATTTTCAATCGTACTGCAAGATTTGATACCTGAGTTTTGGTACCTATAGCACCATTATTCTTTGTTAATCCATTGTTTTTACAAGTATAAAAACTGAGATTCAAAGTTCATGTTTGACCTTAAAAACAACATTTGACATAACAATCTCGTGCCAATTTCCGTTTAGTAGCTGTTCTGGAAAAAGGTCAAAAGTCCCTGAGGAGGTAGGGCCTGCTTCTGTTTTGTCAACTACTGTTTTCGAGGTCAAGGAAAGCCTTTCAATCTCAATTTTTAAGCCGATATGGAGGATTAGTCCTTAAAGTGCCCAAAATCATAGGCTAAACTGTTACGGGGTGTGGTGTGTGGACAGAGAGGACCCAAATGCAGCACTCAGAAGGAAGGAGGTTTATTGGAGGAAAAAAGGGGTGAGAGGGACTGGAGGGAGAGGAGGACGTCAGGGAAGAACAGGCACGGGGAACCAAGGAGACAGGGGGCCAGAGAGCAGGGGAACACAGGGGCCGAGGAAGCGTGGAGAGGCGGGGGAACAGGGAGGACGCCGTGAGGGAAGTCCAAAGAGGAGTGGGCCAGTGGGTGAGCCCAGCCGAACGGAGGACGAGGGTGAGTGTACCTGGGAGGAAAACAGACAAGGGACAAGGTTAGGGAAGACAGCAACAAGGTACAGGGTAAACGTGAAAAAACAGGAACATGAAAGCCTGACGTGGGGATGGCACCGGGTATGGAGCAACGACGATCAAGCAAGGATGGTGTGGAGAACCGGGGTTGAAATACAGGCTGGGATGAGGTTGATTACTGGCAGGTGTGGCAGGCTGACGAGGTGGATGATGGGTTGCAGGTGCAGGTAGTTGGCTGGGCTCAGGAGCAGAGGAGAGAGAGCACACGGGGAGAAAACACAGAGAGGCGGGCAGAGAACAGGAAACCAAGGGAAAAAGCAGAAACTGATAAAAAGGAGGAAAAACCAGGACACTCACCGTCAGCCGGGCTGCCACCACAACAGGGCCCCCTCCTCAATGGACGCCTCCCGGCGGCCTTCCTGTAGGACAGGGGGTTCGGCAGGCGAACACGGGGGGGAAGATGTCGTACTGGGGTCCGGCTGATGGGGGTCCAGGGTCCAAAACCAAACTGGGAATACAGGGAGGGCTTCAGGACAGGGAAGAGTTAGGGGAACAGGCAGGGCAGAACTGGAAGCTCAGGGCTAGACAGGGTGCCAGAGGGTAGCGCTGGGGACCAGGGAGTTCGGGCGGACGTCCCGAGGGCGGAACAGAGGGACCAAGGGGTTCGGGCGGACGTCCCGAGGGCGGAGCAGGGGGACCAAGGGGTTCGGGCGGACGTCCCGAGGGCGGAGCAGGGGGACCAAGGGGTTCGGGCGGACGTCCCGAGGGCGGAGCAGGGGGACCAAGGGGTTCGGGCGGACGTCCCGAGGGCGGAGCAGGGGGACCAAGGGGTTCGGGCGGACGTCCCGAGGGCGGAGCAGGGGGACCAAGGGGTTCGGGCGGACGTCCCGAGGGCGGAGCAGGGGGACCAAGGGGTTCGGGCGGACGTCCCGAGGGCGGAGCAGGGGGACCAAGGGGTTCAGGGGGGCCAGGTTGGTCCGACGGGCAGCCTGAGGGCGGACAGGGGGAGCCAGGAAGTTCAGGGGGGCAGGTTGAATGCAGAGCAGGAGAGCCAGGGAGATCCGGCGGGCAGGCCGAGGGCGGAACAGGGGAGCCATGAGGGTCCGGTGGAACAGGAGAGCCCGAGGGCAGACCAGGGGGGCCAGGAGGGACCGGCGGGCAGCCCGAGGGCGGACCATGAGAGGCTGGCCGGCGGCCCGAGGGCGGACCAGGGAAGCCAGAGGGCGGACCAGGGAAGCCAGAGGGCGGACCAGGGAAGCCAGAGGGCGGACCCGGGGAGCCCGGAGGGTCCGGCGGGCGGCCCGAGGGCGGACCAGGGGAGCCCGGAGGGTCCGGCGGGCGGCCCGAGGGCGGACCAGGGGAGCCAGAGGGCGGACCAGGGAAGCCAGGAGGGTCCGGCGGGCGGCCCGGGGGCGGACCAGGGAAGCCAGGAGGGTCCGGCGGGCGGCCCGGGGGCGGACCAGGGAAGCCAGAGGGCGGATCCGGGGAGCCAGGAGGGTCCGGCGGAACAGGGGAGCCCGAGGGCAGACCAGGGGAGCCAGGAGGGTCCGGCGGAACAGGGGAGCCCGAGGGCAGACCGGGGGAGCCAGGAGGGTCCGGCGGGACAGGGGAGCCCGAGGGTGGACAGGGGGAGCCAGGAGGGTCCGGCGGGACAGGGGAGCCCGAGGGCGGACCAGGGAAGCCAGGAGGGTCCGGCGGGCGGCCCGAGGGCGGACCAGGGAAGCCAGGAGGGTCCGGCGGGACAGGGGAGCCCGAGGGCAGACCAGGGGAGCCAGGAGGGTCCGGCGGGCAGCCCGAGGGCGGACCAGGGGAGCCAGGAGGGTCCGGCGGGCAGCCCGAGGGCGGACCAGGGGGCGAGACGACCTCTCCAGAGGCCGGGGAGCCGGGCAGGGAGCCGGGCGTGGCGACCTCACCAGGGGCCGGGGAGCCGGGCGTGGCGGCCGGGGAGCCGGGCGTGGCGGCCTCTCCAGAGGCCGGGGAGCAAGGCGAGACAAGCCAGAGAGTTCGGGCGGGCGGCCCGAGGGACGGGCTAGGGGGCGAGACGACCTCTCCTGAGGCCGGGGAGCCGGGCGGGACAGGCCAGAGAGTTCGGGCGGGCGGCCCGAGGGCTGGGCTAGGGGGCGAGACGACCTCTCCAGAGGCCGGGGAGCCGGGCAGGGAGCCGGGCGTGGCGACCTCACCAGGGGCCGGGGAGCCGGGCGTGGCGACCGGGGAGCCGGGCGTGGCGGCCTCTCCAGAGGTCGGGGAGCAAGGCGGGACAGGCCAGAGAGTTCGGGCGGGCGGCCCGAGGGACGGGCTAGGGGGCGAGACGACCTCTCCTGAGGCCGGGGAGCCGGGCGTGGCGGCCGGGGAGCCGGGCGTGGCGGCCTCTCCAGAGGTCGGGGAGCAAGGCGGGACAGGCCAGAGAGTTCGGGTGGGCGGCCCGAGGGACGGGCTAGGGGGCGAGACGACCTCTCCTGAGGCCGGGGAGCCGGGCGTGGCGGCCTCTCCAGAGGTCGGGGAGCAAGGCGGGACAGGCCAGAGAGTTCGGGCGGGCGGCCCGAGGGACGGGCTAGGGGGCGAGACGACCTCTCCTGAGGCCGGGGAGCCGGGCGTGGCGGCCGGGGAGCCGGGCGTGGCGGCCTCTCCAGAGGTCGGGGAGCAAGGCGGGACAGGCCAGAGAGTTCGGGCGGGCGGCCCGAGGGACGGGCTAGGGGGCTAGGCGGCCTCTCCAGAGGCCGGGGAGCCGGGCGTGGGGCTGGCAGCGCGACAGCAGCGGGGGGAGTCAGGGATGAGGCTGCTGGGCTGCCGGACCACCGGCGGGGCTGAAGCCGGTCCGTCCGCCAACAGAACACGAGGAGCAGGGGTCGGCCGGACCACCGGCGGGGCTGAAGCCGGTCCGTCCGCCAACAGAACACGAGGAGCAGGGGTCGGCCGGACCACCGGCGGGGCTGAAGCCGGTCCGTCCGCCAACAGAACACGAGGAGCAGGGGTCGGCCGGACCACCGGCGGGGCTGAAGCCGGTCCGTCCGCCAACAGAACACGAGGAGCAGGGGTCGGCCGGACCACCGGCGGGGCTGAAGCCGGTCCGTCCGCCAACCGAACACGAGGAGCAGGGGTCGGCCGGACCACCGGCGGGGCTGAAGCCGGTCCGTCCGCCAACCGAACACGAGGAGCAGGGGTCGGCCGGACCACCGGCGGGGCTGAAGCCGGTGCGTCCGCCAACCGAACACGAGGAGCAGGGGTCGGCCGGACCACCGGCGGGGCTGAAGCCGGTCCGTCCGCCAACAGAACACGAGGAGCAGGGGTCGGCCGGACCACCGGCGGGGCTGAAGCCGGTCCGTCCGCCAACAGAACACGAGGAGCAGGGGTCGGCCGGACCACCGGCGGGGCTGAAGCCGGTGCGTCCGCCAACAGAACACGAGGAGCAGGGGTCGGCCGGACCACCGGCGGGGCTGAAGCCGGTGCGTCCGCCAACAGAACACGAGGAGCAGGGGTCGGCCGGATGACCGGCGGGGCTGAAGCCGGTCCGTCCGCCAACAGAACACGAGGAGCAGGGGTCGGCCGGACCACCGGCGGGGCTGAAGCCGGTCGGTCCACCGACGCAGCACGAGGAACAGGAAGAGTCGGCTGGGCCACCAACGGAGCTGGTGCTGGTCGGACCACCGACGTCCTTGCTCCTCGACGGCGGGGTCCACGTCGCCCTCCAGCTTGCCTTACTGGAGGTGGAGCAGACGTGGAGCCGGGGGGGAAACTAGCCTCCACACTAGTAGGCCGCAGACTGGCTGCCCGTGCTTCTTCTGACTCCCTGGCCTTCATAGCAAAGAAGGCCAGGAGAGTCATAGTCCCAGAGTCTTTGTTGGGGGGGTCACGCGGGCAGATGGGCCGGCCAGGCAGGGGGCTGGCCACTGGAGGGCTAGCGGCCCGGGGATCAGGGCCAGGCTGGGGGCTAACTGGCCGGGGACCAGGGCCAGGCTGGGGGCCAGCGGCGCTAGCAGGCTGAGGGACTGGGCCAGGCTGGGGGCCAGCGGCGCTAGCAGGCTGAGGGACGGGGCCAGGCTGGGGGCCAGCGGCGCTAGCAGGCTGAGGGACGGGGCCAGGCTGGGGGCTAACTGGCTGGGGATCAAAAGAGAGTGGTAATAATTGGCGGGAGCCGCGATGGTCACGTCTCCTCCGAAGGCCACCACGGCCCCCAGAGAAGATGGCCAGGCGGGTTCCCTCGAACTGAAGGCGGGGGTCAAGCATGGTGTCGGGCGAACATGGGGAACAGGCAGGCCGGGGAATGCTCGGGACAGGCTGGTGGCTAGCAAGCTGGGGATCTGGACCAAACTGGGGGCTAACTAGCTGGGGGTCAGGGCCTGGCTGGGGGCTAGCGGCGCTAGCGGGCCGAGGAACAGGCTGGGGGCTAGAGGCGCTGGCAGGCATGGGGGCAGGCTGGGGGCTGGCGGCTGAGGTCTGGCTACACAGGGAAATGCTTCCCAGCCTGCAACTAGCGGGTTGGATACGAGACCACCGAGGGCTGGCGGGGAGATGGAAAAATCTGGCCAGCCTCTCCGGGACAGCGTCTCTCAGCCAAGGCCTCTGAGAAACCTTTACCTGGCCAAAGGTCAAAAGCGCCAGCTTGTAGCCCGTGTGGGTCGAGCCCCTCCACTTCTCCTCCAACTCCAACAGCTCCTTGCATAGCTGACTAGCTTCCTCCTGATGGGCGGTTGCTGGGTCCATAGTTGGCTTGATCGTTCTGTTACGGGGTGTGGTGTGTGGACAGAGAGGACCCAAATGCAGCACTCAGAAGGAAGGAGGTTTATTGGAGGAAAAAAGGGGTGAGAGGGACTGGAGGGAGAGGAGGACGTCGGGGAAGAACAGGCACGGGGAACCAAGGAGACAGGGGGCCAGAGAGCAGGGGAACACAGGGGCCGAGGACGCGTGGAGAGGCGGGGGAACAGGGAGGACGCCGTGAGGGAAGTCCAAAGAGGAGTGGGCCAGTGGGTGAGCCCAGCCGAACGGAGGACGAGGGTGAGTGTACCTGGGAGGAAAACAGACAAGGGACAAGGTTAGGGAAGACAGCAACAAGGTACAGGGTAAACGTGAAAAAACAGGAACATGAAAGCCTGAACGTGGGGATGGCACCGGGTATGGAGCAACGACGATCAAGCAAGGATGGTGTGGAGAACCGGGGTTGAAATACAGGCTGGGATGAGGTTGATTACTGGCAGGTGTGGCAGGCTGACGAGGTGGATGATGGGTTGCAGGTGCAGGTAGTTGGCTGGGCTCAGGAGCAGAGGGAGAGAGAGCACACGGGGGAGAAAACACAGAGAGGCGGGCAGAGAACAGGAAACCAAGGGAAAAAGCAGAAAACTGATAAAAAGGAGGAAAAACCAGGACACTCACCGTCAGCCGGGCTGCCACCACAACATAAACATGTCTTTTAACAAAATCCTAAGGCATAATTTGGCCTTAATTAAAATGGTTTAAAATCAGGAACTATCTAATCAAAGAATAAAAACTTGACAGTTTTCGTAACACGGTGCTACAGTCACCTTTCTGTCTGTACCACGAGCAACACCCAGCCTGCACCATGACTCAGGTGGTGGCAGGTGGAACAAAGCTACTATTTATGTCTCAAAATTCCCTATGAATAATATGCTCTCTGTCAATCTGTTCAAGGAATGTTAATACTGAAACACAAGTGTTTACTAAAAGTGCAGATTGAACAAATCTCAAAATGTCATGGAAAATTTTAATTAATCTACTTAATGACCAAACGCATGTGCACATGTAGTAGGATCACCATGTAGTCTTAGCTTAGCAGAACTACCCAGTTCTCCAACGTAGTGTTACAGCAGGTGTATTGATGAATGGGAAGCTTTACATTAAGAAGGGGGCTCTGTGAGCAGGTGTACACTGTGGGCAGGGTTTCGATGAGGAGGAGTTACATTGATGTTGTTACGTAAGTAGACTTCCCCTGCAGGTCTTCTTAATGCTTATTAACCTGCCGCCTGAGCCCTTAGCCCGCTCTATAAATAGCTGTATTAAGGCATCCTGGGACATGGGATAGGAGGGAAGAAATGCTACACATGGCTCGGATTATCACTGAATGTGAGTCTGTTGATGTGAGCTCAGGGTTGCCGCTCAATACGTACCGGCTCAGAGGCTTTATCCTGGCAGGGATGGGTGGCTATTTATTTCACCTAAAAAGGCTTACTGTGCCTGTTGAAAGACTGCATGTTCCAGTACACACTGAGCCTCAAACCTCGCATCACTGATGTCACAATCAACAGGCTGATGGTTGCAAAACTGCAACGTCTAAACAGTATAGCCCGGCCACTATTGGAGTTTTGAGGCCGATACAGATCTCGATATTCAGGAGATTAGCCGATATTAGCTGTTTTGAACATCAACACATAACTTTACAAACAATAATGTTACAGATCATCTGTTTCTAAAGTATCTCAAAGCTAGTATGGCATTCTGTTGGTTGACATATGCACTGATACCAATCTATCTGCAATAAGTTAATATCATCCGATATATCTGCCAGGCACAGGTGCATTTTCCCAGAGCCACAGACTAAAGTAGTGAGTTTGTTCGTAAATCAGTAATGTCATAATCTTCAGTTAGTACTTAACTGTGGCATCACGATTATTTTGTTAAAGCCAAAATATAGCTCGATTCAACCTGACACAGACCTCAGTCCCCTGTTATTCTCCCTGTCAACAGGTCTATTTCAAGTGGAGGAAGAAGTACTAAGATCCTTTACTTAAGTTAAAGTACCAGTACCACTGTGTGAAAATACTCACAAGTGAAAGCACTGCATTTACATTTTTGCATTGATATTATCAGTAAAATGTACAAAAAAGTTAAAGCAGTTGTTAAGCAGGTAGAAGGGCCCATACTATATTATCATGCATTATATTATTGGATTTTAATTACTCACTTAACATATAAGCAGCTCTTTAACGTAATGCCTGG
>NW_024041384.1:0-7760 GCF_014851395.1 Micropterus salmoides
TGTTCTGGCCCTCTTCCCGTCCTCCCTCTGCCCATCCTGGCTCGGTTTTTTGGACTCTGGGGTGGAGTTTTTGTTTAAGAATGTCAGGGGACGTTCTTTGAGAGGGGGGTACTGTTAGGAGTGTGGTTAGTCTCATGTGTGTTTGCTCTGCTCTTGCTCCCAAACTTCTCATGGATTTTTTGGTTCTAAATGGATAACCTGTTTTTTTGTTGGACTTGTTGTATCTGCCACTATTGTGAATACGCCTTCAGTTGATTAAATATTGAACTGAACCTGCTCAGCTCTGCTGTTCTGCGTTTGGGTCCTCAAACTTGCTCACAAACTGCAAAACCCTGACACTGGAAATAATAAAGTTACTAAGCTTTTGCTCTCCAGATTTAAAAAAATCTATATATTTGATCATCTTAACTTAGTTAAAAAACTGAGTGGTGCTTTGTGTCGACAGAGATCGTCTGGCGGGCCGCCATCTTGGTGAGGTTGGCTGCGGTCTTTAGTTTCATTTGTGTCACGAGGTATGAGAGCTGAAGAAGAGTGTAGTTTGGCGGAGGCGAACTTTATCGGTCTCTGCTGGCGAACCGTAGGAGCTACACAGACATGCAGGATATGTCATCGAGACAAACAAAATGAGCCCACCCACAGCCCTGTAGGATGTTCTGTTCTCAAGCTGTGGGCCTGTAAAACATGGGAGCACTTTTGGTCATTTATATTGACTGTTTTTATCAATATTTCAGTGTTTTGGAAGCTTTATGTTATTTGGAACGTGGTTGTATGGACAGAAAAAATGTTTTGAAGATAACTACCAATAAAAGTGAACATATAAACAGTAAATATGGCCAAAACATGGACATTCGCCTGGTATATTTTTGAAAGATTGTGTAATAACTGTTGTATATCAGTTTCTTTTCATCAAATGTACAGTTACAGTTGTATTGTAGGTGTATTAGAAGATATTCAGGTGCAATATAGTCTACCTTAGGATGGTTTTGATGGTTTATTGCATCAAAATAAAGCTTTTTTTACCAGGCGAGGATCAAAATATTATATTTTTTCTGTATTTCATATCCATGTAGTCTGTAATGGTAAAATAAATATGTAAATCTATTTTTTATATTATATAGTGTTTATATTATAGATTTATATTCCTTAGCTTCTGACCTTTCAAAGGAGACCAGAATTATGCATCTAGGCCTAATGGTTGAGGAGATATTACTGATTTATTTTGGATATGTTATTTTAGGCGTTTTTTCCTAGAAATAGGTGCCAGGTAGGAGGTGATTAAAGGCACAATTCACAATTTTGGCTGACAACAGACTACATACAGACTGCTTTTGTTTTAGCTTGTTTGTAACAATTTGCTGTTAACTGAACTGTGAAGTAAAGCCGTGGAAGATTTACTGTGGATAGAGTATTAAAAATAATGCATTATCATCATTGTTGAACAGGTGTATTGATAAAGTATTGGCATTTTATTGCATTTACTGACAGTAACGAAGGTAACTGTCGTCATCTCGAGGAATCTTAGAATAATGTTCTCTTAACTATGTCCACCACAGCCTGCTGTTAGCAGACTCGCGTGTGTGTGTGTGTGTTTGTGTCTGTGGAGGTGTCCAGCCCCAACGCAGACAGAAGAGAGGCTGCAGAGTTAAAATAAATTACACCATTTATTTTTTCCTAATTGACCCTTTTAGAGCGTGTTGTTAGTTTTCATAAACTTTGTCAATGTTGCACACACCATCATTTAGTGTAAGTACTGACTGCAACTACACTGCTCATCAAAACCTCTGGATCAATTTAAGGCTGAAGCTTGAATAAACACTAACGTTCAGTCATAATGCAGTAGATGAGCTTCAGTGAATAATAGTACTGTCACATATGGACAGAATAAGCATTCTGATCCAGACAACAGGACAGTTTACAGATTGCCGGTGTCCATTAGGAGGTATTGACTTTGTCTCTCTGAGTGCTGTAAGCTGTGATTGCAAATGACACGTTATTACATAGAATTTGTTCTAAGATGCCAAGAACAATTCTTACGCTTGCTATTTATTTGCCACAACAAACAGACCATGTAATTAAGAGACTACTTAATCTAGCCAAAACCTGATATATCCTCAACATGGACAAAAAAAGCCCCTCTCTCACTTCTGCTTCTCCTGTTTATCTTAAACACACCACACACACATAATCCCACCTGCAAACACCCGGTTTATCCATTAAGGGACTGCTTCATTATGCTATATAAATGTACAAGCCTTGTGGGAAATTCTCCTTTTGCAACAAGTCTATGGCAACATTTTCTGTTTGACTCTGTGAGTGTGTGCTGGGCTCAGACACAGGCTGAGACTGCATTACAGTATGCAAATCAAATGAATTCTTCACACACAGATGTAGCTCTTGTATGTAAGTCCTACTTTATACAATGTGTGTGCACTGCAGTCAACTATGCACCACTGCTGCACTTCCACTCCTCTCCCATGAGTATTAGAAAAAAGAAAATTCTTCCACTGCCTGGAAAACAGGCAGTGAAAGAATTTTCTTTTTTCTACAGGACACATATGTTGATAAATCTGTCTCTGAAACAAGGCAGTGGATGATTTTTCTGGCAGCAGGAGACATAGGCAATCCATACTGTTTTACAGCATTTTTTCAGCATTTCTTCAACTCATCATGTGAGAATAAGAATGATGTATGATGGATAATAAGAGCTGGATTGTGCTGAATTTGGTGTCTTTCTGATTTGACCTCTCCACACCCTCCTCCCTTCCTCATTACTGAACCTTTCCATTATTTTCAGAGTGGAAAAATCAGAGCTTTGGCTTGTACTGTACATGTTCACATATTCCTGCCATGACCCGCTGGTGTATTAACTGATAAGAATAGATTGATTTTCTGCCAGTTAATGTAGCCAGGCTAAAACCTTGCCTATGATAAATGGGTTTCAGAGTTATCAGAGTGGATGAGTCGATGTGCTGATCAATGCTGAAACTCAACAAGGTCATTCCTGCTGAAGATAAACCATTTGTTATGCAAATTCATCCAAAAAGCCCACACAGTGCGGCCCATCTGATGGGTAAAACTCCATCTGATGGATAAACTCTCCAGATAGCACATCAGTTATTGTTTGTAACAGTGGTGGAAAGTAACTTAGTGGACTGTATCCCTTACATTACTCAAGTAATCACATTTTATGTTAATTTATATACCACCCCCATGGTTTACCTTGTGACCCTTTGATCAGCCTGAACCCTAGCTTGGGAACTACTACTAAAATACCCAGCAATGTAGAAAATAGTCTAAACTAGCATTAACATTAAAATGCTTCTGAGTCAATAGCACTGTTTTCATCAGCCTTTTTTAATGCGCATTCTGAAATATCGCATTAGAAAAAATTTGAAAAGAATCCTTAATTTTGCAAAACAGTTTTTACGTTCGCCTGAGGTGGTTTTTGCCTTTGTTGAAAAAGAGCAAATGCACTAAATGGGAGATGAAAACACTTTTTCCGAATAAGTTCTTACGTAGCAAAGTAGCAAGACCGATCTGCTTTTTCTGTTGTCGGCGTCTTGCCCGGTTGAGTTCTGATCAAACAGGGTTATCACCGCATATTTTTGCTGAATCTCAATGAATGCTACTTCTACTGAGTGCAATAAAATATAAACAACTCTAAACGTTCATAAAATATATACTTCGAATCATTTATCACCATTGATGAACCCCACAAAGGATATTATATGGTTTAAAAGCATTATTTGAAAGTGCATGCAATTCTCAGCAGGTATGCAAAACTCGGCATAACACCAGATATTCCCATATTGTGCAGAAACATGGCTGGCAACGTGCCCGCTTGAAACACATTTCTGAGCATCATTTTTCTAAGCTCAATGGCCATCAGGTTCATGCGACTGGTTTTGTTTCTGGTTTGGTACTTACATCAACTACTGACGTAACAACGCTTGCCGTAGCCTGGTTTATTCGCTCAAACCAGCTGATGGAAACGCACATATTCGCAATTTTTTGTCTTTTTGGTGATATTTCAAAAGTACTCTTAAAATTCGCATGACAATTAGATGGAAACATGGCTATTGATGGATCACTAACATTCTTATAATGTAATGTGTGCAATTATATTAGTTACCAGGGCCATTTTGTTGCCAGAGTGTTACAAATGATATATGTTTTTATAATAGAGCCAGACCGATAAATCAGTGCGCCGGTATCATCAGCCAATATGATCTAATTGCAGATGAATCAGTATCTGTGTTTATAACAGCCGATAAATGACAATTAAGAAATTTTCTCCCCGGTTGGCAACACACTTTGGAACACCACAAATCCACCACAAACACAGCTGACATAATCAGCAGTAGTTTTGTTCAAAGTACTATTTATAACAATAAAAAGTTCATTTCTAAACTGCATTATGTCATGTGACCTTGGTGAGGTCTTATAACTACACATAAATGTTAGGGTCTTTGTTAATGTTATGATTTTCTTAAAAGAAATTTAAAAAAGAATATTGACTGATATACCAGAATATCGGTTTTAAAAATCCTCAAATATCAGAATCAGTATCTGCCTTAAAAATCCCATATCGGTTGGGCTCTATTTTATAATGAAAAAGCATCAAATGACAATGTAAAAACAATGTGAAAGGGGTCCCTTCAGTGGTGTAAGTACCAACGGGGCAACCACTGCAATTTACCGGGGCCCAGCTGATGACAAGGGCCCACGAGGGACAGTGGAAATTGCATCGTGGATCATGGTCAGATGCCATCATCCATTCATTCTGTGTTGGCATAATGAGTTGCTGTGTTTTCTAGATTGCTATTTGTTCAGTGGTTATTGATATACTGTGCCACCTCCTTGTGTTGATTTACTCTAGCTTGGCTAATGCTTTTTCACTTGTTTAGCTGTAACCCCAGACTCACACAGTTTGTGCCGTGTGTGCCGCCTTACGGCTGCCGAAGCAAGTCGCTGCCATTGTAGTCAATGCTTGTGCTCACACCTGAAGCGCCGCAGAACGTCCCAGAAGCAGCTCTACGCTGCGCGAAGAATAGGCAGCCGGTCTATTTTTGACTTTCAACAACGTGGGGCAGGCTAAACGCTCCGCTGCTGAAATGCTCCTGAAACGCTTCCAGTGTGAGTTGACGCCGCCCACGCCGCCTGTGTGAGTCCGGGGTAAGATTTGCATTTGGCACTTTGGCCAAACGTGCGTTTATAATAATGGTCTGAGTGCCTATGTGTACACAAAAGTGCTTTTTGGGGTGAGGGCTGCAGCAGCTCCACTTGACTTTTCAGAGCTTTACAATGAGTTTGCTGTCTTGACCCCAACTTTACTGTTTTGTTTCACTCTCACTGCTCCCATGGCGTTGTTTTCAGTAAAAAAGCTCTGAAAACCCACTGTACACTACCTGCTCAGCAGCAAAAAGCAGAAAGACACCGTTAGGGACTAGCTAGTGAATATATTGGAACATTTAGCAGCTAAAGAGCCAGATACTTGGTGGAGACCAAAAACAGAACTAAAAGAGAGTCAATATTGGACAATATTGTAAAGTGCCAATCAGTTATTGAAGGTTTAAGTAAATTCTTCTTCCACCACTGGTTATGACTTTTGGTTTTGCCATTTTGTACAATAAGTAAGTAATATAAAAAGTAAAAGAATTAAAGAACTAGTAAATATAAGCATTAACTACTGTATCAAACAAGCAGGGTAGTATACACACAAGAACAACACACAACTATTAATTATTAAACAGTAAGTTCTGAATTCATCTCATGTATCCAGATCATCAAAACTAACGCACTAAATATCAAAACAGGTGAAGGGATATCTTGCATGCAGTCAAGTCGTAGCTGCTTTGAAGCCTGTTGTGACACATTATTTAGGACCAGTGTTGGGCAAGTTACTCATAAATTGTAATATATTACTAGTTACTTATTACTCCCAACTAAAATTACTTTACTTATTACTGAGTGATAAAAGTAATTAGTTACGTTACTCATTACGTTACTATATTACTTTCCAGTGTTTCCCACAGAATGACAGCGCAAAGAAGAGAGAGCGCAAAGAGAGAGAGAGCGCGAAGAGAGCGCTGTATTGCTCCTCAATCAAATACGATTTAAATATGCCTTAAAAAAAGAAAATCACTATGTGTGGTCAATGTTGGTAATTCAAATATCCAAATTATAATTATGGAAAAATTGCTTTCACTACCACCCCCATTCACCCCGAAACAAAGCATAAACCCCAAACAAACATAACAGCAGCAACGAGTGTGTTTTACAAAACATGTTTCTTTACGCTACCGGCTGAAATAAGAAAATAAAGCAAGTAAATCCGACTTTTGAACTACTGCTTTTCTGCACATATACCCTATTTATAAGAGCAGTATTCAGTATTTTTACAGAACGTTACGTCAGCATCAGTCCAAGCATCAGTGACAGTAGCTGCATTACTTGGATTAATAACTGTAATAATATTACTGTTGTAGAAAAGTAATCCATTACACTACTTACTGGGAAAAGTAATAATATTAGAGTAACGCGTTACGCCCAACACTGTTTAGGACATACATGATTAAGATATTTATATCACAATTTGCATAATGTGTTATGTATGAGAACACGGAACTGCTAGTAATTTTAAAGCCAGGATTAGCCTACTTCACATCAATCATATCACTGCACCAATCAAATTTGTAATTATCTCATCTCCAGTCCTGCTGCATTTGGCCACACTGTCGGATTATCAACACTGATAAAATAACATTTCTGAAAAGTCAGAGATGGATTTGTACATGATGTTATGTTTTATGATGTTGATAAATGCATGTTTACAAGAGCATAGTTGGATTTTTCTACAAAAAGGGCCGTAGCACCAACACAAAAGCCTCATTTAAAAGTACCTATCCTTTGCAATGCCAGCTGGCTCTTTCATTAAAATACCTCTACAGCACTGTATGTCCTATATGGCACTATGACACTGCAGCCCACTTGAATTTACCCCTTACCTGGATGTATGCTACAACAACGTCAATTACAAGTTATCAAACCCCCCTGCCATGTCAAGACCTGTCTGCCTGAAAATTAATTTTGCAAATGAAACTGCTCTTGGTTGTTTCCTTTCACCTGGTGGGAAAATTGTAGGTATAATGGGTCTTGATCATGATCATGTGGAAAATTGAGAACCAAGAAATGAAAAGAAGAAAAAGAAATTGGATACAGAGATCAATCACTGTTAATTTCTCTAGGGAGTATAGGATGGTGTGAAGCTGTATTGATAGAACTGAAATTAGCAATCAAAGAGCTTTAGCAGAGAAGCCATTAGGACAGTAGCCATGTTTTCATTTAATTGTCATGCGAATTTTAAGTGGACTTTTGAAATGTCGCATTTTTGGGGGGAATTTTGCCATTTCCATCAACCTTTTCTAATGCGATACTTCAAAATAGGGATAAAAAACGTTGATGGAAACACGGCTACTATCTGCAATATATTATATAGTTATATCAGTCTGTTGTTTTATGTTGATAACACTACATATTGAATGGTGCACAGTGCTGTACAGACTGACCACTTTGCTCAGACTGAAAATCACAGCAACTATGGATTGCAATGAAATGTGACAGATATTCATGGTCCACAGAGCATGAATCCTAATGACTTTGGTGACCTCCTGCCTTTTAATCTAGGGCCAGCAGCAGTGAAAGATTTCACTTATGCAATAAACATGGATGGGGATTGATTTGCACTATATTTTGGACAG
>NW_024041385.1:0-49743 GCF_014851395.1 Micropterus salmoides
CCCTACAACAGTATAGGACATTTACAGGGAACAAACACCTAACAAATTTATGCCACTTTCTAAAAAATTATGTATTATGTGTCTTTTTTGCTAAAAGATTCAACAGTGAGCTGACATTTTCAATGAGGAGAAAGCAAAAGCAAGAAGCAGGTACCAAATATTCATCATTGTCTATTTGCACTTAGGCAGGTGTCAGTAATAACTAAGATATCAACCATGGACATTACCAGGGGTCTCATTTATAAATGGTGCGTATATACAAGAAAGGGCTGGAAACGTGCGTACGCCACTTCCCAAGGAAAGGTTGTGATCTATAAAAAACAAACTGTTGAAGACATTGAAAATGTGCGTCCTGTAAGTAAATTCTGAACCATGCATACGCACATAAAGAGGAGAAATGAGACACAGCGACTCACATGGCAGAAGGATGAAATGTTTGAAATGAATAGGCCTACTACTGTGTAAAATAAATCGAAATATTCCCTCTGAGTAGTATAGGCTCAAAGCCTTTCTAAATAATCAGACACTCGTTTGATTGATTTTCCCTGAAGTGCGCAATAAAAAAACATAATTTGATAATTTACGGCGCACAAAAAGAACCATGATTGAGGATAATAACACAAAAGGAGGTATCTGTTTCTGCAAAAGAACACCTCAAATATGTTGACAGTTTAATCGGGAATCATATTAATTAATACTTGCATGCATTTAAATTTATTCTCATAAATAAGATGAACAGGAGGACAAATTACATTTAAATTGATGCCGTTTTCAATGCGTCAGTCGAGCAAATACGAGAGCATAGTTTCATGTATTATCACATGTTCGTTGCCTTATCAAGCAAAACGTGTGGATGTGATGCGCTGCTTGTAAAAACACATTATGGAAAAATAACTCTATTTTATTGTTATTTACAACACGTCACAGTCATATTTCTTTTAAAGAGGTGGTATTTGCTCATTTTCAGGTTCAAAATCATAATTTGGGGTAATTTGGGGTACCAGAACAGGTTTACATGGTTTAATTTTCAAAAAACACCATATTTTTCTCATACTGCACATTGCTGCAGCTCCTCTTTTCACCCTGTGTGTTGTACGCTCCGCTCTTGAGCTACAGAGTGATGCATCTTACTTTACAAAATCTTTGTTGGAAGTTGCACATGTGCAGTTCCCAGGTAAGGACTACCCAATCAGAAGCAAGAAGGACGGGCGTAAGAAACAAGTAGTGTAACCTAGTAGATGGTATAAGTTATAAGTCCACAACCACACAACATCATTGTTCCACATCTTACCATAAACCACTACAAAAATCACCATATTTCAACTCAATTTTACATAGAAATTGGCCAAACAATTTGAATGTTGCACAGTAGCTTTCACATCAGGTGTAACATTAGCATTATAGTTATAACTTTAGCTGTGTTAGCCAACGTTTACAACAACTCCCGCACTTCAATCCAATCCAATCCACCTTTATTTATATAGCACCTTTTAAAAACAACACTGTTGACCAAAGTGCTGAACACAGTCTACAAATAATAACCATAGAATAAAGGCACAACAAGAAAATTAATAAAACAATAAATCACAAAAATAAATACAATAATACAAAACTAAAAGGATAACCCTCAAACTGTATTAAAAGCCAAAGAAAATAAATGAGTTTTGAGATGAGATTTAAAAACAGAAAAGTGATGAAGTAACACTTGAACAGTCTGTGAAGTTACATTGCCGTGTTTATTTTAAATATAATTCACAACCGATAAAGCATACTTACAGGTTGTGATTGTGAAATTCCAGGCCCAAACAGAGTCGGAGTTGCATCGTCTTTTAGGACTAAACGTTGAACTGTTGCTGGTGTTCTGATGATCTATGTTGCCTTGCCGAAAAATGCTACCATAGCACAAATCGATAGACTCAACTCTACTCGGCCCTGCTCCGTTTTCCATTGCAGATGGAACCAGAGATAGTACGTAGCTTGTCGTCGTAGCGACACACAACTGTCGCGACGTTGTCACCAGCGATCCACAGCTTTCTTTTTTTTAAGTTAAAACGTTTCAACATTACTGAGGAAAGACAGATAAGCGGTATGAAAACCTTCCGGCTGTGTTTTCCTCTGCCGTTGTTGCTACAGTGGTCTGTGTGACGGCGGGAGCAGAGGGCTCTGTGAGCGGGTGGCTGGCCGGCTTCACACGCTCCTCCCGCGGGTCGGCACAAGCTTCCCCCGCAGCCACTTGCGGAGCTCCTCAACTCCGAAAATATTCAAGCACATTTTCGTTCCGCCATCACTTCTCGTTAAACTGTCAATATTCGAAATCTACACAGCTGATTTCTAACTTAAAAACTTCTCAAAAGTGGATTTAGTGATGAAATTCCAATACGGAGACTGTAAAACTTTCTGTTGCTGGCCTCTGTCTTGTGCAGCAGTGATGATGCAGTGAATATTCTCTCTGACCAATCAGCAGTCTGTCGTGTTTTACCTGGAAGCAGGTACAGGTACAAAATTTCTACAATGGAAACCCAAACAAGGGCGAGTCGAGCCAAAGGGCCTCCGCTCAGACTAGCTTGGTTTGAGGGCGTGCCTGACCCCGCTAGGTGCTTGGCAAGCATTATGACACGTTTTCATTGTGACGTCACAAATAAAGGAAGTGAAGGGCTGGACTACAAACGAGCTGTTTTCAAGCAGTTCAGAGCAGAGCTTTCTGTGGGAGATGGGAACTCCCTTTGGGCTTTTTCACTTTGCAAACCTGTTACATGCACAAAAAAGATATATAACTCAATAAAGGAGAGGGAAAAAGCCAAAAAGCATAATACCACCTCTTTAACTCATTGCCAGTGAGTAAATTACTCAAAGTGAGTGGATTGTTTGTGTAGCCTAAATAAATGTTTAAACACAAGTGGAATTCATTTGGTTTACTCTCTTTTTCAAACGGGGGAATCCAAATTAGTATCTGGGTCATCCTGTCTTGCGTGTGTGTGTCCCCCTCCAGCCAGCGACGTCACTAATCAACAGGATGCCTGTTCCTGCAGATCGGTTATGAAGTGGTTGAGCTCCGGTGCCCCATTTCCTCCGGTGCACAAGCGTCATGTGAAAGTGCTTTTTTCACCCACCAAACAACATGCTTCAGCTTCACCAAAAGGAGCCTCAGTGTCACACTGAGTTAAATCTTGTTTTGTAGCTTTTCTGTCAGATTTTGCCTCCTTTTCTTCATGTAGTCAGTACTTATTAATATTAGTAGTAGTAATATAATTTTTCACTGACCATTTACAGGCAACAATGGGCGTTTGAAGGGTCGGACATGGAGCCCCCTCACGTGCGCCACATTTCAAGTTGATTGTGATTTGTAAAGGGAACTTGCTTGGTTTTATTAGTCTGAATATTTTTTGGCGTACGCCATTTTTGGCTTTTGAGCGCATGTACACTTTTAGTGAGGTTTCTATGCACAGTTTTAAAAATTAAACCCCAGATGTTCATCACCTCTGTATGGAAAAAATGTCAATGTGGATGAATGCATGTCAGATACAAATGTTAAATATAGCTCTTGTGTGCTAGGCACATGCAGTTGGAATACTGCTGTGCTTCTATGTAACATTGTTTATCAGCTGACATAGAAGCACAATGCGTCTATGTCAAATTATTATTAGTTGCTTTCATGTCGCAGATATATAAATAAGTAATTTAGATCGGTCTTCGCTTTTACATAATGTCAATACAATCGCTCTCTGGATGTTTCTTACAGTATGATGCAGACATAAGCTACTATAAGTCACAGTGCAAACAGTTGCATTATGCACTAAAAGGATGACTCAAACATGGATATTGTACAAATATTGCACATAAATATTTTTTGTCGGATGTTATTCTGACTGGCACACTTTTAATAAGTATTTCTTAAGGCTATAAAAATGACATGGACTTATCGTAATGTTGTGTCTGAATGTCAACAACTCTGCTACACATTAAATTCAAAATAGAGATTGATTTACAGTGTGTCCAACGCTTCTTTAAAGCCCCCCTCCAGTGTATTTTGACATTTCTATGATATTTAATATTTTTCTGAGTCATTTCCTTACAATGTTGATTACCCACATAGTTCGGCAAATATTTTTGACAAATAGCTTAATTTTGTGCACAAAGTTGCAAAAGTTGCTTAGTTGTTAAAATGGGGTTGTGACGTATGACGATAGTAATTCCATACAAGTCATACATCATTCTCCAAGCTTATGCAGGCGCACTGTCATGCCTCGTTAAGTCAGAGCATCAGACCAATAAACATTGTTGTGAGCTAGATTACCAATTTATCATGTAATTTACTTAGAACTTACAGTAGGTATGTTTCTCTGTGTCTGATGGTCGGTTTGTCGTTGTAGTTAGCCAGTTGTAATTAGCTAGCATAGTTATTGCAGAAAGTTAGCTAACAGAGGGTCTTAATTTTATTTTTTTAGTTTCCTCCTCTTGGTTTAGTGTGCTGTTCATTTTCATATGGCATCTGTGCGTGCGGTGTTGAGTACAGATCACGCGTCACACTTTCACCTGCCACCGTCTTCTGCAACATGCATTTTACTGACGGCCGTTTTACCAATGCATCGGCAGAGGCACCCCCCACACCCCCGCCGTAAAGTAAGCGCACCATAAAACGTAGTGGGAGTTATTGTGTGCAGTGCGTAAAAGAACCATCGACTGTATGATTGATAACAGCTGATACGTGCACATTAGTTTCTATCATGGGTAAGTAATAGCTACTACATTAGGCAACAGAACAACAAAATAATAAATTAGTAATGCAACAGAGCTGACTGGAGTGAAGTTACTTTGCTGTTGTTTAACTATTTACAGTTTACAGAGGGTTACAGTTTTTTCTCTCTTTATTTTTTTTCCCTTTTCAGGATTTCCCCTAAGGGGAGTTTCAATGGATGGAGCAAAGAAATTGCAGAAGTTCAGGACATTGTTAAAAGTGTGAGGAGTGTTTTCATCACAACCCTTCCTCCAAAGTCATTATAGGTCTGAGAGCTGTTTGCGCACTGCCTGTCTAAGCAAGAAGAAGCCACAGACTGAGCACAAGCTCCAATTTTAACACCCTGAAACTACACAATGGGCACTTATACTGGGAGGATATCCCAATTATTTTAAAAGAACCTGTCTGACAAAAATAATCCTTTTTCTCAAACTTCACTCAACTTCTCTATTTCTTTTTTGATATCTGCTCATATTTTGAACCTTTGATAAACGCAAGGAGTATGTTTGACAGAATTAATATTAGTAAGATGATTATAGGTCCTATATATGAAATAGTTTCTGATTTTACAGTCATTTTGCACAATACGTAAGCTGAAAGATGACAAAGACATGACTCTACATGCAGTCTTAAAATTAAGACTGCATGTAGTCTTTTTGCATGTAGTCTGCAATTGCTTTTTCCTTTCTGTTCACTTGTGAAGTGACTTTAGGAAGTATCCAACAGATGGTTGCTCATGCAGTTGTTTAGAGAAGTTTACACCTTTTGGTGTTGATTTTCAAATTTTTCTTGTGACCATATGCTGAACATTAGCACAAAACTTGACATATTTCTGTTGCCAGCTTCACCAGACATCTCTTATGTTTCCGCATGGCTGCATTTAGATGGTTTAAAGCAGCATTTTATTTTGTGCCATTATCTGTTAGCATACTGTAGGTGTTGTCTATTCTCAACAAGCCACCCTAGAGCTGGGCAAAATTAAACTCATCATACCGCATATCTTCCTTTACGTGTCTGGTAAAAGCACTCCAGCTGAATAGATACTAATGTTCTCCTCTAGATAATTAAGACAAATGTTTACTCCACAATGCTTTTATGCACTCAGAGTTGCTGCTACTGTCTGCCAATGCGTGACTGTATATACACTGTTAAAAGATGTGTCACAACAAAAAAGTAATGGGTGCATGGGGTCCCAGCAAAAGCAGTAGGTGCTCTCTTCTCCTATCAGCTTTTATTGTTTTGAAGTAATCACAAATCACTGTACAAACACCATTTAACAAAGAGGATGGTTACTGCTGTATTGATTCAGAGAAGTTTTAAGATGTCTGGCTTTGCTTTCAGCTATTTTAAAAACTCACATTTGTTAGTTTAAATCTCACTTTAATTACAAGCGTAGATTACTGGAAAGAGTTTGCAAAAGAATGTCTGGTGTTCTGAAAGATGACAAGAAAGCTTTGGTTTTATTTCTTGAAACGCCACTTAACAAGCTACAGTACCACTTCCTGGAGCAGAGAATAAATGTCTTCATTTGCAACATTTTAGAGGCTTAGTGGAAGCTGAATCTTGTGCCAGGAAAACACAAAGACCACTCTTTGAAAAGGAAACAGAAGTTTGGAGGCACAGCAAGATGAGCAGACACCCTATTTTGCCACCTCACTGCTGTGAAAGACTTTAGGAAAGTATTTAGGAAAGTGTTAACCACATATTCTCGGCCTGGAGCAACTGTACCAATAAAACAGGAAGTTTGTTTTTAATAATCCTCATTGCATCATGTTAATGTTAGCTTTTATAACTGACAATTCTATCAATAGTGCAAAAAGGATTTAAACAGGCTACTGGTTTTCCTTACCATGGGATATTATGTTATATATTATACATATATGATAAATTTAATAAAGTTAAACAGAGCAACAGAGACAAATACATAAAATATATGTTGCATGCTATTTTGATTTTGCTTACTACGGTTATGTTTTCATGGACTCTCATCATGTAACAAATTATGACATCTTTATACTAGAGCCATAGGCTGTTGTAACTATTTCAAACACAGATAATTACCTTACTAATAATTAATGAAACATCCATATGTAACAAACAGTAAATGTCAAAAATGTTGTTTGTATTGTACTTTTAAAACAAAACATACTAACAGACTCAAACATGACGTGCGCTCTCTCCTTCTGACAGCCATTCAATTAAAAAAATGTACACAGAGCAGCGGATACAAGTCGCCTCTATCCTGATTGACAGGTTACCATGGTAGCAACCTGTCAGTCACAAGGTAGTCCCGCCCAAAAGTATATGCTGCATTATTGTCTATTTCCCCCTAAATAGGACCATAATTTACTCTATGAACATCATTTTGTGTTGAAGAATGTGTGTTGTGTTGAACTGAGACCATAAAATCATTATGAAAGTGTTTACTGAGGTAATAATTCAGCTGAGAAGTAGCAACATTTTACCATTATTTCTAATGGAAGGGGACTTCTTTTTGCAACCAGCGGACTTGCCCCTTGCTGGCCGTTATAGAAAATGCAGGTTTAAGTTCCATCTGCATGGTTTCACTTTCAGACCCAGCGGTTGCCGCTTTATTGAGATTAGAGAAATAACATTTGACAACCATGTAACTACAAATCTGGATTTGATAGCGGTGCGCACCAAGAGCTGCAAAACAACTGCAGGATGTTGAGTTTCTAATTTATTTTTTAAAAATACTAATGTTTTTGCACTGGCCTGATTGGGCCATTGAGTTGCTACTTCAACTGTCCCGACGTTACTTTTTTCTGGACCCAGGCCATCGGGCCACCATTATTGTCGAGCCCTCATGCTGGTTTCAAAATGTTCAAAGAAATTCACTTTGCAAGCTTTTTATGAAGAAGGAAATGCAGTCAACATATTTTTTGGACTTATTTACACAATACATTTTAGTGTGTGTAACACTGAAGATAAATATAACTTTTGTTTGTTTACAAGAAAAATCCACCTAGCACCTTTAATGAAAAATGACTGTCTGTCTGATTCACCTAAACTCGAGTATGATGTTTATAGTGTATCGCACATATCTCTTGCACTATACGAGACTTATATGCAGAATGACTGGTGGCTGAATTGTAAGAAAAGGGCAACTACATCGACAGTATATCAATATTGTTTGGTGGCTCGTAACTAAAAGTCCTCTAACATACCTTTCTGTTGACAGGGAAACTGTTGAAATCTTTTCTATAAGAGTAATAAAGGGTAATGTAGTAGAAAATAGGAATCAGGAATGGGAACGTCCTGATACGCTGTGGTTTAGAATAAGAGGGACTCAATGAAAGGTTAATGGCTGCCATTTCTCGACAGTGTTTGTTCATTATTCAAATGCCAAACAGGCAAACTTTAATCAACACTCAGCACCGCACAGATGGGTGACGTGCCGCTTTCTGAATATGTTCATTAGATTTCTCATGTATTATTAAAGTAATCAGACCGCCATGTCCTTGCATTCATGTCACAAGTTGTTGCTTTGCTCCACAAACAAGAGAGAAGAGTGAAGTTTGTTATTAAGCTTCTAAGGGCAATAAGATACCTCTCCATTGGGATGATGGTGTATACAAGTAGAAGAGGTAGAGGGCATTCCACTTTGGGTTGAAATGTTCACTAGTTTGATTGACATAATGAGATGGATGTCTTTAGAGTCCCAGCTCTTGCTAAGTTTTTTTCACTTCCCTTCTCTGTGTGTTGTATTGTTTCTTTGGGTACTCATCAAGAGGGAGAGAACCTCGCAGAAATACAACAGAGTAACACTTTGATAGCAGTCTATAATAAGCTGCTCCTCAATCACTTTTGAATAATGCATAAACTCAGCCTATTAACAAATGTTTTCCACATATTTGTGAATAACATTTTAAGTCTTTCACTGATAAAAGAAAGTGGCTGGGCATCTCCCATTGTACAGGTGCAAGCTCAATCAGCTGAGGTAGTCGGAATCTGCTGCCATCAACAAACTATTAATTTTTTTTATATCCATCATTATTTATAAGCAAATTGTTGATGGAAAATAAGCGTTGCAGTTTAAATGTACCATTTATGATTATCCTCTGTAAATGCTCTGTATAGTATAGCGCCTTTCTAGTCTTTTCGACTCAAAGTGCTTTTACACTACATCTGCATTCACCAGTCAAACACATTCATACACTGAGCCTAAGTGCTCAAACAGAAACTGACATTCACACACATTCATACACTGGCAGAACAGCGCAACCCAAGGACACTTTGAAATGCAGCCTAGGGGAGCCGGGAATTGAACTTTGCAATATAGAGTACTTACAACACAATTACCTTAAAGCTTCACTAATGAACATTTTTCTTTAACATTAGATTAAATTAACAGGCTGTAATATGTGTAATATCAAAAAGTATCACCGAAATTAACAGTTCCCCTCATCTTTAAGATGATCTTTAAGAAGATCTTAGCATCTTTAAGCTAATTGTTTTGGTTTTTCTGACCTCAACTTTGCTACTTTGGCTTACTATCATCGCTGTTATCAATGATTATCGCTGTATTGGACCTTTATGGGAAACATGTAGAACATTGCTTGGTGTCTGTGTGAAAATCTTGTTAAAAAAAAACTGGCATAGCAAGACTAGGGGTGACCCCAAATAGTCGAATATTTGATTCTTCAATAGAAGGAACCTGAATGGACTGCGAATCTCACTGTCGACTCTTCGCAGGGGTGTTATGAAATGAGAATCAAGCCATTTTGGCTATAAGGGTGCATGTCTGATTTTACATAGATCTTTCTCCCAAGAAGTTAATATACAGTTTATTATAATATAACTATCAACATGTAATGCTGTAAAGTGCCTGAATAAATCCAAAATTATAACCTTAAGCCTTAAGGAAGGAGTTCTTAGTGTTCATGTGTGGGCATAACGTGCGGAGTTATGTGTGCACCTCGCAGATCATTTCTCACCATTGATGAACCACACAAAAAATATAATGTCATTTTTAAACAGTTAGTTGTAATAGACCCACGAGGAACCACGCACCTCGCGATTACACTAATGAATGAAGACTGCAGCTCTGTAGCTTCTCAAGATTAAAGCGGAGCCACCGTGTTTTGGGGGGCGGGCCGCCCTTAGCTTAATCGTAGCAGTGCCACAGAGTCTTAAGAGACAGGTTATCTAATTTAAGGCTCATGATGCTGGTCCCTGTATTAAAAAAGCATTTTACAAAAATATAATTTAACAAAAACAGACAGGTCAGAAAGTGCATTTTGAAACAGAAAAAAAGCACACTATCCACAGAGTTTTCTACAAAGATCCAATACTGCATCTCAAGAAATAATATATACTGTAACATGACTTTTCATCAGAGCCCACCACATTTTACATTACACTTTATACAACCATTTAGTCAACAATATTTTCCACACCTAAATATCGAAACTATTGTGAAATGTCCTATGGTTGTGGAATACCTTTGAGGTACACAAAGTTAGCATCATCTTATGTCTTGTGATTTTATTGAAAATTTCCATCAACATTTATAACAGCTGGTGTTTTTGTGTAAAGCGGTAATACTACCTATTAGAGACCTACTGTTTTCTTGATTCCGCTCCCACTGATTTTGTGACCATTATGTGTTACTCTACCACCCATTCCCCCAACATGTATCCACTCCCGCCCGCACCCGCAAACATTGTGATATGCAGACTAAAAGAAGCACACATCTGTTTGGGGTATGCTTAGCGTTCAGAATAAATTACATAAATCATTGCATTCATTTTTGTCAGTAAATTTCAGACTTGCCTTGCTTTGGTCTTGTATTGTATAAGCCTGTGTGACGGAAGCCAGAGTCTGTGAAGTGAGTAAACCTCACTCCCGACACCTTAAAAGACGTACTGGCGACCAACACCAGTGGCCATAGGGTTTAGCCTCCTTGTCAGAGTGTCCGCCTCCCGTACCCAAGGTCGATTCGAGTCAGGCCTGTACAGCACATTCTCCGGAGCAGCCGCATGCACTCACGTTAATCTTCTTTTCAACTTCGTTTGTTGACTCCATCTTATCAGCGTTACCGCAGTATATTTTTTAACCACGCGCTCCCACCCGCAGCAGAGTTAAAACCGTCCACTCCCGCGTGATTTGTGTTGGGTCCTGCGGGATCCCAATCCCAATGCAGCTCTCTACTACCTATGTCTTTGATGTTTTTGTTTCCAAAAAAGCATGTGAGATCTTTATATATACAGATCATCGTACAGTTTTCACCACTCAGCATCAAGCACACAGCATTGAAATTCAGTGCCATGATAAGGAAATATATTATCACTTAAAACCTTGTACGTTTAAAGCCAATTTTCATGATTCCCATCTTTGAACTGCATTTGAGGGATTATCTGTCTGTTAACAACTTGAGAAAACCCAGTGACCTTTTTGATTTTTGAACCCCTTCTAGAACCAACTAAATAGACACAAAAGTACATCATAGTCAAACAAAAAGAAGCTTGTCATCTTTATATGTGAGAAGCTGACAATGTTTTGAATTTAATGCCCCAAAGTGCAAGGTATTTTCCGCGAAAATAATAAATTATAACTCATCCTGCTTCTGTATGTCAATAGGACTTTGACTATGACTGTAATGTCCTAGGAGATGCTCTGTGATGACAAGCAGGTGGGCAAAGCAGGTGATAAGAGCTACATGATTACACCTACATGATGCCTGGAAAAAGGTGCACTTGAGGAGTGCTTGTTTTGTTCTCCGTCAGACTACCTGCCAGAAATCAAGCACTCAACTCACAGATTGGGGGGGGGCAGGGTGGAACTCTGCGATAAGGAAAAGTAACTCTGGAGCAAGTAATAGGATTCAGGAATATTTTTCCCACCCAGCAAAATCTCTATGGACACCTCTTTAGATGTACCAAAATTTAATCAATGTATTGAATGAGGTGTTATTGCATTCATGCAATCGCACATTCCACCAAACATGGTTTACACACCAGGGAGTTAATAAAGCACAAGGCATTAGCATTAAAATGAACGGTAAAGGCAAACTCTTGCTGAATATAAATCTTGACCAGCAATGTATCTACTGACTGAATCCATCTTTTGTAATTAAGAAAGAATGTGCGGGAAATGTGCGAGGAGGACTGAGAGCTGGAAGTAAAAGACCTGCTCAGAAAGATGAATGCTATTATGGAGTGAGAGTGAGGCGGCTGGTCTGGAATAATAACTTCCTCTGCCACATTATGTTAGTGCACTTCTGATAAGATCATTGGAAAATGGCAGCTGTTGGAAATAATGCAATTCATTCCGTGTTGCTGCGGGACACTACAGGGCCCTAAATGAAGCATGTCTTCTATTAGACCCCTAAAGAAACAAACTAATAGCCCTGCAAAGACTTGCCATTTATAATATGACTATAATTCGTATGATTCATTAAGCAGGAACAGAAAACGATAGTATACTCTGATTAGAATAGTCCTCAGGGGAAATTCTTATGTTAATTTATTCTAAAATCTCTCATTGACTAAGCAACTTGTGGTGATATTGTGTAGATTAACTCCCCAGGTCACATTGTATTGTAGTCTCATATTGTCTCTGCCGTATGTATTATAGATTAATGTTGTTTACATATCTTTACGTCTGCCAATTTTGTCATCACAAAATGAACCCAAAAGCTCAGAAAATTCTCCTGATTTTTAGATTTCTTTTCTTCTGTTCATAATTGAGGTCACTGTGAACAGAAGATTAAAAGTAGATGGAGGTAGATGGACATAGTTACTTATGTATACCAAGTTACTGAAATCATACTCCTCGCAAATAGAATGCAATAAAGCAGAAAATGATAGGTAAGTACATGAATAAGGAAATACAAATGAGAAAACATCCTGGTGAATATTTAAAACTTACTTAAAAGTGGTGATTATTATATTAACAAGCGTAGCAGAATTGGGATATTTTCTATTGAAGGTGTTGGTTTGAAGGTATCACCAGTTGTGATTTTAAAGCACGATTGCAATCAAGATGGTAATAAATATTGTTGTATATTTGTAATATTTGTAAATTAATGGAGGAGATGAGAGCTATAATCTCTGTATATTGCTTGTCAGTCTTGCTAAGCTTGTTGTGCTGTAATATTAATAATTATTCAAACTTATGTTAATATAAGTAAGGAATCTTATGCTGCCCAAATTAGTACTTGTAACCAAATCACTTCCCTCTATCTGCAGATGAAGGCTATGAGATTTGACTGAAAGACACGAAAGGTCCTACGTCATTAATATGAACCTTCTAGATCAAACATCAGAAGCCCTCTCAAACAACTAATTTATGATTAATTTTCGGTAACCCGCAGAATCACAGGACTTGTCTACACATTTTATAGAAATTCGATCCATGTGTTAATAACAGTTAGCAAGAACTAGATATTTGTTTGCTATGTCTATGAGCAGTTTGCTTATAATTCAATGTGTTGCTTAGCAGTACAAGTGTGAGCGTGAAACCCCATATTTTATGTTTATTTCCTGTTGAAAATATGGATTAAATTCTTAGACCTGATTGATTGCACCACATTGTACTTTGATGAGAACTCGGGTCTGCTTTTTGTGGCACTCTCGTGGTATTCATTTGGTGGAACAATAATTGAAATGGGATCATTTCTACCTGGCCAAATGAAAAAAGCTAGAGAGTAGCGCAACAGCAAAAAAGTAATTAGTCTTACGTTTTTCCAGTTTGTAACTAATGTCCCTAACATTTTATTTTACTTTTAATGGACATGGACATGTTTTATACTTCCTCTGAATATAATCCAATTAATCTTATTTCCATGCTATATATTGTGTGTATATATCCTCCATCCTCGCGCTACATTCACCAAGTCCGATGCAATGCTCGTTTTTGTCTTCAGGTAGGACTCTTATACTGTAACTTTGTAAAGTGAGAAATTGAGATAATAAAGTCGTTAACCCTGCCTGTCAGCTCGCTCTGCTACTTTGAACTGCATTTACCATTAGTGGCTAGCTTGATCGCGTTCTCAAAAATGAGTGACAGTGCAAACACTCAATGCTGTTCAAACCCTTAGTTAACGTTACTGTAACTACCTCAAAAGAAAAGTGGTTGTCTTGAGTCGGATGCCAAAGTGTGTGAGTGTGCGAGTTTATAGCAGCGGGGAGCAGCGGAAACACAACGTTAGAAGTCTTTAATGCTAATATATTTTTGGTTCATTTTGAAACTATAGCGGAACAAATTAGACTGTGGCGGGCTGCCATAGTCTCGTTAAGTAATGGGAAACACTATCTATTACATTTCTGCAACACTTAGTTTCATGGATTCAGTGTTTGGAGCTGTAAAATATATTTATTCGTGATAATGGATGCGGGTTGTGTTATTACAGACCAGCAGACTGAGATGACCAGAGTTTTAAGCCATTTATCTTAGTCGTCAGTAGCCACAAATAACATCTGTATAGGACATATTATTACATTTAGACCATAAAAGGCAATCCTTCTTCAGCAGCTACAGTCTTTAGCGCTTTGATTTTAACTCTGCATTGTTTGGCATTTCTCTTGAGTCCCTTTTAACTGTATATGAAAAAAAAACCTCTGATCTCTTCAATGTATTTTAGATGGCCTCCTGTGCCCAAACATTTAAAAGCAGGTATGTAAGTGAAAATGACTTACCTCTGGTGTTTTTTAATGTCATTTAGCTGCAATGTAAACGCAGCCGTAGAGAAACACAAGGGAGACAAATTTTCAAAAATGAAATGTTAACACTATCAGCATGTACAATCTCATCTCATCATTGACAAGCCACTGATTTTGCTTTTTCCCTCCTGTACTGAGAAATGTATTTTTCATTTTATGTTTGATCTCTCTGCCATCAGGCATAGAGTCATGGTGGATAGATCAGCCTTTGATGCTTCTGCTGGTGTCACAAAGATCTTGAAGTGTTGTTCGGCATTACTTACTATTCTCGACATCCTGTGTACCTAGTATTGTAAATGCATGTTTGTATGGTGATTATTAACTCTTTCATTGATTATTAAAAAACACCATGCAGAAGTACAAGTTGGCAGGAAATGTCTGATCCTATTTATAATTTTGTTTAATTAAACAAGAAAAGACTTTAATTAATCAATTAAAAATTTTAAAATATATATTAAATTTAAGACTATTTCAATCAGGCAGAGTTCTTTACGGTTGCTTGTTCTTGGACAAAATTTTACATTTGTGAAATTGGGGTTATTTGGTATATTTCGCAAACTAAGGTATGAAAAAGAGTATATTTTTGGTATTGACACCAGAAGTTTAGCACTGTTTTAAGACATTAGCCCCACTCATCAGTTTTTTTCTACCAGCCGCTTCTTTTGCTAAAATCATCAGAGATGCTCTTTCTCTTTTTCTGATTCATCAGTTCCTTAAACAAGAAAATGTTTGTCATGCATTTTGATAACAGCTTCTCATGATAGGCACCGCCATCAGCAAAGGTATTGTTTAAGCTCTGTTCAGGAAGAAAGTAGTTGATTTCTAGTATGAAATGCCATACATGCACTATGGTAATTCAGATTCTGCGAGTGCCTGTACATAAAACATGGGGAAAATATTGAAATGTCAGAATGCAATTACGTTTTCCCATTTTTCCATTTTTTTTTCACAATTGTAAAACCATTTCGAGCTGTTCTGGTGTATTATTATCTCCTTCTGAAACATAGTTAGTTCTCTTGGGGTTAACAGAATTTTTTATTCTCCCTTTCTATTACATGATATTATACGTTATTTACATATATTTTGTTAAGGGTTGTAGGTATTGAGTTTTTTTTTCATTTCACCCAGTACCTTTGATGGGGCCAGATGAAACTGCAGACCTTGTGGATATACAGAAGTCAGGAACTGTCAGGAAAATGCACATGAGACACACCAGTATCACAGGCAAACATAATTTTTTTTTTGTTGTTGTTCTTTTTGAAAATTGAGATATGCTGTTTAGGAATGAGTTTATAGCATCATCCTTTGTTCGCCTGCATCATTTCACATCTCACAAGAGCTCATAGTGGCCGACAACTTAACGGCAACGTTCAAACAGAGTTCCTTTAAAGTGGACAGTACCATAAACAGAAGGCTGGAGAGGAGGAGACCAGTTGTCAGCAGCCGACAGCAGCAGGGTTTCAAACCTCGGCAGGAAAAATGATCAGGCCTCCCACATTCCGAGTCATCTGTCTAGAGGATAATTGGTCTCTTCTTTGCCATGTTTCACCTTGCAGCGGTACACACTCCCTTTTCAGGATGATGTGTATGTGCATTGGTCCGTGTGCATGTCTGCATTTTTGTGTGTTTGTGTCTTTGCGTTCACGTGCATGTGAGTTTGAGTCAGCAGGGGTCTAGGTGGGGGTAGTGGTGGGTCCACCTGCTTGATCCAAGTCACAGTCCATTCATCTAACTCTATTAAGCGGCATCCTTGTGAGCGGCCTAGCTGTGGGGCTCCATAAAAGTAATGCAGGCCCATCAAGGCCATGCTTTGTTAGCCAAAACCTCATTTGTTAATTACCTTGCAAGTCTTGAGTAGCCGACTCATACATCACCACTTTCCTGCTGTAAACACCATAAGGCATGCAACTGTGAAAGATCAAACCCCGCCTATGTTGTGCAAGGACAAAAAACCCAAACAAGTATTTGTATGTGTTTCTCTATGCACTCAATTGAAAGGCAGTTTTGTAAAGTTTTTAAATGTAGAAGCTCCAAGGTTATTCTGAAGCAATAATCTCTCAATGCATATATCAGTTACCACGGGGTTAAACCTTTCAGTCATATTTCCATGTATATATTTCTCAGTCTATTATTAGTAGGGCTGCTCCCTACAAAAGATTTTTACAGTCGTTAGTTAAGGCTGTTATTTGACTAGTCATTGCACATTTATATTATTTTAATTATTTAAATATTTTAGAAAATTGTTTAAGTTCCAGGACTGAAAAAGTACAAATGTTAATACTGTGCTACATTACAAACAAAAACAAAACCTCAATAATGAGAATGAGCCTTTTAAAATTTACATTTTCTTCACAACTTCACTAGAACAAATACATGTGTATTTGTCAACACTATGTATGATAAATAAAATAACTTCCTGCTTGACGCCTCTCCCGCCGTATCTTCGTCATCCTGGAGTCAGAATCCTGTCAGTAGCTGCTTTAAATGACCTCTGTACTGTATTCCCTGTCGTCAAACTGGCCTCGGTCTGTCTTGTAGGCTGTGTTCGGTCCCAATCCAGTTTCACTGGTAGGCTGCTGAGTCTTCCGGTGCCCGCTTGCCGGTGCTCATTCCCGGTCCTGCTCCCCAGCAACATCCCCCACTGGGTCCGCTGACCTGGGCCTGAAAATCTTCTCTTCGTGGCGGCACTCCCCCGGTACTCTGAGCTCCCAGTATGTGTAGAGTCAGCTAATAGGGCTGCTAACTGAGCTAGTTAATGGCAGCTAGTACAGTCAAATTTCATTTGTTGTGATGGTCAAGTAACTGTTAGTGAGTCTTTTAGTTTTAAGCCGGCTACTGTCACAGAGGTACACACAAGCCATTAAAGGGGCATTATGTAGTTTTTAGCGACCACTAGCGGTGTGGTTCTAAGATTGTAACCAGGTGTGCTCGTACACGTATTGGCACAATCCTCCCGGAAAAAAGGCAGAGTGAGAGCGGCTATAGACAGGCAGGGAGACAGCTTCACACAATATACTGGAAACTCAGGTAAACCCCTGCTGCAACGTTACAGTAATAGTTTTATCAGGCTCAGCAATGTCAGCACAGCTAAATGTATTGGATGATAACGAACAGGTAGTGAGCTCGACTGAATATTATAACAACATTGTGTCACTCTTTATAACAGTTAGACCGCAGTAAGTAACTTTACTGTAGTATTAGTGCATGGCTCTTCCTCTGGGTTGTTGACGCTGTGAAGTTGCAGAGTTGTATATTATGGGTCACGTTAGTTAGTTACAGCGACGGAAAGGTGGAGAAGCTGTATACCTGAGTATTAGTAAAACCACTTCTAACAAGTTTTGAGGCGAGAAATCAACTGTAGATTTTAAATATCTGCATTTTTGGGGAAATTGTTGACAAATCGAGAATGTGCTCGAACGTTTTCGGGGTTGAGAAGCTCTGCAAATGCGGCGGGGGAAGCTAATGAGCCCGCCCACGGGGTTAACTAACGAGCCGGCAAGTCAGCTCACGGAGCCCCCTGGTCCTCACACCAGCTGTTATTCTGTCTTTACATTCTGAGTAATGTTGTAATGTTAAATAAAGAGACATCTGGGTCGTGATGGACAGGCTTGTGTATGGTAGAAGTACTTTGATTAAAAAAATAAACAACAATAGTGGAATGAAAGGGGACTGTTGTCGCTTTATTATTATCATTATTCTAAATGGACATTACATTGTTAGTGTAATGTTACAGTTGTGGTTATAGTACTTGCTTTTTATTTGCTTTTTTTTATATAATTCTTATTTATGCACCAATATACCGAAGCAAACATCTGCTACAGATCAGCTGCAGCCCTGTTCTCATAAGATTTTAAAAAAAGAATACATTTTAAGCGTGCTTACATTTATATTATGTTATTGTTCCGAATTTGAAAACGGGAAACTAGCAAAGCCTGGTGTAGCATGCTGCAAAATAAATCTATTTAACAGTTTCATACTGCATACTATACCTCATACAGTATGCAGTATACATTACATACTACATACTGCTGTTGCCAGTAGTATGTAGTAGGCGTGTTTCTCCAGCTTTACTAATGCTCACTGTGTTTTTACTCAACATTATCTGAACCTGTTTGGTCTGGTGGGCTTCAGCACATAAAAATTTATTGTTGTTTTTTATGCTTACGTGGAGCCTGTGTTTTGCTGTGAGCCGGTTGTTTTATGGTGTTAGCGGACTGCATGTTGTTAGCTGCCATGTTGTCGCTGTAGTACGAGAGAGGCTCGGGAGCGCGCACAGGGCTGACTCCGACCCGGAGTCCCCACATTAAAAGCAGAATAGTGGCTGATGCAAGCAACAGAGAAAACAGCCGTGTGCTTCATTTCTAAGTGAGTTTTGAGCCCATTGACAATAAGGCAATGAAAATTTGATTAATGTCATTGAAAAACTTGCATATAGTCCCTTTAAACTAGTACACTGGAAAATCGGAAGCCGAATAACCTCGAGTCATATTTTCGAAAGTTAGCTGCTTATTTTATTGCACCACCTTTTAACACATCTTTTTAATCTCATTAGTCTCTAACAAAATTCCCCTCATAAAGAAGTCTGCCTTTGTTCAAACCAAAAGGAGGAGACTCCAAACTTTTATAGATCCATCCCAAAACTGCCTGTCTTAATTAATTGCAGTGCTCAACAATAACGGTGGCCCGATGGCCCGGGCCAGTAAAACGTAACGTTGGGATAGTTGAACTAGCAACTCACTGGCCCGATTGGGCCAGTGCAAAAACATTAGTATTAAAAAAAAATATAATGAAACTCAACATCCTGCAGTTGTTTTGTAGCTCTTGGCGCGCACCGATGTCCAATCCAGAGTTGTAGTTACGTGACGAGAGGTTGTCAAATGTTATTTATTTAATCTCAATCTTGCGGGACCTCTGGATCGAAATTGAAACCATGCAGACGGAACTTTCTCTGCTGCATTCTCTGTAACGGCCAGCAGGGGCCGAGTTCCATTAGAAATAATGGTAAAATGTTGCTACTTCTCAGCTGATTTATTACCTCAGTAAACACTTTTAAATGAGTTTATAGTCTCAGTCGCTAGTTTCAAGTCTTCTTCAACACAGCATGATGTTCACTTAGTATATTATGGTCCTATTTAGGGGACAATAGACGATAATGCAGCGTATGCTTTTGGACAGGACTACCTGTGATTGACAGGTCGCTATCATGGCAACCCATTCATCAGGATAGAGGCGACTCGTGTCTGCTGCTCTGTGTACATTTTTCATAGATGGCTGTCAGTAGGAGAGCACGTCATGTTTGAGTCTGTTTTATGTTTTGTTTTAAAGTAAATTGTTTTGATAAACTTATTTTTTATAATTTTAACTGTGATTACATTTTTGTTTAGTTTTTTTTATATCCAGGATGTATTTAATAAACGATTAAGCACTTTTGGAAGGAGGGCCAACATTAGTTTTAATGTTGAGCCCTGAATTGAGATTTTGGAAGCCTTGTGAGTAAGCAACTCAAGCAACTCCATTTTTAGGAAGGAAAAAGTATTTTATTTGAATGTCAATCAGGTTTCAGGAGAACGCACAGTACAACAAATGTACCCAATGCAAATTTTAATTTTTGTGCTGATGATCCTTCTTTTTCCTTCTTTGCTCCTAACATGATGATGACACAAAGAAGAAGACACTGAACCTTCCATCTGTCATTACGTTTCAGGGCAATGCAATTGAGTCTGTATCTTTATACAAATAATTGATGATTCTCTCTCCTTTTAAGCCTCACATTCAACAGCTTGTGAAGACGTTGAAGCTGAGGCTGTGTTATTATTTAAAAAATAAGTCTGTCTTAAAATGGAGGGGGCTTTTAGGTATGCTGCTCCTGTGGCTTTGAATTTATTGCAAAATGATTTGATTATTTGAGAACTGGCCACTAGGTGTTTACAAAAATAGATAGGTTTTAGTAAGGCACATGAGGTTGTATAAATGCTTTGACTGTGCTACTTGCCCCTGTGTGATCGAGGACACATGTATACTCATGCTGTGATCTTCTTGTTGTCTCTAACTGTAATATATTGTATGTTTGTCAAACTTTGTTTAATGTGCTGCTGCCTGTCTTGGTTAGAACACACATTTTCCTTTTTCCTGGTTAAATACATTTCAAATTCAAAATAAAAGAAAAAGTGGGGAGAGGAGTGAAGAGCAGGTGGAGTGATACCAAAGTAGAGCAGAGATCGCCAAGTATACAATAAAACAGCCATTTTGCTTTTAATAGTCTGTGCATATGTCTGTTCCTTGTCTCTCCTTTTTTTTCTTCTCTTTTTTTTTTTTTTTTACTTATGCACAAAATCAAATTGTCTTTGTGGATTAACAAAGTTGTATTGAATTGAATTGAGTATAGGCATGTGGGGCTGCAAAAAGGCCTGAAGGTACAGTATAGGTGCAGATCTCTTGTACTGAAGTGCTCGAGTTGTGAATTTGATAAGAACAGCAGCCACAAGAATTCCTGTTGCTCACAAAAGCAAGGTGACCTTGTAAATTCACAAACCACTGAATAAAACACTCAGTTTTATCATCATTCAATTTATAAGTTATCTCACTGCCGCTCCTCATTTTCATTTCTTTTGCAAGGACTTGCCCTGAGCAAAAAAAAAAAAAAAGAAAACCTTTTTTTTCCATCCTTGATACTTTTTGGATCAATCATAGATGTGCAGTGCTGTTCTGGAGACTTTCTGTGACAGAGTCATCTGAGAGTCAAGCACTCATATAGTCGGGTCACTTTAACCTCTCAGTGCAGGAGTGACTGCACCAACATGACAATAACCCCACGTCATCTGAGTTGCTGCCCGCTGATAAGACAAGTGCAAAAACGCAGAGTGACAGCTATCATATTCACTCTTGCTACAAGGAGAATTATGAATTGCCCTTTTAGCTCTCACCTCTTTATTTGCAGAGTTTTTTATGCCTTACAAACCAGGGCTCTTCACTAACTTTTATTCCCAAGGCTTACATGTGTACAAGCACACAAAGAAATTTAAGAGCACAGTGAGAAATGTTCAAGTAACACTGAGTTTATTAACAAATAATTTATATCATAAATATTTGTGCTGTGTCTGTGTGTGTGCTTCTTCTCCTTGTCTGCAATTATGATGCGAAAACATCAGCCACGGGTCTTAGAATATTGAAGAGGTTTTTAAAACATTGAAAAAGAGTTTTATTTGAAAATTTGACAACACCTTTTCTAACACTGATCACTCATTACAGTGATGAGTGAAAAAACTCGCATCACAGAAAACTCTCTTGTGATTGACACATTGCAGGAACCACGATACACCAGCAGCACCTACACAACCCACACCACACTTGATGTAAACAAGATTACTGAACAATATTTATAACAATACCTTTAGTAAAACAGAAAAGAACAAAGGCAACGTGTTGCTCTTAGGAGGAGGCGGCTAGAAGTAGCACATATTGGCACCTGGTTGTGGCAAAATCTACATCTGCTCACTGTAGATGCACTATCCACAACCTGGAGGAGGAAATAGTATAAATGAGTGTATTAGTATATTATGACATCAAATCAAAGTACAATATAAATTGAATTATGTACTGTTAGTATAATATTATTTTAATGACATGATGTTACTATATTCATTACAGTGTCATTTAATAGTATGCTATAGCTTACCACTAGTATAAAATGGTTTTGCTTGGAGCCAAACACACAAGCAAAAGAAAGAAAGAAGTGCACAGCTCTTTTTTTTTGTGCCTGCTCCTGCGTGTAAGTCCATACGTGATTTTAACAGCCGCTCACCTTCGGCTGCAGTCTCAGGCAGGGTTGTCACTGTTGCAAGTTTACAAAAGTTAACAAAAATAATTCTCCGTGGTTGACTTTCAACAAACGTATGAAACATTTAACTTAAATTTGTTTGCGAACAACTTGTGGTCATTAAACTATTTCACAACTCCTCTCTCATTCAAATACAAAAAAACTTCCAAGCTGTCGTCCTTCCTCTGAGGATGACCTAATTAGGATGAGGAGCGAGGTAAGGTAAGGTATCGAATGAAGTACTCTATTGGTATCGGTATCACTTTATGGGTACTGCTTTTGGTATCGTAAAATTCTAAATGAAACTCAACCCTAATAACAATGAGTTCAACATTTCGAAAGTTTGCTGTATCATGTCAAACCTTGAGTTTTATGAAAAGTTGAACATGTTTCAACAAAAGGAATGAGATATAGCTAAATAGCCTTAGCTTATCTGTGTCTTCTGTTTAACTCCTTCAGCTGATTTCTCCTGGTTCCCCTGATAGCCGGTCCAATGATGTTTTGAACAATTACGTGTGGAAGATATTGGTAGATTTTAGTCCATACTTGCACACTGTGCTTGTAAATAATTTTTTCAGTTCGCATATATGTATTTTTAGGGGCATATGAGAGTTAAATATTCAGATTGTAGAACCCTGTAAACCTATAGCTCTCATAAGTGGTAATGTATTTCAGAAAAGGGAGGACCATCAAAATGTTTTCCCTTTATTTTTATGACTTCCTTTATCAGAGGGATCTCAGTAGACTGTGCAGTTTCACCACTGTACAACCTGTGAAGTCAACGCACATACTGTAGTAAACCTTACTGTAGTAAACCACATTCCCCCTTGCAGTTACCTCCACAACAGAGAACCAGATCACTTTAGAAGCCTTCCTTTCCCATCTCTCCTTGCGGCAAGAGATGTGGTGCGACAATGACCGGGGCTTTCACAAACAATGGAGTCCTCTTTCCGGGCCCAGATAACTCCTCCTGACACCTGACACTGAGCATGAGCTCCCACCGGGAGACTGAGAGCTCTGTGACTGTGAAGTCTGACTGGGCGCTAGAGTGGCCTTCGGCACCAACAGAAGCCACGGCATGACTTGATCCTATCCCAGGTAGCAGAGTTGTTACACTGGAATTGTCCTTGACCAAGACACTGTGCATACAGAGCTTTGGTTGAACACGGAACGTTGTTCAACACAGCTCTCATAATGTCTACCCATCTGTTGTAAGTAGAATTGACATTGGAAGTATGCTGATAGTGCAGATGTCAAAGTCATTCACTCCCGCTAAGCTGCAGTGATAACTGTATTGTGAGAGGTAACTGGTGAGGAAGCCTAAAGGAGTACAGACCCATAAGCATTAGTAGTCTGTGATTTCAAAGTTAATTTAACTTCAGCGGCACTACGAACATCCGATAAATGTGCATTCTTGGTTCCAGGGGGCTCCAAACTTTGCAGTATCATTAACCACTGAGGCAAAGTAATTTCATCAAGGCCAATTTTGTTATTAGCCTGATTTTGTCCTCTCCCTGACCCAGGCAAGGCGACAGAGATGAATAGGGGATCCTTTTCTTTGGTTGCATGGTGCATGCAACAAAACAAAACAAAGAAAATCTGAGAGTATTTATCCTGTAATATCTTTCTCATTAGCTCTGAAATCCCTTGAGGTTGTCCATTTCACACTGTGCAGCATGCCATTTTTAAGTTCAGTGAGGACACTTTAAGTAATACTTTCAGGGCTGTACATAACAAATATTTTTCAAGTCGATTAATGACTAATTTTGTGTATTCTAAAGGAAAAAAAGTTGCCAATTACTCGATTAACATACCAATTTATCCAAAATAAATATATGATAAACAGAAAAAATATAACACACGGTGTGACCTTACGTTACCATGGCAGCAGCGGGGCAGAAATTACTTTTAACATGAAGGCAATGAAGAAATACTTTATATTAAATTACATTTTAACGGGCTTTTGTCATCGTGCTGATAATGTGCTGTGCTTGTGTGGAGACTGGCTGTTGTCAGTGCTCCGGGATACTTTCGCTTCACGTATTCGTGGACAGCAGTTGTGCTGCAGTGAAGCTATCGGAGCGAGCACCACGTTGTTGAGTGTCTGTCTAAAATACTCCCAAACTTTAGACGGTCAAAGGCGCGGTCTTGTAGCTGGAGCTTGTCCGGGAATCCCACTAACACCGGATGCGGGGACGCTTCAACGCACGTAAAGCTAGTCGATTTATACGTAATCGATTACATCGACTACGTTGACGAATCGCCCCAGCCCTACTTTAAGATAAAATAATTTAAGCTAGGGATATGACTTAAAATGATAAATAAATGATAAAGAAAATTTTTAAAAAGCTTATGAACTTTTAATATTTGATTTCACCTAAGCAGAAAAGTTCACCAAAGTTTTACTTTTCACTTGAAAATCTGAGAACATCTGACCTCTGAGTAATTTTTAGCTAATTTGTAAAACAAACAGAGTTCTTATGAAATGATGGCAATCACACACTTTGATTGCCCCTTAGTTGCACAGCTGCCTGTGGATCTGAAAGGCTCTAGTACTTCCTCCTGCACAAGTACCTTGATACTAATCAGCCGTTTTGTAATTGAGACTGACAATTCTGCCACATAGGATCTCTTGGTAGCCATGGAAACCAGAGAACATTCTTGATCATCCAAGACACACGTAAGACATGAAACACTTTAACAAAAGTACAGACCAAATTAAAATTGCTTTTATAAAAGTCAGGAATTGCCATTTTTGTAAAAAACAGCAGTTGGACAGGTAATGAAAGATTTAAAGTGGAATTCAGCACTGAGATGAGTGACAGGATTCTCCTGAAATGTGTTTCTTAGCTGCGTTGGTAACACATGTTGGAAAACATTAAGCCATATACTCTAGCAAGCAAATCTAAATGATTAGAGGTAATTATTGTTTTTTCTTAAGAAAAATCCTCCTGCACTTACACACCAAATAAAGGTTTTATCTCTACATTCAGCTGACACACTGACCTAGTGTGGCCTGGAGGTGTGGGACTATTAGGCTATGTTTGCACTGCTGGCATAATTTATTGCCCAGATCTGTTTTTTTGATTGACAGTTCACATTATTGTTTAAATGTGGCCCATATCAGACTGAAGTGTGAACTGGCCACAGTCTGCAAATGACCCCTCATGCGCAGAATAATGCAACATCGCCACATTCAACACGCTGTCATACTGGGGTAAACAAGGACGTTAGCTCATAGACTGTATAAAAGAAGTTAGCTCTGGTTAGCTCAAACTTGCTAACCCTCACGATTTTCACACCCTCTCCTGGTTTCCTCCAGGGGTCATATTTCTCCCAATTTATGAAAAATGTTCACAGCTTTCTGTCCTTTTCATTACAATCATCACTGTTTCTAGCGCTGTACTACACAAATGCTCCACAACACTCTCTCCCTCTATCCTCGGACAAGTAACATTAGCATGCATGTGACTCACAAGACAGCTAGCGACCCTGTGAATTTCAGTTGAAAGTAAGGGAATTTGTGAGCAGTTGATAGTGAGGTGGAGGAGAAAGACGGCAACACATAATGGCTTTTGTGGAGCTTTTTCCATTCAACGTGACTCCGCCTAGCACAGATTTGTGAGAACAGCCAATCTAGAGTGACGTCAGAGTTGCATGAATTCCGACCTGACTGTCCAGACTGAGGTCGCATTTTAGAAATTCGGCCCTGTATCTATTTGCACCACCTATGAAAGTGGCTCCAATGTGAACTGGAAAGGACCAGATTCCATTTGACTTGGGCTGTTCACACTGTTATAAAAAAATTTGACTTGGGTCACTGTGGCCTGCAAGCTAATGCAGCCTTAGACAGTAAGCCTCCAATGTAAGAGGAAAAATGCAACTACAAGTAACTCCTGAGTTAGCTGGCTTTAGGTGTCTGTAGTGGTACCCTGTGACATTTTTGACTACTAGAAGAGCTATTGAGCTTAAATTATGTGTGAACATGAGCACGCTGGCAACAATATTGACATCCTGCCGCTGGTATTCTGCTGATTGACAGTTGGTTGCAGTAATGCATCAAGACATGTAGTGCTGCGCCAAACCTGAATGTCAACAGTGCTGGATTTTGAACATTCTAAGAAAATGGCTTTGCTAATGTTTCAACACGTTTTATACACAGTGCTTTTATTGTATAGACATAAGTTTTGTTTGTTTACAAGAAAACTTCACAGGGTACCTTTAAACTAACTACTGATGGTAAGTAAATAACTCCAAAATGTAGGATGGCTGCTTGTCAAACCATAACGTCTTTTCTATTTCCACATGTATTAAATACAGAATACATGACATGTGGGTGTGAATTGTTTTAAAGTCACTTTTGACAGAACTGGGCTGAGTAACGGAAGTGATGTAAGGAATAATGTTGCTAATTACTTTTGTTGTTGAGTAATTCTAATGTAATTACTTTTCCAGAGAGTAATATGTGACGGGATTACACACCGTCTTATTCAAATAATTTAATCACTTCACTCCAAACAGTGTGGAATGCTGACGGCTTGCAAAGACTGTGATGCATCTCAGAAATGCACACAAATCAAACTGGAAAGTTGACTGTTGCTAGAGAGTGGAAGTGACAGCCCGCTGGCCTCAGGGGCAGTTGGAAGGGCAGCATGCTCTCCTGAGTTATACCCTACTGCTTCTGCCGCAGCCCCACATAAGAACAATGCATGAAATGTTCGCAAAGCCTGGAAACCTCGAGCCATGAATTTCTTTTGCCAGCTAAACTAATATGACATGTATCCCTTCAGCAATTCAGATTTAATGCTGCATAATCTGGCTTCACTGACTTTAGCAACATGGGATCCTATTTGTAATTTTACCTCCTGAAAGAATACTTTTTTTTTTTACACCACTATGCTAAAATTGAATTCCGGATTATTTTGTAGCTTGTCAATGGCAGGCCAGCTGAGTGAAAAATCTGAGGCAAAACTGCAAGAGAAACACTTTTTAAAAAAACATTTAGTGAGGTGTAACTGCTCCCTTTTTATGTGGCAAGCAAAACGGGACTTACGGTTTTAAATGCTCAGCGGAATAGGATGTCAATCTTGTGGTAGTTTTATTGCAAATACTAGTTTATTGGGAAACCCAATGCTTGTTTGTTTTTAGATGTTGGTTAACATCTGTCCCTTTTCCTCTGCTAGTAAAGATGACAAGCTGTATTTCACATTAAGGGCTGTTGGTCATCACATTGCTAATAAAGTCACAGTGGTTCACATTGCAGCATATTCCCTACTGATGTTATCTTCATAGTGTGTTATTGCACGCTGGTATCTCATAGGGACTGTTAAACTATACTGCACAGTGAATATGCAGTGCCTTGGTGTCCATCAAAGTGGAAACATCTGTTGAGGAGCTAAATACTTTTGTCATTGGGTAATCAAAAGCATGATAATCACTGCACTAAAATCTGATCCCGAGGAAAAAATACATTATCACAACATCATATGGCAGCCTGTACTATTTCAGTCACTTCATTACCCCTGATGTCAATTTCTCATATTTGCTGAGACATGCGCAATTCTCCAGGGTTTGTTGTCTCCAGAAAAGCTGCATCAGCATGAGATCTTATGAAAAAAAATTCAGCTGGGAAAGAGAAAAGCCACAGCAAACACATCCAGTTTCTATTTTGATTTATTGCACTTTGTAATTACAATAACCAACGGCTTTGCTCTGATGTGCAGATATTCAAGAAGAAGCTGGTTTATTTTCTTGCCACACAGTGAACATTGTTATAGCCTTATGTAGTTTGCTTATTGGACCGTGTGTGTGCAGTATTTGTATGTGCATGCATGCAAACATAACATTGTACAAAAGTGAGCATGTTTGGGAAACGAGTGCTGATGTCTGCAGGGTGGCAGTAATGTAGGAAATGGACATAAGCCAAAAATGTGGTTGAGAGACTGTTTAGCGTGAAGAAGACTGAAGGAAACAACAATTAGACAAAAAATTTAGCAATAGAAAAGATAAATTCACAGATCCCCTTTGGGGCATGAAGCCAATGGTCCATGTAAACACATTGCCTTTCCAGGCAGAACTGTCATGGCAACCTGGTTACTGGACAGTTCACTGGTTCATCTCACAGCATCTTCAGAAACACACAGATATATAGACAGATTAATTGGGTGCAGCTGCATCATATTCTGCATGGATGAATCTCTCCCCCTCCACTCTTTCTCTCGGTCTCTCTCTCTAAAGTCTGCCCCATCATATTTAGTTTGCCTTTTTAAAAACATAATCAATTTTTAGTAGTAGAACCTCCTAGCCTACCTATTTCAAAAGTAAAAATTACACCTTAATATTTTTGTGATTTGGAGGAACTGACCCTGTAATGTTTAAAATGTATATATTTTATTAAATCATTCTTGACCTTGGGAAAACATACAGTGGGGAGAACAAGTATTTGTTACACTGCTGATTTTGCAGGTTTTCCTACTTACAAAGCATGTAGAGGTCTATAATTTTTATCATAGTGTAGCATGTCTAACTTAGCTATGAATTGTAATAAATTTATGAGAATTAATACCCAATTATGAATTTTAATATTCAAAAAATATTCCATAAAAGCTCTCGTTTAAAAAGGGCACCACCGGACTTGTTATTATCCTAGAGTCTCTGGACCTCTAGGTAGCTTTTAATAATTATACAATTATTCACTAGTGATCAGTTAGTAATCGCTCAATTATCTTAAATCAAATCAGTCAGTCTCATATCTAAAGGGTCAATTCTCTTGGCAGGGACGTAGAAATAGTCACCACACACACTTCCTTGATTACAGTGAATTTATTAACTAACTAAAGCGATATAAAAGGGTGGTTAAATACATCAGGGCAATAAACAATGGCTAAACAATGAGAATGGAGGTTCGATTGTGGGAAGAATTTGACTCATACGGCAGAGGAGAACTAATGAAAGTAAGCTATGAGTTTAGGAGTTAAAAAGACAATATTTTACATTATGGGACATCCCTGACCACAGAATGTTTGTTGGGTCTTACTGCTTGTCGACGGCCTGCTTTGGCCTGTTGCACGGGTCCCACGCTAGCTGCCGGTCCTGGCTTTTTGCTAGGGATTCTCCAGGGTTCTCCGTGTCTGAAGAAAAACCTCAAGGGTTGGTCGTCCTCCGTCTGGCAGTTCGGCTGTTTTCAGGTTTCCTTCATTGCCGCTGGCGAGACCACGTGGCTTGGTCGGACCTCGGTGAAGTTGGCTCGACGAAAAAGCTTAAAAGGGAACTTGGTCGTTCCTGAATTAGACCAGTGTAACTTAATGGACTGATAACTTTAACAAAACAAAAGAAAGAAAGAAAATAAAACAAGTAAAGTTGCTGGAACTGAGGTAAAAATCGATGTCGCGGCACTTCGCGTGTGTAGCTTCAAGCGAAACAAAGACTTCGTTGCGCTGGTGGGAATTCTTAGGGCGTTGCTGGGAGAGGCACGCCGGACGCGTGCCTAAGCGTCCAGAGAGCAGAGCGGAAGACCAGAGCACGAGGAGAAGAGAAGAGAGCGGGCAACATCGTGTGTCGCTCTTTTGTGGTCTGGGGCGTGGTTCCCCCCAGGGGGCGTTTCCGGTTTCCCGAGGGACTGCCTTTCTAAACTTTTAATGTCTATAAAAGAAAATAAAATCGTATTGCACATATTATAATCGAATATTTTCCACAATCAAACCTCAATGGTCAAACAGTTGTACCGTTCTAAGTTAAGTATTTGGTAACAGGAAAACAATTGTCAAATTATTGGTCATGATAAATGAGTGACATTTATACATTAACGGCATTTCCGACGATGGTATGTAATACTTATTTCGTCCACTTGGGGGAGCTCAGGTTACATGAGGAAAGCTTAGATTAATCCAGAAACAATCTTTCCTTAGGACCTGGGGAATTTAGTTATTTAGCCTTAAATTCAAGCTGGCAATTAATAGAGTATAGTATGACATTTCTTTATCATCATTTCTAAAGGAATTGTGTGAGCAAGTATTGTGAACAAGCATTGGTTACACATAAGATAAAGGAGTGTCCTTAATCTGTCATGAGTTGTAGTTTTTCCCTGTGAGTTTGAGTTTTTGCCATTTGTTTCTGGTGTTCTTCTGTTTACCTGTTCTTCTCGTTTCCTTGTCCTTGGTGTTTATGTCTTGTCTGGTGTTCTAGCTTGTAGTCCTGTGTTGATTTGATATTGCTTTGGTTTGAAGTTTGGTAGTCTAGTTGTTATATTGTTTCTTAGACACTGCCTTAAGTCTTGCTCCTGCGTTTTAGTTCTTTGTCCTTGTTCCCAGTCCTGTACCTTAGTTCATGTTAAGTGTTCACTCTGGTCTGTTTTGTGTTCAGTAACTCTTGTCATGTCTGTTACCCCAGTGATCCCTCTGCATGTCTGTCTCTGTTTTCCCCTGCTCTCTCTCCCTGCCTGTGCCTCGTTAGCCTCATGTCTTTAACCTGTGTTGTTCCCGCCCTGCTCGTTATCCCTGGTATATATGTGTGGTCTTTCTGTTCAGCCCTTGTCCGGTCATTGATCATGTTACCCCCCAGTCTGTCGTGCGTGTACTCTCTGCCTTCCTGTAACCAGCCTTGCTTGTCTTGTCACCCTGTACTTTTGGATTTCTGTTAGGATCACCTTGTTTTTTGGACTTAACCAGCTTAACCAGCCACTCTGTCAGTACGTGTGCTCGCCTTTTGTTTGTTTTCCCTCAATAAACCCCCGTTGAACTGTACCTCTGCCTTGCGTCCTGCGTTTGGGTCCTCCAACCTGCTCAACCCACACCCACCGTAACATAATCTTGCTGAAAATAAAAACACTGCAAAAGTAACTTATTTAGATTCTTTTCAGCAATAATATCAACAACAGATAATAACATGGTAACATAACTACTCAAATAAAGGCAAATGTAATCCAGTAACTAAAAGATTATTTAATTAAACAGTTAATGCTTTGAGTCTTTGGAGACTGCAGTCTTTGTTTACACAAAGTTCAGGGCGGTCTTGGATTTTGTCACTTAGACGTGAAGGGGTATCCCTTTGATGGGGTACTGAAACACAGAGCAATGTCAGTTGCCACGGTTATGTGTGTGTGTGGAGGGGGGCAGGAAACCCTAAACTGCCCCCCTCCAAAGGGGAGTTCTGATAGGCTGTTCAGGGAAATGCTAATCACTGGTTAATGTCCCTTTTGTCAGTTTAAAAGTCAGGCACCGCGTTATCAGGCTTCGGAATCAATCAACTGCGATCACCTGCTCAGGAATAGCACTTAGAGAAAGTGACCTCTCCACCCCCTATTCTTTTGTTGGGTTCTCTTCAGCCGTCTGTAGAGGGTTGATAATTAACCCCCCTGCTCCTCTCTGGGAGAGGAAAAGAGGAATTTGGAGTAGCTCCAAATTTATTTAAAATAAAATGTACAAATCTACACTGTTGTCCACTACAATAGGTACACTTCAACTGTGAGAGACGGAATCTAAAACAAAAATCCAGGAAAATCACATTGTATGATTTTTAATTAATTAATTTGCATTTTATTGCATGACATAAGTATTTGATCACCTACCTACCAGTAAGAATTCCGGCTCTCACAGACCTGTTAGTTAAGACCAAAAAGTGGATCACATCACTCCAGTTCTGAGGTCTTTACATTGGCTTCCTGTATGTCAAAGAATTGATTTCAAAATCCTGCTGTTAGTTTATAAAGCACTAAATGGTTTAGGGCCAAAATACATTTCTGATCTTCTGCTTCGTTACGAACCATCCAAACCTCTCAGGCTGTCTGGGGCAGGTCTTCTTTCTGTCCCCAGAGTCAAAACTAAACAAGGAGAAGCAGCGTTCAGTTATTATGCTCCATATATCTGGAACAAACTCCCAGATAACTGCAGGTCTGCTGAAACTGTCAGTTCTTTTAAATTAAGACTTTTCTTTTTACCACTGTCTTTAACTAGTAGATTGATAACTTGCACTGTAACCTGTTTTCTTTATCTTTGTTTTAAGCTTTTTACCATTGCTTTAAATAAAATATTTACACGGTGAGAAATGAGTAGGTAAGTGAGTGAAAAGATAATGAGAGTGAGACTGAATAGAGTGAAGGAAGTGGTCTTAAATCTCACGCCCGAGTGATTTGCAGCAACCTCTGTCCACCTGTAAACGCGCAAGTAGGTCCAGAGTATAACTGGATCAAAGTGGCCTGCGGACAGACATGTCCTGGTTTCTCTGTAGTGTGTTTTTTGGAGTTTCAGTGGACCCAAAGATTGCTATGGACCTGAGTACAGACTAGTTAGAGAGAGTAGATTAAGTGTACTTCTCTGTTTATCCATCCATCTGTTTATTCTTTTTCAAAATAATTGTAACTCAATTATTTGCTCAACTCCTCAGCCTGTTTTTATTTTCCATTTAACTCTTTTAACCCTGATTGTACACTGCACTGTAACATTTATTATATTTTAATGTGTATTTTTTAAATTTCCCTATGTTGCTTTTAAACTTTTTTTTTATATATTTTCCCTGTTGCTTTTATGTTTTATGTAAAGCACTTTGAATTACCTTGTTGTTGAAATGTGCTATACAAATAAACTTGCCTTAGTTCTTCTTTAAGAAGCCCTCCTGTTCTCCACTCATTACCTGTATTAACTGCACCTGTTTGAACTCGTTACCTGTATAAAATACAACTGTCCACACACTCTATCAAACAGACTCTAACCTCTCCACAATGGCCAAGACCAGAGAGCTGTGTAAGGACATCAGGGATAAAATTGTAGACCTGCACAAGGCTGGGATGGGCTACAGGACAATAGGCAAGCAGCTTGGTGAGAAGGCAACAACTGTTGGCTCCATGCAAGATCTCACCTCGTGGGGCATCAATGATCATGAGGAAAGTGAGAGATCAGCCCAGAACTACACAGCAGGACCTGGACAATGACCTGAAGGGAGCTGGGACCACAGTCTCAAAGAAAACCATTAGTAACACACTACGCCGTCATGGATTAAAATCCTGCAGCGCACGCAAGGTCCCCCTGATCAAACCAGCGATTGTCCAGGCCCGTCTGAAGTTTGCCAATGACCATCTGGATGACCCAGAGGAGGAATGGGAGAAGGTCATGTGGTCTGATGAGACAAAAATAGAGCTTTATGGTCTAAACTCCACTCGCTGTGTTTGGAGAAAGGAGGATGGGTACAACACCCAGTAACACCATCCCAACTGTGAAGCATGGAGGTGGAAACATCATTTTTTGGGGATGCTGAAGGGAAAAGGGAAAAGGGACAGGACGACTGCACCGTATTGAGGGGAGGATGGATGGGGCCATGTATCGCGAGATCTTGGCCAACAACCTCCTTCCCTCAGTAAGAGCATTGAAGATGGGTTGTGCCTGGGTCTTCCAGCATGACAACGACCCGAAACATACAGAAATACTTTTGCTTGGTACGATCGCTGTACAACCCAATTTCACAGACCCATTGGAGAACAATAACAGCAAACGTGCATGCAACTAAGAATTGTGTAGGGATGCCCCTAGGGCTGCACGATTAAACTAATCGCAATCCTGATGTCATCATGTGCGATTACATAACCTAAAACAGAAAAGCCTATGTGCAATGAGAAAAATGTTTTATGAGCAGTGTGCCAACAACTTTTGAGACAACAACCTACCGTAAACCCCCTCCCACCCCGCCGCTGCTGCTGCCGCTGCTAGCACCACTGCTGATTGTTCAAAACATTATTGGACTCGTCACCGGAGCGACAAGAGAAATGCTGGTCGCTCTGTGACAGAGATCAACTGCAGCTGAAGCAGTAGGCTAAGACAGAAGAAAACTAGGAGAAGATAAGGAAGGTTTGGGTTTGGCTCGCTGCCATTTAACATTCGCTGTAACTTGTGTGCCTTTTGTTGTTCAACTTTTCACAGAGCCGACGTGCTGATTATTGTCAAGTTAATACTTAGCATTAATAAATTAGAGACCAATGTAGAGCATCTTGCTTACACAAGGATTTAATGAATTAAAAACAACCCAGAGAAATTAACTAGTGGTTAAAAAAGTATACTTTTAGACTATATAAAATTCTAATGAATGTATTCTAATTCTAATTTAATATATTATTGTTATACTAACAATAAACTATTAACTAAACAGTATACTCTTTATTTAAAACACTCATGTACAGTTCCTCCTCCAGGTTGTGGATAGAGACTCTGCAGTGTCTATTTGCTGCTTCTAGCCGCCTCCTCTGTTGAGCAACTTGCTCCTCTTGTTCTGTTTTACATCTGTTTTACTTGTTGTTGTTGTTAGAAATATTGTTTTTTGTTTAACTTTATTCAAGTTGAGAAATACACATTTGAAACTGTCAGTATTTCCCGTATTCCTTGATAATTAAGCATGTAGACTCATAGTACCCTACCATTTGTTTCATTATAATCGCATCGCAAATTGCAAAATTGTCCACAATAATCGCAATATCGCTTTTTCTTCAAATCGTGCAGCCCTAGATGCACCGAAATGAAAATTTATGGCCGAAAACTTTCCAGAATACCGAACAAGGTATTTTAGATTTTTTTCCATTTATTTTATTGCACAATGTTCTTTTTACTTAGCGTTTCCCACAGGATTTGGAGAGACTATGGTGGTGAGTTCATGGCCTAAGAGGGTCTGTTAAAGTAAATTACATGAATAGATGGGAGTGGATGTGCAAAGAGACAATTAAGCAGAACAGTGTCACCAATGCCTCCTCACTGCCGACATTTATTCGGTCTGTTGACTTATTAGGCCAAACACTAAAAGTGCTTTTTTTTATATTTTTGGCCGATTAACTTCGGTGGCTGAACGTTTGGTGCTTTGCTAGAATTGTGCTTTACCTTTGCTAGCCTTCATCTCAACAAGCAATCATGATTACTTTAACTTTGTTTCTCTCTTCCTCCATTTTGCAAACCGCGCCATCAAATTACATCCTCTCCACAGGGTAAGTGCGTTGTGCGACAGTAATAATTGTCTTTGCAAAACACTGCGCTTTATATAGTTATATGGATTAAAGGAAGCTTTACGCTTTGATGATTCATTCAATGCTTTTTAGTAATCGAGTTACTTGATTTTCTTGATGAATCGTTTCAGCATTACTCAGGTCTTATCTCATGACCTAAGGGAAGTACTGTTTTTACAGTGGTAAGAGGTGGTCATATATTGGCCTTCTGTTGAGGGATGCTCTTTGGAACTGGATGTAAATGGCCTTCTTCCTCCAGATGTCCGTCGACTCCTGATCAACTTTGACTTCTTCTTTTGGTTGGTTTTGGTTGACTGATGCCATCTTAGCAAACTCCATTCACTTATTAAAACCCTGAGATGCAGTTTTAATCTCCAGAAAATTATGGTAAGTGAACCTTGAGTTGAGATTATTTTGTCAAATCAGCCATCATTTTTAGGGGTTAACAGTTTCATCTGGAAACGGATCACTTTTCTTAAAAACATGACTCAAACCGATTAATCAATTATCAGATAGTTGGAGATTTATTTAATAGTTGACAACTAATCAATTATTCGATCAACCGCTGCAGCTCTATTTATATCACTGCAACTCTTCAAATAGCAATTACACTGATTATACTAGCAGTTATTACCATGGTGGAAATGATGATGAAATAATTTATCCATTGTACTCAACAAATGCGATTTAATACTTGATGCAAAATGGTAATCCAAAAAGGAAACACTGGACATGTACATGAGCTTATTGTCAAAATCTGTGTCGGCTTTGCGTTGGCTGAATGACCAAATATTTAAATCCTGCTTCTACATTTTGGGGCGGAAATGGGTGAGAGAATTGGTTCCTGTATTTCTATTTGATGTTTCAGTGGCACAGCCCTGCCACTGGTCTCTGAAGAATATCAAGTTTTATTTAAGCAATTTGAATCTTCACTACTGCCACTCAAGCCATTTCAGTTTTCTCAAAACATTATGTCAGTTATTGTGGATGTTTGAGATGATTCCCCAAATTTGTCATGATGCAGAGTGACAAGCCGATTTCAGGTAAAAACTAACATCACGCCTGATTGTCAGCAAATTATAGGACTCAACTTGTATGCCTTTTTGTTCACACTGGTTCTTCATAATATGATAACTACCAGGTAATTATTCTATAGTGGAATCTCTGCAAAAGGCCCTGCCTTAAATTTGTAAAGTAATGCAAGTTTTATTTCTGGCATTCATCATTAGCAACATAAATACAGAAAGCTACAACGTTGGTCTCAAGGTGGCACAATAATTTATGGTGTAAGAAATATATGGTAACATTAATAAGTTGTAATAACTCTACTTCCTTCCATGTGACATCAGAACTGTAAAAAAGCAGTGACTGTGAATAAATAATGTGACAGGCATATTCTGCCAGCATCCTCATTATTCTACCCTGTTGATGACTAAGAGGAATAATGTTTTCAATGTCAACAATGCTGTAAATGAAGCAGAATCACAAAACAAATCATATTCATCAGAAAACGTATGTGTATGAATATTGCAGTATACTGAGAGGTGTTTCTATAGCCATCATTTATATATGTTAGACAAAATATTAAAAAGTATTATACAAATCAGAAATATTAGGAGGCTTCTTCCTGCCTTATAGCCCTACAGATTTATGATGATGTAGCCTGATGCCATATTTAGTCACCATTAACCACAAATAACATGGTCAAGCTATATTAAGTGCATAGATTTATCAGACTTTTTAGCTCTTTTATTGCACAATGTTTTTTAAATGTAATAGAAGCATCTGTGTTAAAATGAAAAGTTTAACATTTAGCATCCAGTTAACTTTAAAGCCAGTAATCCTTAAACCTGGCTCGCTAGACTGCCATGTGTCTCAGCCAGCAGCAGGTATGCTTCGGTTTCCAACAACTTGGCATCTCTCACAGGCCTCGTTACCAGTTCTTCCAGAGTTTCAGCAGCGCTTTGATAGGCTGTACTTTGCACACCTCAAGTCAACAGGTCAGTAATGTTAGGCCTAAATCACACTTAAACAGTAATCACTGGGCTTAGCTTTGTGTGTGGGGAGCATGTAAGAGTCTTTTTATATTACTGATCTCCCATAAAAATTCCTCTGACCAAGAGCAGTGGTGAGAAAATAACTGGAGGGATGGGCTGTGCAAAGGAAATGTGAGAGGAATTACTCATCTGCCAACAACTATGTCTTATGCATTAGGCAAGAAACCAAAAGAAAAAAACAGAAACCTTTCATATGAGAGACTTCATAGTAATACTTAAAGGGTCTGTTCATTCAAATCACAAACCATCCACTTAATAATACTGGTATTCATACATTTTTTTCAGATGTCAACTGTTGAGACAGCTGCAGCTACCACAGTACAGAAGAGGTGAATGGAATAATGTAGATACAGAGATGGTGCAAGATATTCTGGTGATGATGTTCCAATGTTTGTTTTATCCACAGAGAACTGTGAAACTCTAAACTAAAAATGCCAGTGTACATTTTTCCCTCAGCAGCATTGGCAGCAATAAGCCAGAAGCTCCGGCCTATCTTTTGCAGCAGCATGTTGGCAAGCAGTTTTTAATGGATTGTTTGAAAACAACAGGTGTATTTGACTTGCAAGAGGTAAATTTACAGTTAAAGAGAATGTAGGATTGTGATTATGTTAATGTTCTTTTTTTGTTTTCATATCCAACCCTGATTTCCAATCTTCAAAGCTGCACTAATCAATATTTCTATACTAATAGATGAAGTAACTATGATGTATAATATTTAAGAAATTGCTCGTGGTGACAAACCCACAGAAAATTATCACCAGCTGCAGTTCCCCAGAGTTCTGCTTAGCTTTTTATTCTCCCTTAACTTGTTGTTTTGGTTTAATGGCCTGCAAAGGGTTTAGTTCACTATCACAACTCTCTTCAATCTCATTTTTAGCCGCAGCAGACAGATGTTTTCAGCACAACAAACCTATGATAAATCCGCTGTACGCCACCTTCCCAGCGCCAGACAGAAAAAGTTAGCTACTAGATGGTGAACACAGTCGAACATTTAGCAGCTTACGAGCCAGACATTTCCCAAAAGAGTTGGACCAAAACAGAGCTAAAAGGAGAGGTGTCCACAAACACCACTCCAATCAAATGCTAATGTCGCTTCTTATCTTGGTGTAATTAAGCAACTGTTTGTCTACATGTTTGCCGAAACAACTTTATATGATAATATGTCAGTGTTATGTTTACAGCTTAATCCATGGGCCCCAAGTGGCCAAATGGAAACAATAAATAAATAAAAAATTAATGCTGGTTTATATTCAGCAGTCTAAATCAAGAATAAAGTTATAAAACAATTTACTAAACTGTTGTCTTTCTCTTGGTGGATATAGTGGATATTTAATTTTGAAATCATTCACAGTGTGATTCTGCTTCTGCAGTCTTTTTAATCTCATATCTAAGTGCATCCACTCCACCAATCGGTCAGTAAGACATTTTCAGAGTCTAGCTCCAGCGGAAGAATCTGGATAAAGCCAAGCTTGTTTTAGGCATTAGCTTGCGCTTGACGAATAAAGCACTAACGAGATAGCGATCAGAGAGGGACCAACTCCAAAGGCAGCCTGTTTGCCTGGCAGCGCTTGATAATCTCTTCGTTGGTTTCACTCAGCTCCCTTTAATCTGACTTCACATAATCCTTTTTTTACCCTCCTGATCAAGTAAACGCTTAATTATGGCTAATGAATTCCATCCAGGGCTTGGGTAAACACGTCTATCAAAAAAGATCACGCTGATTTTTAACTGAAGAGAGAAGAGAAGGGGGCCACTAACAAATATGGGAGAGCAATCACTAACCGTGAACATTTTTTGTGCCAAATTGATTGTGGTCCCACCAAGGACATGGAAGAGATAGACGAATAGTTGTATAGCTCTAATGGCAGCAATTTACTGCTAAAAGGAGGAGTGTGTTGTAGTGCTATTATTTTGTAAAACGGAATACCCCTATGAATTAATTTATGTTGGCATATTTTCATTCCAGTTATGCTATAGACGATACACTTCTTTTGATTTACAAGTTATAATCATAGTTTCAACAAAATGCAGTGTAGAAGAATCAATATTTTAATAAAAACTTGGTGTTGGGGGCCCTATTAATAAGAGGGAAATTAAACCGAATTAATTCAAACTATTAATTTTTATTAATTTGATCAATCTCTTAAGAAGGAATAGAATTATATATAGATAGATTGACCTTATCTCCTGCTTCAAATAAAGCACAGACAACTCCTTACTGATTAAATGTGGGCATTTTTTTTTTTTTTGGCTAAATACCTAATTATTGAATCAATGAAGGATTAATAAGGAAAATAAACACACAACAGGTGAATAGCAGATATTGTGATGAGATAAACCTAATCTTATTGGCAATAGTGAATTAAAGTATGTGATCTGATGGGGACAACACAACAATAAGATGCTAAAATAACGCCAGGGCACTTCTCTAAATATGTATTGAAATATTTTACGCAACATCAGCTCTGTATGACAGCAAAACAATGTGGTTCAGCCTACTGTTTTGAAGCACTGGTAGAGATGAGATGCTCCAGCTGACTTGTGGGTAGGGTTCAAGCCGCCGTGCCACGGGAGGTGCAGTTATGCTCCCAGGTAGTGGTGTAACGGATCGTAGTAGATCTGAGACTACAGAGTGGTGACCACAGACAGAGAGAGGCAGCTACATCAGAGGCAAAAAAGTGCATTTTGACCCTAACCATATTTTTTTGCTGATCCGAAAAATGATCTGATCCATGATTTGAAACCGTGATATGATCCCAACTATGAATTTTGTAATCCCATACTCCCAGGTGACTCCTGTAGAGCAGCTGGTACTGCAGTTTTGTTTCATAGCCGAGATCTGGGCCACGCCGTTGCAGGCATACTTCTCAAGAAGATGCACGACCCGGATGTTTTTTCTGCTAACCTTCATTGCATTAAATACAGAGCAAGCTTCTTTTCAGAAAGTTTGCTACTTTCAAAGCTGGCTGGGCTTCAGCAGCTCAGGCTGCAGTGTGCCTGTGAATGTGGGAGCCATGTGTTGTGATCAATAAAGCTGGCAGAGCAATACTAGCTGCGTGCTCTCATATCCATTTAGCAGCATACCTGCACATACACCACTTTGTTGTGTATGTGTAATGCCTATCCAAAGGTTTACACACAAATGATTCAAAATAAATATTAGGGCACAATGATGAGGATGGTTTTTCCTAGCAAAAACTGTTTTATGAGTTTGAATAGCTGTTAGAGAGAGTGTACCATTACCATGAGAGGAGGATGGATCAAAACTTTTATTGATCAAACGTAACAGAAGTCTCAAATAAGCACAAGTCTAAGAAATTAATATCAAGCATTTCACCAGTTAGTTAATAGCAGTATGAGGTAGTAGCAGTATGTCTTTTTTTGGTGCATTGCAGAATATCAGACATATCCTAAGAAAATATCAGTAAGCATGTTTGCTCATGCAGCCTTTATAAGAACATGATTAAATGTGTTTTCTTGTACTTGAGGTGAAGTATTTCTTAGTTTGTATGTTGTTTTTAGGAGAATTGAAGCTTTTGTGAAACTGGCTTCTAACATAGATGTTTGTTTTTCTTGGACTTTGTTGGTGTGAACGTGTGAGTAGAGTCCATAAATTGTTGATGAGGGGTCTGCAGACGGCAGGAAAGCCAAAGAGAAAGGATTGCAAGGCACTGCCGTGTCTCTACAAATGTGGCAGTTGACACATTTGGAGGACTTGCTGCTTTTTGTATCATTAGTTGCAACCATGTACATATTGAAGCTCAGTTATTCCATGCAGTTTAACACCGCCAATTATTTATGTCTGTGAAAACCAACATATTTGAGCTCCAATTAAAGTGGTGAAATGTCTGCGTGTTTATGTTTAAGATTAGTTGACGTGTGTGTTCATGTCTCACGAGTTGATTCATCGGCCACCAAGCTTCTGTCCCATGATGTTATTTACTCTGAGGAGGCAACCACATTGAAGCGGTTTACCATGGTGCTACACAGGTTATTATTATGACACACTCCATCAGTTTAAGAAGCTCATTGCTTATCTTGGCTCTGAATGTTGTTTACTGGAGGATTTGAACGATCTACGAGACGCAACTGTTTACTTTGGGATGCCATTGTCATTCTCTACCCATGCTTGACAGTTGGGCCTGGGCAATTTGTGCTTGGCATCCTTGAATAGGTTTCCCCTAATGAGGCTGATAGAATGACCATTCATCCACAGGGGGCTCTTGATGCGCCACAGTTCAAATGTTAATCACCCGAGCTACTTTGGCAAATTGACAGAGCTCCATTCACTGCTTGCTCTGTGAATGTGTTCTCTCTAAAAGCCAGGCTTGTGTGTCTTCTCTCGTCTCTTGATGTGGGACGAGACACAGGGAGTCCCCACTGACCCTGTTTTACAGTCCTCAGCTTACCTCTCCCTCATTTTTTCTATGTTAACGGACAGAGCGGTGGCACCCTCATCCGCTGTGGCACTGCTCTGGGGGATGGCGCAGTGGCCCACTGACAAGGTCCCATCCGGACTCCCTCCATCATCATGTCAGCGTTCACTGGGAGTTCAGTCTCCTGAACAAAAGGGTCTTGTTTTCACTTACAACGTAGCTATCCTCCCTGGCCCTGGTGTTTACGACTCCCTTCAGTTAATTTGGATAACCAAACAATCGTATTCAAGCTATAAATGAAAGTAAACTTGAGCTAAAATTTTAGGTGTATAGAGCAAACTAATTATAATACTATAGTTGCAATAATTTAGCTTTAAAAACTGAACTTTAAATTTCAGTTGCAAAATTACAATGTCAACTTTATCAATATACAGTATATTACACTATGCATGCAAAAATAGAAAACATTAAATTAAATCACTGTGTATTTAAATCAGAACTCTTTTGTAAAACAAACAAAATAAGTTTTAATTAGAAGCTTTCTAGAATCATTAATTCTGACAGCTGAATTTTGAAAGATGATAACTTACTTATTTGACTTTTGTCTTAGTTATTATCAGCCAACTTCAGTCTGTTGTGTTCATCCACACACTGCTACCTCTAGTGAACATTCTCAAAATCACAAGTGTACTTGTTTAATCCATAGAAGTTGTGTTTCTTTATAGATTGTACCGTTTACCTTCGGCAAACAAAACTGGCCTTGGTTAGCCAAAGATCAAAGTCTCCCAGGTTATGGATATGGATTTAGCCTCAGTGAGAGCAGAACAATCTATATTTATATTGCATTTCAACAGCAGGACATCCAAATGATCCAACGCTGGCCAGCTCAGAGGTTCAGTGAAGTCTGGGTACTCCATCACCAAGTGCACAGCCTGCTCATACAGATACACACGATTACACTCTAGTAGTTTATGACTACAAGTCATTGCTGGGCTGTGGTTAAACCCTCAGTGGTACTAATGGCCAGCAGCAGTGCACCTCCCTTGAAACAGGTGATGAATTACAGCAAGCGTTAGATTTCTAGCAGGGGATCTGGTAGTAAATGGGCCCCATTCTTGTGTGAGACATTTTTGTGACACCAAATTGAGGCTGATATCAGGGGGGACACATGTTGTTGAGGATGATACAGTATCTCCTGTATGAACATAGCCAAATTGATATTATTTACAGAATAATGCACAATGCTTTCTCCTCTTGTCACGTAAGTGTGTTTCGATGAGGCTCCTCTGCAGCAGCTCAGTGTAGCAGGAGGGAGATCATGGCATCTGTCGCTGACAGTGATGAAACAACCGTTTAACGCAAGGCGACAACCAACACGTGTAGAATCATCACTTTCTCAAGGTGTGGAAGTGGCACTGTCATATTCTTAATCATAATATTCATCCCAGCTCTGAGGCCAGATTAAACAGCCCATTACCCCGACTCTCATTAAAGTGCAGGCAGACACCTTCATAGGTACAGCCCGTTCTTTAGCGTTGTGGAATATTTCTGACATGACATAGATGGCAAAATTCTCTGTAGTATGGTTCTAAATGTATAATGAAATCATTTTTAATTGCATTTTCATATGTCAACAAAACATTTGTGTACTTTTACGTTAAACAGTGATTCATTTTCATGACTTACAGTCAAGGGCATGGATTTGATTCTGAACTTTTGTTGTATTTGTGTATTTTCCTCTCTCCTTGACTAGATCTTGACTATGCATTCACTTATGCTTAAAAAGGAGTTGCATCATTTATAAATATTTATCACATTTAACATCTGTTTTACATTGTATTTTATTAATGCAAATTAGATTGAAATTAACAATTTTTTTAAGATTCATGTAAGATAAACTTTCAAAATAAATGTCACAAGATTAAATAGAAAAATGTCCTACTCTTTTTAAACTGTCTGTTGTAAACCATTTTCAAATCTGAGATTCTCTAGCACTGTCCTCTCTTTCAGTCTGTTGACTGAAAACCTCTGTATGTTCTTGATTTTTTAAATCTCTGTACACCTGAAATTTAAATATAAAATTAACTCATGCATGTTGGCCATATCCAGTCATTAAAATTATTTTAGATTCTGTGACATTTGAATCCTTCAAACAAACCACCTGCTTCATTTGAGCTCATTCATTCATCTGATCTTAAGACATTTACTGTTTAAGTCATTTATCACTGTTTTCTGTGCAGTTCTGTGACTTGGATATAGCTTTACAATCCTTCTGAATTAATGATGACTTATCACTTATGAAGCTCAGCGTAAGTTCAACCAGGAAGACTGTTTAAAGCGTCACTCATCCACAACTCTCTCTCTCTCTCTCTCTCTCATTTACTCTCTCTCTCCCTGCCCCTAACAGTTGACTACGAGCGCTCTCACCTAGTTTTCCAATCAGGTTTTCTCACGATCAGCTCAGCCAATCATGAAGTCACTATAACACTTTAAATCTGTTCTCTCCTCTGCTGACAGCTGTCATTTCAGGGCGAATTGCTGCCACCCTCCTCCACCCAATTCACCTCCTGCTCAGCAGATCCAGGCAGTTCAGCTCAGCAGAAGCCTTCTCATCTTCTCATCCAGATCCCCAGTATCTTCTCCACCCTTACATCTCACCACCACACGACCACATGTGTTTAGATTCAATTGGGGGGATATCTATGCATGTACAGTTCCACCCCCTTTTTTAAAACATACCTCCTCATCACGATTGAGTGTAATCACCAAATGACTTTGCACATTTTCAGTTATTGTATCACTTGTCAATAAATTATTATCGTCATTATTATATTGACATATGCCCAAACACTGATGTGACCGGCTGAGATATTACTCCCCACACAACTGAAGGCAGCTCTCAAAATGTAAACATGGTTAGACCTTGGGAAATAACTAAGATTTATTGCCTGACAGCATGCAGTCTTCTTAACCCAGCCTCAGATATACAAGTGTCAAAAGGCAGGATAGATAACACGCTTTAATCACTGCTGTTTACACTACATCCCACCACACTGGGAATGTTATACTGCTGACATAACAGAGGAGGTTATCAGCTAAATTATAAGAGTTCATTCAGTACCTTACGTGGGTGGAATATCCATGGATATCCAGGCTGCACATGTTCAAGTCAAGTCAAGCTGGAAGCCACAATGGTGCAGAGGAAAATTCAAGAGAATATAAAAACATAGATTAATTCTTTGCATATTAGTAAAATATGTTTTCCCAAGAGAAGTGAATGGAAAAATCAATATCACAGCATCATAGTAATACTCTCCCACACAGACACCTTGACCCCAAATATCAAAATACATTAATGGTTAACTATTTTTGTCAACACAACACTGTCTTACTTAAACTGTTGACTCAGATTAAGACGGAAGGATTTATACCATAATAAAAGCTGAAAATACGTTTCTAGTTGAGTTGATCTAAAAGTATGTATTGTTTTAACTTATAAATTGTAGTTGATGCAAAAATCTCACAAAAAGATACATGCCTAAAAGCCTATGTAAATGAAACACTAATATCCAAATATCCAAAACCTACTATAGACAAGTAAACAGATAGAAACCAATAAATCCTACACACTGATCAAGTTTATTTACCATCTTAAAATTTACATTTCATTGAACAGGCTTATAAAGATGAACTGGAATACTGAAACACTCATTATGTTGAGTGGAAGTAAATGGAAGAAATAAGTTGCTATGATTTATTGATCTAGTTGTTTTTTACATTGCAAAGCTCGGCAATCAGGTGTTTTTGGTAAGTGTCATTCAATTATATTTTGAATTTTGATCAATAGGCTACTCTTAAGTATAACAGGTCTTAATCGCTGATTCAGTTTCCTCTTATTTAACTGATTAATTGTATGAATTTTACTTTGACTTTTTACGCTTTAGGGCAAATTTGATATTTCAGTTAAATGCAATGTGGTCAGATGTTTTTGTCCATGTATGAAGGAAAATATGACCTTATGGTTTCCAATGCACCTTCAATTCCTTCTCTTGAGTTTTTATCAGATACATCCAGAACTAAGTTATTGGCAGACATTAAAGCGGGAGTAGGCAATTTATTTCAGAAGCACACTGGAAAGTTTGGTGGGATATTCTACAGAACACTCACCATAGATAAGAAAGAAAAAATGAGAAAAAATAACAGATAACAAATGAGCTTTCCTAGCTGACATTTGGACTGACAAGTGTTAGCACCTATCCCAGAGCATTTCTGGAAATGAGAACAAGCAATATGAGGGCAGTATCCAGCAAACACTTGTAGAGGCAGATTGAGAGGTTTTCACTACACACACAAAAAAAGACAGTCAGTCAAACTGTTAAAGCTCCCATTTTGTTGAAAGATTTCCATTTTTTTTAAAGCAAGGTGCTGTATAAATAATGTGAAAATATCAAAATGCTCAATCCATGGAAAATTCACAATTTCCGTATTTAAAAACTGCACCTTTTAAACGAGCCATCAGTGCTTCCGTGGTTGTGATGTCACAACCATACAGTCACCAGTGCTCTGTTTTTGGCGGCACAGACTGGCACAAAGTCTTCTTGTCCTCCCATCATCTGAGGAAGCTGAGACCCAGTGGATTCACTTCATTTTTGATAGAAATGTATGATGGGTAATATCCCCACAACGACTGGGAAAACTGGAATGGGGTTGTGCATTTTACTGCTTTCTCAATGAGGGCATTATGGATTCCACCATGAATCCATTGCGTTCTGGCGACCGTCAGAGCTAATCACTGCCATTCTAGACAATGCTTTGGTTCCATCAGATGCGCCACAGTGTGTTACAGAAGCGCTCTGCCCCGCAGAAGATTCGTGGCTAGTCTAGTCTTTTAAAGGAAACTGTCTCAAGCTGCTGTGATGGCAGGTTGTGACACTGCACAGAGCAGATTGAACCAGGCAGGAACTCAGACACAGAAACGGCATAGAGAAGACGATTGATTTTCAAAATACCCCAAGCAAACTCCTGACTGTATATATCAACAATAAACACAGCCACTTCTGAAACGGTTTCTCTGAAGCCGTGCAGAAGATGGAACAAAATCTGATCTGCGCTGTGAGAGCTGTGCACAGTGGAACAGTGTCCGTGACCTGTTCATATCATACTTTAAATATATAAATTGACAAAATATAAAATATAGAACAACGATTAACAATTAACAAAAAGATGTGCTATAAGCCAGGTTTGTGCATTATATGAAATTAAATAATATTTACATGTGCAGAGAAATTTGCATTATTTGAAAGGGGGGAGTGTCAGCGGGGACCCCGGCCTTGTTAATGAAGCTAGCTGCAGACGGGAAGAAGCTGTTTTCGTGGTGAGAGGTTTTGGTCCTGATGGACCGCAGCCTCCTGCTAGAAGGGAGAGTCTGAAACAGTTTGTGTCCTGTGTGGGAGGGGTCAGCTGCAATCTTTCCTGCTCACTTCAGAGTCCTGGAGGTGTACAGTTCCTGAAGTGATGGAAGATTGCAGCCAATCACCTTTTTTGTCCCTGGCAGTAGCAGCAGCATACCAGATGGTGACTGAGGAGGTGAGGATGGACTCAATGATGGTGGTGTAGAAGTGCACCATCATTGTCTTTGGCAGGCTAAACTTCAACTGCTGCAGGAAGTACATCCTCTGCTGGACCTTCTTCGTGAGGGAGGTGATGTTCAGCGAAGTGGAAGGAGTCCACAGTGGTGACTGGGGAGTCATGTAGGATGATGGGGGAGCATGTGGCTGGGCTCTTTCTGAAGTCCACTGCCATCTTCATTGTCTTCAGAGCGTTGAGCTCCAGACTGTTTCAGCTGCACCTGATCACCAGATGGTCAATCTCTCACCTGTAGGCGTGAGAGTTGAGCCCAGTGATTGTGGTGTCATCCACAAACTTCAGGAGCTTGACGGACTAGTGATTGGAGGTGCAGCTGTTAGTGTACAGGGAGAAGAACAGAGGGGAAAGAACGCAGCCTTGAGGGGAACTGGTGCTCATAGTCCTGGAGTCAGAGAGATGTTTTCCCATCATTACGTACTGCTTCCTGTCTGTTGGGATATTGGGAGTGGGTCGGTCTTGATGAATTTAGCTCGAGGATACACACGTGACAACGTCCGGTTTTCAAAATAAGTCTATATAGTATGGAAATAAGATTAATTGGATTATATTCACAAGAAGTATAAAATATGTTACATGTGTCCATTAAAAGTAAATGGACAAATGTAATTCACTTTACCGGACCCTCTCGGCCCTCGGACCCACCCACCATAGTCTCTCCAAATCTTGTGGGAAACACTGAGTAAAAAGCACATTTTGACTACTTAATTTATGCAATAGTAAAAAAAAAAAAAAAAGCCAAAATAAATGGAAAAAATTTGAAAAACCTTGTTCATTATATTGGGTTTCAGCTTCGACCAAGAATTATCATTTCGGTGCATCCCTAATCTAAACCTATTCTAGTAGGGCTCATAAATGTGGCTTTTTAACTGATTTTCATTGAAAATACCCAAAATTTTTGAAAAGATAAGATATACTTTTATTGTCCTAGAAGGGAAATTTGTTTTGGACTCTCTGTCCATTCTGCAGCTTCGCAAAAACTGCACAATAAAAAATGGAAATATCTCTACACATACTCTCATGGAACACAACACATGCTCTCATATACATAAGACAGGTACCTATAAATAAACACATTCATTCATTCTCACAATGGGCGCATTTGATGGCACAACCCATACATCCTGCATCGCCCACATGACACGTTGCACTGTAGCCTACATTGCACAAATGACATATTGCACAACCGAAATACCCTACACATTGCACAATGACATATACTGCACAACCCTTATGGTCACCATCTACATTACATGCTAGTGTTGATAAGATTTATGGACACAGGCAAAAATAAGTGTTTGTATCGGTTCAGCTTGCACTTGGGACCCTGAATCTTCTACTAGAAGGTAAAAGCTGAAATTCTAGGTGAAGTATGTGGCTCGGATCAGATGCTGTTTTTTGACTTCTCATAGATTTTCAGGAGGGTCAAATAGTTTTTGAACCCCATAATCATCATAGCTGTCCATACCTGATGGGGGATCTGTGATTTGGACTGTACCATCTGGTTACCATACCAGTCTGGTACCATAGCTTAAAATACTCTCTAATAATGCATGATGAAACAACAGCATACATTTTAGATCAGTTTAAGACATTGTTGTCAGGATTTTATGTCTGAACATATTAAAAAGTTGCTGTTCAATGTAAATAATTTAGTAAACGCTTGTTGACAAAGTAATATTAGTAATAAAGGGAAACTGTGGAGTTTTCTTGTAAACAAACAAAAGTTATGTTTGCATTCAGTGTTACTCACCAAAATACCCTGTGTGTGTCTTTGAGGTCTAAAGTATGTTAAATTCAGCATTTTTGGAGTAGTGTGACGCATTGGCAGGACTTTTTATTGTGTCACCCACTTGTGTGCACATGTGTGCATGTCCGTCCCCATGTGCTTGCATGAAATAAACAAATAAAACTGCTCCATTTTGTTACTAGTGATCTACAAGTCCACAGGGTATTTTATTTTGGACATTCTAAATAACAAATAAAGACTTTTAACTCTTTTGCAAACATCAAGACATTGTAGGGCCATGTCTTGATGAACTATACTGTATGACCCCCAATATTCTCAAAATCATTGAAAATGCTCTTTAATTTTTTACTTTAATTTTTTATTACTAAATGAAGCTTGTTTTTTGGAGAGCATGAGTGCTGGAGAAGTGAAGGGGAAAATCAGGCTTTCCCAAAGTTTTTACCTTCCCCTCGGGCACCGAAACTTTTAAGGCAAATCTGCCAGTGGGAGGAGAGGGAGGCTATGCTCTTCATGCTAGAGCTCACCTGGGAGACTGACAAGACCTTGCTTTATGGGTCTGCAATTCCCTTCATGTACAACATTTGAGTTAATAGAAGTCTTCATCCCTGACCAACCTCATCAAGAGCTTACTGCCAAGGAAATTATGGGGCTAAAAATGGCCGTACGGCAGCAGCAGGGTAAGTCGGGGGAGGGGGAGTGCTGCTGAG
>NW_024041386.1:0-2431 GCF_014851395.1 Micropterus salmoides
TTTTTCTTACTCCGCACTTAGAGCTCCCTTTTATATTATTTAAGAAAAAGTGCTGCTGTTTATTATGTAATCAAACAGTCAATTACTTAGTCTATTCAGCTTTATGCAAGATGTGCATTACCAGAATTTTTTTCCCGTTTGATGAAAACAAGTTTCACTGTAACATATTTGTTTCTGTGAAATGTAGAAAGCAGGAGATGTTTGAAGTTTGAAACTGAATGTTTAATAAAGAGAACTGAATTTTAATAATGGTGTTGTATTCGTATTTTTAGGACTACTATCTGAAAATGGGCATTTTGTAATATTTTGTTGAGTGAGTTTCCATTAGTTTTGAGTCTAGCACAATTAATTGTTTTGAGTAATTTCCATCAGAGTATAAGTTGCACACCATTACATTTATTGTGCAAAGAAGTCAGTGGAATGTAATAATGTAGTACTATATAATATGCATCGGGAATCATGTAATTTAGTATGCAGGAGTATTTAAGTTAAGTGTACTCAAAAATATTATTATTATGATAATCGCCAAGTATTCTGAACTTGTTCGGGTTTACAGTGTGGTACAAACATTGTGCCCTTTTAAACATTAGCATTGTCAGTGAGGAGGGCTTTTACAAATACCAAACCTCGCATGTCTGTCCAGATGAGGCCATTCATGACTCCATCTATGCAGTTTCCACACTACTAGTTACGCAAAACAAATAAAGTGCATCCCCTGTGCCTCAAACAAAGTGATGATTACATTGTGGCTTTGACATTTGAGGCAGCCCCTTGCGAAGTCAGCCCAAAACTCATTGCTCACCCTGTTCATTACCTCCCATAATGACCCTATTCAGAGACAGCCGGGGCACAGTCTCGGCCCAGGGACCCGGCAATAATCCCCTGCATTAATTAGATGACCCCCGGAGACGGCTGCTGCTGCATTGGTGGGCACAATGACAGGCTCTCTGCTTATTGTTTATGGCTGGCTGTTAAGTGTCCAGCAAAGGAAGAGATGAGGGAGAGGAAGTGGGCGGAAGTGGTCGGAGGGGGGGAATCAGGCTAGAGTAAACTGCAGGTCTAAATGATGTAGAAACATCTTTTTCTCTTCACCACAGTGCTGTGTCAGTACATTTGCTATTTAAATACAATACCATCTCACATTTTCCTGGAAAAAATGTCCAATTAGGGCATTAAAGCACAACAAATACAGGTTCTCACTACATGCTTTGAATATTGATTTGGGCTTTGCTGACTGTGGAACTTGACATTCCTGATCTGCAGTTCCGCTCAGCTCTGTGGAGCGTTTTAACATCTTTCAGCACACAGTTTTGGTTTTATGACCCATATTGTTACTGTTTGGTTTACACTCACCACTCTCATCAACCTCTGTATTTTCAGAGAAAACGACTCCAAATAGGAGATGATATTTAGGGCCCGAGCACGACCGTGTGAGGTCCCTATGGAATTTGCTAAGATTATTAGGGCCCGAGCACGACCGTGCGAGGTCCCTATTGAATTTGCTCAGATTATATATATTTAGTGCCCGAGCACGACCGTGCGAGGTCCCTATTGAATTTGCTCAGATTATTATAATTTTTTTTAGGGCCCGAGCACGACCGTGTGAGGTCCCTATTGAATTTGCTAAGATTATATTTTTAGGGCCCGAGCACGACGTGTGAGGTCCCTATTGAATTTGCTCGATTATTAGGGCCCGAGCACGACCGTGCGAGGTCCCTATTGAATTTGCTCGGATTATATATATATATATTTTTTTTTCTGCAAAGTAGGCTCAACTGACATGGCCTAAACATACTCGAAAACTCACCAAAATTTGCAAACATGTCAGAACCGGTGAAAAATTTCTTATTCTACAAGTTTCGCACATAGGCGTGGCAAAATGACTCGCTAGCGCCACCTAGAAAATTGGAAAAGATTAGCCCCTCGTTCACGTTCAACCTACATGTACGAAATTTTCTGGGGACATGTATCGTATCAAGACGCACAAAAAAGCCTCAAGAACCCATAGCCTAAAGTCAACAGGAAGTCGGCCATTTGAATTTTACGTCAAATTTTGGATGATTTACATACTTCGTACTTTAACGAACTCCTCCTAGGGATTTAGTCCGACCGACCTCAAATTTCTGCTGTGCCTTCTAAAGGCATTGAAGATGAAAAGTTGTGCTATCTGTGAGTTTTCGTCAATGGGCGTGTCCGTGGCGTGGCGTCAAAGATCAACTCTTCGCCATGACACAGAAAGTTGTTGTAACTTCAGTGTACATGCTCACATCTGAACCAAACTTTACGTGCTTGATAACTCAAGGGGTCTCTTCTCTGCTATTGGTGGACCAGTCAGACAGGAGAGCTCTAGGCCTACTCTGCCTGCAGACATCAACGATCTTGCCCCTCACACAGTCAGATGGCTTCCTTCAGTGCGCTGAGGTGTTTAACA
>NW_024041387.1:0-7511 GCF_014851395.1 Micropterus salmoides
ATACATAGATTCCCTGACCCTAATGGAGGTATTTTTAGGACAGTGAGGGAGGAAACTTATTCCCATCACATATTTTCAGGTTCTGTGCACTTGTAAACATCAGCTAGGGTTCACTGGGCCCTAAAATCCCAAAACCACAGAATCTGCACTGGCTGCCTGGCTGCAATTATCTTGTTGAATCTGTTGTGTCCCGGTTGTCTGCATACTCTGGCTTTGATGCTCCTTGACGAAAGAATTTGTTTCAAACGTAACAGAAAAACATTTTGGAATGATCACAAGGAAAGTTAGACGACGCCTATTCCCAAAATGAGAAAAAAACGTAACTGATAGTACAACTGAGTGTTTTTCTGCTGTTAACATGCAGGAAATAGTGATTCATGCTGTGATGTCACATTAGTCCGTTCAGTTTTTACTAGTTGTGATAGAAAAGTGAACACCCAGCCCACAGCATAATAGGACTGGTCATCTAATATGTTTTTTAAGGTTAACGCAAAATCATCTGATGCCAGATGAAGAAATGTTCATGGAACAGCAAAGGGAATATTTCTCACTAGACTGAAAACCCTGATGACATCCTTTCCCCGACGTTGTCACGCCAAAGATTTAATTTTTATGTATGAAATCATGTGGGTGAATTCTTTATGTTACTAATTTTTCTTCTAATGGTGAAAATGATGCGTCCTTCTCATGTCATTTTATTTAAGCTGATTCATTGTTGCAGCAGGTGTTTGGCAATATCAGGCTTTAAGTGAATTTCTCTTTTTACATGTCCCTCAGCACCACAACAGACTATCACCACATTGTGCTTCACTTTGATATTATTTGATGTAAGGGTGTTGTATTTCACTGCTTCATCTCTGCCAAGTTTTATTAGGCCACATATCTCCTGAGACTGTTGGCAAGGTGGAGTATGAAACAAGAATCCTATTGTTCTCCCTGTAACTACATTTCCCAGAAGATTAACTTATTATGTTGCCACCAGGGATGGGTTATTTTTCATCCAGTTGACAAAATACCCTGATTCATTATGCTAAGATAATAACTCAATTCTTATCAGACGTTTAATCTCTCTTCACTGGACAGACTAGATCAGCTGTACGTAAGTAACAGTGTTTCCTCTATATGCATTCAGCAGCGGCGGAATCACGACCGCCACTACTAAAATTTCCACGATCTTAAACTATGCGCTACAAATGTTTTCACTCAAGAAAGCTTCTGCAGCAGCTACATAGCTGCTATGCAACTTAACATTAGCTCAATTTATTGAAAGTAACTGGAAGCTGTATTTTATTGCTGCCTACTTGTCCAATGTTGAGAACATCAGGTACAAACTTAGACTAAACTGACGTGGCCTGCAGCTCTGTCCTGTACAGACTGATTAAATTATTTTTCAGTTTTGAAAAAGTCTGAAAAAGTGGTTTTGGAAAAGAAAGGACTGTGGTGACTGGAGGAGCTGAGGTTAGTAAAGCTAATTAATGATGCAAACTAGTCCTTTTAAGCTAATGAGGAGACGTTTCTTTTTGGATTTTAATGTGCAAATAAAAAGCACCTCAGAAGGGAAGAGGTTTCTCATTTTGCCTATTTTTTATATTAATGTCTACAGATAAATATCAGAAGTTGAAGACACAAAAGGCAAACATGAACAGTCTATATCTATATCTATCTATAATGATTCTGAGGTCATATTACCCACTGTTCCATCACTGTAAAATCACTGTGGAGCAACAGAACCAACCAGATTACTTTATCCAGATCTAAAGTTGTAGTTCCTCCAGTAGGCTGATCTTTGGGTGTTGTTTATTTATTATCTGCTCTAGCTTTTCCAACTATTTGTTCAGAGATACGGTGAAAATAATGGCCCAATATGATGTTTACATATTGATTACATATTTTTCATTGGAAAACATAAAATTTTCTTGGGGGAGGACACCCAAACCCCCCAACCAACACCAAAACATTCATCTGAAGCTCACATTAAACTGGGAAAACACTACAGTTTTAAGCTTTTCGAAGGTGCATTGCATGCTCATGGACACAAGAGCAACGTTGCTGAGACATGTTGTGTTGGGATTTTATATTCAGACAAATAACTAAATTGACTAAATTATTTGTTTGGCTGATCTCTGGTTGGTGTGCTCTCTGCAGCTAGTGGTATTCAGCCAAAGATTGTTTGTGAGTGAAAATACACATTTACAAAACAGGACTGAGTTTTTGTAGTTCAGTGTTGAGTTTTCTCTAAAGTAACTTCAATTTAAAGCAGCTATAATCAATTTTTACATAATAACAATGGATCAAAGATGAGTTCACTACTTTTTTTCCGCTGACCTGGCCAAAACAATCTCCCAGTTGAACTGATTAATATCATGTCGAGATTTTAATCCGATCAACTTCATAGTTAAGCTGCCACTAAAAACTGTGTTTCTGATTTCTCAGCCAACAAAAGATGTTGAGTTGTAGTTATTTTGGTTATAAGTGACTTGCAAATGTTTAAAGGTAAACATAATGAGATTTAATTGGTTAAGAAAGGTGGATTTGGTACTGAATTGTACTGAATTTGAATTTGAATGCAAGAAAAACTCCTTCCTTTGTTAACACCAATTTATAAATCATATATAATTCTTCAAATTAAAGTTATCAAGCCATATATCTGTTTAAGCAAAACTCCAGATGTCAGTCCCTTCATATGAATTGATCCCACGACGTTGAGGAACTCTAGACTTGGGTGTGGAGCACGTTTCCCGCAATGCTGTGAGAACAACGAATGTGCTGATGAATAGACAAATAACAAACATGGCAAGAAACCAAAAGAGCAAACATGGAGAGCACGGTAAACGGCTGCGTGAGAAAGATTTGCTGATATTTTCTGTATGTCTTGGCAACAACTGTGAGTACTTTCAACCAAGCTTTTTTGATAAACCCTATTTAGACAACCTGACATTTAGACGTGTGACGTTGCACACCAATCCATCGTTATTGCTGTCTCTCTCAAAGACAACCAGGAATTGGTAAAATGCTTAGCAGTGCCTTGCTTACACAGAGTGAAATATGAATTGACCTTTCAATTGAACACAAATCGGTAGAACATCGAAAAAACATTTCTAGCTCAGTGATCTTCCTCAACCTGTGCTAGTGGGGGAAGGAGGAAGATCCAAATTTCAAGATAATACAAGGTACAAAAAAAGAAGAGGAGCTCATCTGGGATGCAACAAATTATGTGAATGAAATCCAAAAGCCACTTGTTTTAATTTTATATACATAAATACATAAATATTTATAGACCATAGAATAGCAGTTGAATTTGCTGTTGAGTTTCTGTCAGTCAAATAATGGATTGACTGACTAATTGGACCATGTTCTAGAAAGTGTTTTGCAAGAGAACAACCTCTCCTGTTCATGCTGGTCTTGTTTTCACACAAGCAATGAGAGATCCTCAGCGCTTGGTACATATATGTTGCAGGACCCACTCGAAAATAAGATGATACATCTCAAGGGTTTATCCTGAAATAAATTCAAATTCAACTTTTGTTACTTTGTGCACAGAAATAACACTTTCACTGTCTGCTAGCAAGGTGTCATCATTCAGCTTTATGTTGTTTGTCTCACATTTAGCTCACCTTTTTTGTTGTCTGTCATATTGACAACCACACAGCCCTCCTGTAATACTTCACTAAGTCAGGTGATCTTGCTATGATGCGGCAAGACAAGATACTCAAGAGTGACAGCATGTGTCAGATCAGAGGGGAAACGGCCTTAACTTTACACACAGGCACTGTATTGTATATCAGCTCAGGCAGTTTGTTCCTTAGCATGCTTGCAAAGTGACAAAAATAAAAATATAGCGTGGTGTGCTGAGAAATTATATAAAATTTGGCTCGAATGTGGAACAAAAATAATCTTAAGTCATGTAAATAAGAGAAGCCTGAATCAAGCAAACCATTAAACAAATCAGTATCTGTACGTAGAACATGAGTAATTTAACAAATCAGTCTGGAGGCAGCTTTTGATGAACATGGCTATTATTATGGGCTGATGACTCTTGACTCCCACAACTAATTCCATTTGCCAAGATCAATAAGATTTTATCAGTTGCTCAATGTAAATGTTAAATGTAAGCCTTGAAACTATCGCAGCAGATTCTACAGGGAATAGTAGAATGCGCGCACATGTTTCATAGGAACTATAATTATCTGTTACAAAATACCTCAAAAATTAGTTGACAAACAAGGGTAGTAAATGAGAGATGTCTAAAGCCTTTAGCTAAACCTAAAGGTAATAATGAAGCTTTCTTCTTCAACAACATAAAACTAGCTTGCACAGATGCACACCTCTTATTGGCCCTGAGCCCCATACCCCTCCTGTTTTTTTAGGCAAGACCTTTTAGTGTTAATTAACTGTAACTCTGTCCCAATTGACACTATAACAGCATGCAGAATTTAAATTGCAAGCCAAATTGTGCTTCACCTCGACATGTTGTTACAATCTTCACTGACCCCCATGGAATGCAGACATAATTTAAGTGGCAGCCCACGGGTAAGAAGTCCATCTATGATGCAGTCACGACTGGTGATATAAAAAAATATATTTTCTGTCAGTGCAAAAGTTACAGTAATATAAGCTGAACTCCTGTACATGTCTGTAACCTCACAAATTAAAATAAGCACAAATGAAAGAATGTTTCCACACAAACTCACATATTTTTCCAACACTGCTGGGCTTTTGATCAAACATGTTTGTCAAAGGGTTACTGCAGGTCAACAAATATGTGGTTTTCATTTGTTTAAAACATATTTGTCAGTTGAATCAAACTACATGTCATACTTCCAATACTTACCTACTTAAATTATTCATAAACACACAATGGATCTCTCTCACTCTCGAGAATGCTAGACTGCAACCAACACAAGCATTAGGATAACAATAAAGGGCCTATAATTAAAGGGTTATTGAGAGTTTACCAGTACAGGGAAATGATTGAATTTGATGGTATTTCTCTGTCTATATCCCCCAGTTCTACCACTAAAGTAATGTTTTCAATATGTAGCTGCAGAGAAAATATGTGGTAAGCAGTCTGACTGGAAGTAGACAGAGATCACTCAAGGGACAGAGAATAACATTGCATAATACATCCATCCATCCATCGTCAACCGCTTATCCTATGTACAGGGTCGCGGGGTGCATAATACATGACCATCCAAAATGGATACTGTTAATTGTTGCAGTCCGTGTTCAATTTAAAATTGTATTGATTAGAAATCTGCACATAGTTAACACTAAGCTGTGACGCATCATGACTTGTCCAAAAAAAACAGCCGCGTTGACTGTTTCCACTTCTAGAAAAACTTCTAGAAAAATAAAGCAACTCAAGCATTAACAAAATGTACGACAATGTGACGATGATGGGGACAATGGAAGGCTTTTCAAACATGTGAGAGATTTCATGCTTATAATCAATAACTTTTTATTAGCCATAAATCACATGGCCACTTGTGTGTGAAAGGGGTCACTCATAATGAGGATTATCACCTATATCTGCAGTTACCCCAAGCTCTACAAAGCATTTTAATGTCTTTTAGCATAGTTTTGATTTTCCAGTGGCAACTTTACTGTTTTTAATTCACTCCACTGCTCTCATCAGAGTTCTTTCTAGCAGTGGCAGGCTCTAAAAAGCCTCTGTACGCTGCCTGCACAGCACAAAACTAAAGATAAAGATAGACAGATATTTACTCTAGGAGTTGGTAGAGACCAACAGACCTGAAAGAGACTGAACTAAAAAAGAGAATGCAGTCACATTCATCAGGTGGCCAGAAACACGACTTAAAATGAATGCTGCTCCATATCTGCTAGATGTGTAAATAAATGTTTGCAAACAAGGTGAGTTACATACACTTACAAGGTGATGATATGTCAATGTTTACAGCTGTTTTTTCCTGCCCCCGAGAGGCCAAATAAATAGGTTATAAGTTAATACAGGTTTAAGTCAAAATCTCCACAAAAGGCAATAAAGTTAATTTGCCATAAAACAGCACAGGATCTATTTGAGTTTAGATTAAGTACATAAGTAGGTCATTGACTCACATTTTTTTCATTCAGATTACTAAAAACACATCATGGAACAATAAACTCTACTGTCCATGTCTGTTTTTGCCATCTTGTTGTGCCTTAGCCAATAGAATTCTCTTCAGCACATGCTCCCCTCTTATTGTCCTCTGACTGAAGCCTAAGGCCATGTTTCTAGTACCAAAATACTTCAATGACACATAAAATATGGGTTCAATATCTACACTTCATTACCTTGAGGATCTTTGATGCTATCGTTGGCTGTCCACTTTCTCCTGTGTGTCTCAAACTGAGTTAAATGTGACGAAAAACAGGATAAGTCTAGTAATGAAGGGAAGGATTAGCAAGCCTGCCTGCTTGCATGAATATGAACATCTAAGTGTGCGTGTGTGTGTGAGGCAATCCTCATTGTTCAGTCACAAAGCCAGCTGCTGATTGCAGAGCGTCATCTTTCCATATAGAAACCTGGACCAAGCTCACTATATAACATTTATATCCTGGCAGCACCTGCAGCACAATAACAGGCTCTTATCTTCAGTCTGTCGCAGCCTGTATGTCTTTACATGTCTAACTGTACCACTCCCATGCTGTGTGGAATTATCTGACACCTAAACTCATGCAAAGGTCAGATGCATTACAGTGCTGTGACCAACTGTTCAACTGCCACATTTTGTGTGGTTGCAAAAGTGAGCTCATCTCATTACAACTCTGGAAGGCATTACAGGGATTTCAGCTTTGAGTCTTCTTGGATACGTTGGATTTAGGGTCTTCCCCTGTTCATTGGTTCTTCCACACCGATTTACTGAATCTGTCTCCAGTTGGATGTGGGGAGTGTCCATTTGTAGCTATCATCCTGTAATTCTGCATATTTTCAAAGGCATTCTAAGTGCGGGCCTTGACTGGCCTGTCAAGGGACTTCACAGTTCCTGGCTGTTTTGTAACTATTCTAATGTTGAGTTAGTTATGCATGCTTATGGTTAAAGTGGTTAAGAAAGAAACTGTCACATTTGTCTTGTTTTAATCGTTTTAAAGCAGGATCTCATCTAGAATTAGTGGCCCCTTAAGTCTAAGAGTTCTTGAACAGATAACAATTAAGTTTTTGCATCTTGAAAATCTTTTGCTTCGACAGGTTCACATTGCTTTTTTAAAAACTTAACTCCACGGTTTCCTTCTGTTTAGTCTTCAGACAGCCCAGATTTATGAGGTGCTGCACTGACTCCTGGAGGCATGATTCCTGTGACTGTAAATGTGTCAGAGTTGCTTGCTTTTATTTATCTTTTCCTGACAATCATCACATTTGCCCAGTTTGCTCAGAGCTATTGGAAGGGGTTTGACTTTCCATTTGTCTTTTTCCATTTGACAGAAAGGCTGTGCTCCTGTGAACCTCTGAGGGTGTTTTGTCATTGCATTTTCTAGCTTTATTTAGTAGCCCTTGTGGAGAGACAGTGATCGAG
>NW_024041388.1:0-25643 GCF_014851395.1 Micropterus salmoides
GGCTGTGATTGGGTGAAATAATATAATACTAAAATAAATAAATAAAATGTGAGAAGCATATAGAGGAAAGGAATATGCCTGCAGAAATCCAGTGCTCTCCTCCACATACGTGTAGTCGTGCAGATCAACACAAACATCTGACCCAAGAGCTTCAGTTCACTTGACCCTACAGCTGATGTTGTTTGTCATCATCAACACTTGCCAATCTGGGTGTTACGGTACAGTTGCAGGGTTCAGTTGCAATTGATACGTGTGAGGAAGGAATAACTGGTGACCTGCCAAACCTCACATGTTTGACCTGATTAAAATAAAATAGTGAGGCAAATTTTGAGTTTATTTTGTAGCAACATGTAGTTCAGGACACTCTATATTGTAATAACACAACTCTAAAGAAAAGAACTGATACAGACAAGCAGGCAAACGCACACACATTCACGCACATATGTACACAGCAGGGCAACAGGTGTAAAATGTCAGAGTCATCAAAGCCCCAGAGCTTTTACCCCGCAGTTAGTCCTCCTCCTGTGCTATTATGTCATCACATTAACCAAGGTTTGTTTGGGAGAGCATGTGCATCCAAATAAGGCTTCTTATGCAACACATGTGCATGTGTGAAACTCTCTGTGACCTTTCATGTGAGTGTCATTACTGTGGATGGAAAATGACGTGCGCATATAAAATGATACAAATCCTATGTGTTCATCAACCTACATTTATTTTATTTACAGTATGTAATGTGTGTATAGAACCTTTGGATTATATTCATTGCACAGGTTTATCCCTTTTTTAAGATGTAAAGGCAGTCTTCACATCTAATTGGTATCTGATTGAGTCACATTAAAAAGCTGTTCAAGAAGTAAAACTGGAATCACCTCACTTGAGGTAGCAGTGGATGGGATGTCTCTGAAAAGCAGGGAGGGAGAGAGACACAGAAATGTCCACAGGTCATCATATGAAGCCAATTTGTTTTAATTGCAAAGGCTAAAAGAATTTCTTTCTGGGACACACTTACTTTTAATTTGACAAATGATGCAACAAAATGTCCATTTGCATCTGATGAGATTTACAGTCATTCATTATTCCATGAAATTAATCCATTTTCTTTACTGGCATCTGACTTTACTGAGAGAGCAGTTCTCCTGATATTTTGGAAGTGTTTTTCACTGAGTTAAGGCAAATCAGCTGACTCCCGATGCAAACAACCACTTTACTGATACATCATGATGGCAGCCTGGATCTGTTTTAGGCAATCAGTCAAACATTCATTTCAAAATCATTTCAGTCCAACATCAGCTAATGACTCCGTTCAACCCCGGCACACTACGGGTGGAATTTTACCCACATATTCCTACAGATGCAGGTAAGATTAACAGTTTATAGTTCCTCTTTTATTAGCTGTTATATGCTTGAATTATAGTTTCTTAGCTCATTTACAGAAAACTCAATCCTGAAAAAAGATGAAAGGTATGTGTGGATGGCTGTTATAGTCTTCACCACTGGATGGCAATAGTAACCTAATGACTGAAATCAAAACAGTGGGTCCAATTAACGTTAAAGTTAAAGTAAATCTTAGTCTGGAGCCTGACATATTACCATCTGATACACAAATGAACAATGATGAAAAATGTTCAGACACTTTGTAGGTATGTGCATCAGCATCTCATTGCTTTCTATAACACTCCTGCTGACACATGTGACACAGTGGATGTTAATGGCCAGATCAACCTGTGCAAAAATGAACAGCAGGGCTCCTAATAACCCACCATCCCTTCCATTCTCTGTGCGATGTGTGCAGTATTACTATACTGGAATATTAAATGGCCCAGGGTTCAGCCATGCTTACACACAGTAAAGTGTAAATTTGTTACTAGAATTTGTTACTGGTCTGTTTATAGTGTGTATATATTGTGTTCTCTATACTGTAGCATGTGTCTGATTTTATTTTATTTTATCGGTAACACTTTATTTTAAGGTGCTTGTAATAAGCAGTAATTAACAGTTAATAAGTAGTAATTAAAAATAATAAAACACTTATAAGACCTTACAAGATGCTTATAAACACAACTGTGTGTCTGTGTCATGCAGAAGTAACACGGAAGAGATATTGTGTACATATAAATATATAAACTGACAACATAATATACAACAACAAAGATCAACAATCAACAACAAATATGTGCGACGTGCCAGGTCTTTTGCCCGACACGAGATTAAACTGTATTTACATTTGCAAGGGGGGATGTCAGTAAGGGACCTGGGCCTTGTTAATGAGGCTAGTTGCAGACGGGAAGAAACTGTAGTTGTGGCGAGAGGTTTTGGTCCTGATGGACTCTCTCACTCCCCTCTTGTCTCCTGCAAGAGGGGAGAGTCTGAAATAGTTTGTGTCCGGGGTGGGAGGAGTCAGCTGCAATCTTTCCTGCTTGCCTCAGAGTCGTCAAGGTGTACAGGTCCAGAAGAGAAGGAAGATTGCAGCCAATCACCTTCTCTGCAGAGCGAATGATACGCTGCAGCCTGCCCTTGTCCCTGGCAGTGACAGCAGCGTACCAGAGTGATGGAGGAGGTGAGGATGGACTCAATGATGGCGCTGTAGAAGTGCACCATCATTGTCTTTGGCAGGCTGAACTTCTTCAGCTGCCGCAGGAAGTACATCCTCTGCTGGGCCTTCTTGGTGAGGGAGGTGATGTTCAGCTCCCACTTGAGGTCCTGGAGATGATGGTGCCCAGGAGGCGGAAGGAGTCCACAGTGGTGACTGGGGAGTCACTCAGGATGAAGGGGGAGGGTGGGGCTGGGCTCTTTCTGAAGCCCACGACCATCTCCACTGTCTTCAGAGCGTTGAGCTCCAGACTGTTCTGGCTGCACCAGGTCACCAGATGGTTGATCTCCCACTTGTAGGCGGACTCGTCCCCACCTGAGATGAGCCCAATGAGGGTGGTGTCGTCTGGAGGTGCAGCTGTTGGTGTACAGGGAGAAGAGAAGGGGGGAAAGAACGCAGCCTTGAGGGGAACCAGTACTGATGGTCCTGGAATCAGAGACATGTTTTCCCAGCTTCACGTGCTGCTTCCTGTCTGTCAGGAAGTCAGTGATCCACCTGCAGGTGGAGTCAGGAACGCTCAGCTGACAAACAGGATCCTGGCGTAAATTCCTGGGGAGTCCAGGTGCTGGAGGATGTAGTGAAGGGTCATGTTTACTGCATCATCTACAGACCTGTTGGCTCTGTAGGCGACCTGCAGGGGTCCAGGAGAGGGTCTGTAATGGATTTTAGGTGGGACAACACAAGGAGTTCATAGGACTTCATAACCACAGAAGACAGAAGTCAGGGCGACGGGTCTGCGTTCGTTTAGTCGTTTAGTCGGACTAGTTTGTGTGGTGCAACCTGTTTTGGTGATGTATAAATCTGCACTAAACATGTAGGTTATACATGTTATAACGTGCTAAGTTTGAACTTAATTTGAATTGTTTTAGAAGTGAAAGCTGGAATTTGATATAGTTAAAAGTGAAATACTTATTTTGCTACTGAGACCAAAAACACATTGATGCACAGGCACAAGTAAATGTAAAGGTCACTTTTTCCCTATGATCTGAAGCTCACTACAAGCCTGTCAGTATTGCATCAAGGGGCAAGTGCAGTTCAAGTCCAATGTGTTTGGTGAGGTAATGTGCTACTTAAAACTAAGTTACACTCCATCTTCTTGAAGGACAAAGACTCTGAATTTATCATCGCCGGTTCTTTTCCTTCACCTGAACCTTGAGAATGGGAACATAAAAGAGCATAATGAGATGAGAGTGGGACCGCAGAGGACAACAGCGCACCCTATGTGAGGGAGAACATAATGTGAACAGCACTGCAGCAACAGTGTCTGCCATCCATCGGGCACAGGCCATAGTTTTCTTTTATGTCACATAGATAAATCAGTCAGGCACATCCGTTTACCCAAGTGTATTCGAATTTGCTCTTTTTAGGGAACCCACAGCCTGGGATATCAACAGAACAGATGCGTCAGTGTTTTAGTGCAACTTCTCAGCTATTATTTCTCCAAGACATTTACACCACACAGGGTGGGTTTTTACACACTATCATAGTTACTGAACTGATGGAATCATGCATGCGCCATGTGTCCGATGCAGTTCAAGGGTCATGTGTGCAAAGTCTGTGGTACAGGCAACATACAGAAACTGGAGGGAAGAAAACATGTGGCAGAGATGCTGTGAGACACACAAGAAAAGTGCCAGAGCCAACATCAGTGATGTTTAGAACATAAAAGTTCAATATTGTTCTTGTCCTCTTTGCTCAAGGCACCGAAGGTCATGCTGGGTCTAGTCTTGATGGAGCCAATAGACATGTGGTCTTTTGATCTGGTTGCTATAGAACTTGCTCTGGGCTACCCGCTACTCCCCGGGGACCACGAATAAGACGGCAAAATAGTCTGCATTTGATCGTCAGTGGAGTGTATTTACAAGTGAACTAACAATATGCTCAAGTAAAACAAACTTGACGTGTGTGTGTGTGTGTCTCTCTAGATGAAATTCATTGCCAACACCCTGAAGCCAGCCACCTGATTATCTGCTGACCTGTGGACAAAAAAGCATCCGGTTCTTTCATATTCAAGGCAGCTACAACCAGCAGAACTGTAGACTTAAGGTATCTATCTGTCTATCAATCCATCCATCCATCTCTTTGTAGTCTCCTGAGGAGTTTGCAGAACAGACTGGGCATCATTTCAGCGAAACCCGATGTGTTCACCTCAGGTCTCTGGAAGTCTTGGAGGAGGTAGGTGGTCTCTTTTGCTCAGTCAGTCATTATTGTAAAGTTATTAAAATCCAATCCAATCCACTTTATTTATATAGCACAATTTAAAAACAACAAGGTTAACAAAGTGCTTTACAGAGATGAAATAAAATATGCTCATGATAAATAAATACAAAACAAAACAAATAACACCAACACTGACAGCGACAAGGAAGACCACAGCAGTCTCATGGTGAATTAAAATAAAAATATTTTTAAACGAAATTTAAAGGTGTGGAGGTTGGGTGCCACTTTAATGTGAGGAGGTAAGTCATTCCACAGTTTGGGGGCAACTGCTGAAAAAGAGCGATCCCCCTGGTCTTCAGCCTGGTCCTTGGCACGTTCAGCCGCAGCTGATCAGCAGACCTCAGTGACCTTGGCGGGGTGTAATTGTGCAGGAGCTCAGAGATGTACTGAGGTGCCAACCCATTAAGTGACTTAAAAACAAACATTAAAATCTTAAAATGTATTCTAAAATGTACAGGGACCCAGTGGAGCGAGGCCAGAATGGGGGTAATGTGTTCGTGTTTCCGGGTTCCTGTTAAAAGACGAGCAGCTGCATTCTGGACTAACTGCAGGCGTGAGAGGGAGGTTTAGTTCAAGTGCATTACAGTAGTCCAAACGGGTCGAGATAAAAGCATGAATCACATGCTCAAGAAGATCAAAAGATAAAACAGGTGTAATTTTAGATAAAAATCATCATCAAAAACTGGATTTAACCACAGTGTTTATCTGCTTGTCAAGTTTAAAATCACTGTCAATTTTGATGCCTAAATTGGTGACTACTGGCTTTGCGTATTGCTGCAGGGAACCAAGGTTTACGGGAGTGGAGTCACAAGCCAGGCTGGTTTTGTCTTCGTTTAAATAAAAAAATTAAAGACATCCAGGCCTTAATATCCTTGAGACATTCAAGTAGAGCAGTCAGGGAACTGATTGCATTTCTTCTCAGGGGCAAGTAGATTTGCGAGTGGATAACTTTGATTAAAATTGATGTTTTTGAGGCTTGTTCATTGACTGCATGGCCATGATCATAAAGGTTATTTTTAAATTTCTTTTTTCCAGATGATGGTTTTTAGCAACATGGTCGAGAAGAACGATGTGCTAATCTTTGTGGACCTCTTAAAGAGGATGTTGCTGGTGGACAACAATGGGCAAATAATACCCCTGAGAGTGCTGGAGCACCCATTCTTCTCAGCGGTGCAGCACAATGACAGCAGCCAAAACAAGAACATTAAAAACCTGATGGCTGACATGAAGGAAGATGAGCCAGCCGTCCTCACAGGAGAAGAGTGTCCACAGTTCTGAACTTTGCAATGTCGCATCCAGGGCCGGGAGAGACAGTTTTCACTCATCAAGAAAATACGTCTGCAAAGCTGGAGGATGTAGAGGATAAAACAGCACATCCCCAGCATGGTTAGTCACATGTCTAAAGCCCTCACAGTCTCCTTGTATTTACAGTTTGCATTAAATGAACATGCTTTTTTTGTGGTTTTTCAAAGGTCTTAGTGGAGACCAGGAGTAAGGGCGTGAAGTTCTTTATGAGGGTCAGAAAAGCATCTCATTCAGGTGCTACTGTGACGACAAAATGGTCTACATCATGATTCATCATTTATTATCTGTCATTGATTTTTACTTTTCATTGGTCAATAAATCTATTGACTAAAATCAAATGTTTTCATGATGTGTGGAGATAAGACAAAGTAAAACAGAACTTTTTGTAAAATAAAATGCACTTTGTAAAGTAAAATGCACTAATGCACAGCATGTAGTTTTTCTGCAAAACATGATGCAGGTTCAAAGACCTAGAGTTGCTCAGAATCACTCAAAGTTTTAACATGTATAGTTCCATGGCAATTGAGCAAAATAAGCTGCTGATGAGGACCATGTAATATGGTCAAAAGCTCCCTAATGAGTACTTAATGAACCTTGAGGTGTGACTGTTTTGTCAAACGACGCATGCATGTTTAGTTTCATAGATAGATAGATAATTATTTAGTCCTTGCGGAAATTCATTTTGTGTCATACAGCAAACGTCAGATCAACAATATCAACAGACCAACAACTAGACACCTGCTTTGCCAACACAAACATCCCCCCAAATGTTAAGGTGCAGCTGTTCAATCATGTAACCAAGGTCTACAGTGATTACAAGTCTTTTTATTTCATTTGTTTCACATGTTTTACGCGCAGCCTGTGCATAGCCACGATTTAGCTCATAAACAGACCGGCTATTTGTAGCCCACTTTTAGTCAAAATGATTTAAAAAATGAATAATAGTGGTTTTTGCCGTGGCAGCACATGGGATGGTTGATATCCCATTATTTTTGCAAAGTCAATAATATCTACAAGATAGAACAGTGCTGGTGACCCGGACTTGTGTCTCGCGCTGCAGTTAGCCTAATGTTGTTTTAATTTGTGTTTATTTTGTCGGATTTTAAACTCTTAAAACCAAGGAATTGTGTGTATGTATTTGTCGACACAATGACGACCTTGGCAAAACTTTTATTGGCACTTTTGTTCGTGGAACTCGTTCATTCGCAGCTACTGCGCACTCGGAGGCATTGATTTTTATTTTAGGAGATTTTAATCACTGTAAAATGGAACTGTCACTACCAGGTTTTCAACAATACGTTAAATGTGGCAGAATCCTTGATAAGTGCTATCTTAATGTGAAAAATGCCTACGTAAGCAGGGCTAAACCCCCGCTGTCAAACTCGAACCATAACATAGTCCATCTCATCCCCACTTACAGATCCGTTCTTAAGAGCAGTAAACCATATACCAAGTCTGTAAAGGTCTGGACTAGCGACAGCACTGAGTCCCTTAAAGGTTGCTTTCTTTAAACAGAATGGTGCATCTTTCACGAACTGGACGTAGATAAAGAGGCAGAGACTGTTAGGGATTACATAAAATTCTGTGTGGACAATGTTATACCTCAGAAAGAAATAACTGTATATCCTAACAACAAACCATACATAACTAAGGAGGTTAAAGATTGTATCAATAAACTGAAAATTGTGCAAACAGAACTTAATCACTTGCTCAGGGAAGCCAGAAGGAGACAAATAATTAATTGACAGAGTTTTACAGAAATTAACTAAAAAAAAAAAAATGTGACCATGGGACACATAACTAATGACACCAGCTCAAAAATGCATCAGTACCGCTGATGACCTGCAAAAAGCTAATGACCTGAATGACTTCTATCTGAGATTTGAATATCGGGACTTTTCCACTGTATTGAAGAATGCTTTAGAGACAATCTCTGTCACATACTGTAGGCTATGTTGTTGTTTTATCATGCAATACTAGAGAGTATTCTAAGATAAGGTATCACAGTCTGGTATGGAAACCTGACAGTACAGTCCAAATCACAGATCGCCGTCTGTTACAGACAGCCATGAAGATTATGGGGGTCAAAAACCATCCGTCCCTCCAGACAATTTATGAGCAGTCGTTTATCAGACAGGCAAAAAAATAGTCTCTGATCGACCCACACATTTCATCCACAATTTCAGCTTTTACCCTCTGGTAGAAGATTTAGGATTCCTAAAAGCAGGCTAAACCGATATAAACACTCATGTGCCTATGTCCATAAAGCTTATCAACACTAACATGTAGGCTGGCTGGGTTGGGCACTATGTCATTGTGCAATAAGTTGGCTATCGGGGTTATGCAACATGTTAGTTGTGTCACACACGGGCTGTTGGATTATTCAATATGTCATCATGTATGGCACAGATTATGTGTAATTTGTTCAATACATAGGTATTGGGGTTGTGCAATATGTCATTTGTGCAATATGTAGGCTATTGGGTGTGCAATATGTCATTTGTGCAATATGTAGGCTATTGGGTGTGCAATATGTCATTTGTGCAATATGTAGGCTATCGGGGTTGTGCAATAGCCTATGTCATTTGTGCAATACATAAGCTATTAGGGGTGTGCAATATCTCATTGTGCAAGGGTTGTGCTGCATTGCGGGGAATGCAGCCGACAGGGTTATTCAATCAAAATTGGCATGGAAGAAGGAGTCAATGTGCTACTATATAGGGAACCGTCTAATGTATACAACAGCATGTGTTGTGTTGCATGAGAATATGTGTGAGAGATGTTTTATTTCTGAATTTTGTGTTGTCTTGTAAAGCTGCAGAACGGACCGAGTCCAAAAAAAATTTCCCTTCGGGGAAATAAAGTATATCTTATCTTATCTTATCTAACAATAAATATTACATTCACAGCACATAACTCTCTCAAAAGAATAAAAGCAGCTTTCCCAATTGTCTCTTTGGTTGTTCTAATGCAACATGATGGCTAAAACATGTGTCCTGTTCAAGTATCTTTATATTTTCCATGGAGATAAATGGGTCAGTAATAAATAAGGGCTTTTAACTTAAAAAGAAAAAAAACGTTATAAATGAAAAGAGAGTTTTTTTTTTTTTTACTTTCATTAGAATGGTAATTAGAAATATACTGTATGTTTTCATTTAAAATCATTTGTTGATAGTAGTCATGTCTTAACAAAACAGTGAACATAGTCAATTATGTTTACTTATATTCATATTCTTACATATTGAACAGTTATGGATCCCATTTACCCGAGAGACTGGCGCCACCTGAGAGACCCATCTGTTGCTCTTGCTGCATCAAGTAGTAGCTTAGATGAAGATCTAGATTTGGATGCAGCCAACCCATTTATTTTGTCATTATTTATGTTTATATTACCGCATGTTGTTAAAATTGTTTGTATTTTCATATATAAACTTTTGTATTTATAATAATATTGTACCAATAATTCCTTTACATTTTCATCATGTTGTATTATCTTAAGTTGTCTACGTTGTAATCCTTTTTCTTAATAAAATCTTTATATTTAATTTGTTTGGACAGATTACCATTTATGAGAATCTGTAGCCACTATTCTGTTGTCTATTAGAGGTAGATATGTAGTCACTCAAAAGCTGTGTATTTGGTCTATTCGTGGGCTATGGTTAGACGTCTATTAACTTTTCACTGACAGCCCAAATTCAACCTTGTTTTAGCCGAGAACCATTTTTACCATCTAATACACGTCTATATGTGGCCGTTCAATGATGGTCTGATTGATGACTAGATTATTTTTGGCCTATGGTTAGACGTCTACCAAACTTTCACTGACAGCCCAAATTCAGCCCTGTTTTAGCCTAGACGTCTGGGCTATGTTCAGACATCTTTTAACCGTGAAATTGCTTGCTGGGTATTAACTACAGTATCTTAAGCAGTTTATTTTTATTATTCATTGACAATGTGAAATACCAGGTAATGGAACAAAAGGTTAGTTGCTTTCCACAAAGGAGCGATAGAAGAGGGCCAATCTGTCCATATTAAAAAGTATGTTTACGCATAAAATATAGACGCTGCATCCCTGTCTTATAAATAACATCTGAATTAAAATTCCATGACAGTTTAGCATCAATTATTGTTCCTAAGTATTTATAATCATCTATCATTTCAATACTCTCTCCTCCTTGTCAGCCTTCTGAAGTCAAAAATGATTTCTTTCGTTTTCTTGGCGGTAGCTGGTCTCCTCGTCATCTTAAAAAAACAAAAACAACGATTGCTGTATCGTCAGCAAATTTAATAGTAACATGCTCAGGTGTGTTGCTTCTACATTCATTTGTATAAAAGGTAAATAAGACTGGGGAATAGTGTTCCATTGTGGAGCTCCTGTGTTAGTAATAAAAGGAGAAGACACTGCCTTATTTATTCTGACACACTGTACTCGGTCAGTCAAAAAGGACTTTACCTATCTGATAATAATAATAATAATCATTATTTGTAGAGCACTTTTCAAAAACAAGTTACAAAATGCTTTAACAAGTGTAAAGACAATAATACCCAAAAGACAATAATACAAAAACAATACAAGATAAAAGCATGAAAACATTGAAAAGACTAAAATACACGTTTAAGATAAATATAAAATTAGTAAAATACAATAAAATGAAAGGGATAAAATAAAGTCAAATAAGATCGGGTATAGGCTCTCCTATAAAAGTATGTTTTAAGAAGGGACTTAAAAGAGTTTACTGACTCAGCTGACCTGATTTCCTCAGGCATGCTGTTCCAGAGCCTCGGGGCCCTGACAGCAAACGCTCTGTCCCCTTTAGTTTTCAGTCGAGACTCTGGAACAGACAACAGACCTCTGCCCGAGGATCTCAAGGTACGTGCTTGTGTGTATGGGACTAAAAGGTCAGAAATATAACAAGGCGAGAGGCCATGAAGAGCTTTAAAAGTGATCAATAAAATTTTAAAGTCAATTCTAAAACACACTGGGAGCCAGTGTAATGAAGCTAAAATAGGAGTAATGTGGTCATATTTCTTTGTTCTGGTTAAAAGCCTGGCAGCTGAGTTTTGGACAGTCTGGAGTCTATCAGTAGACTTTTAGGTAAAACAAGTGAAAAGGCTGTTGCAATAATCCAGGCGTGATGAGATGAAGGCGTGTAAAATGGTCTTGGTGTCCTTAAAAGTTAACATAGATCAAATTTTTGCTGTATTTCTAAGTTAATAAAAACATGATTAAACAAGTTTTGTGGTGTGCTGCTCGAAATTTAAATTACTATCAAACCAAACACCAAGGTTCTTTGCCACAGGCTTAATGTGATTTACTAGGGAACCAGCAAATGGCAGTATTTGTTTTGCCATCTGCTGGGACCCAATGACCAGGATTTCTGTTTTGTCTGAGTTCAGCTGGAGGAAATTATTTGACATCCATTTGTTAACTTCACAAAGGCAGTTGTTAAGTGAACTCAGCATTCCAGGGTCTGTGGATCTGACGGGCAAGTATATTTGTGTGTCATCAGCATAAATATGAAAAGAAATACCATGTTTATGGATAATATGTCCAAGGGGAAGCAGATACAAGGAAAACAAAATGGGTCCTAAGACCGACCCCTGAGGCACACCATATTTAACTGGACAGAATGAGGAGACATAGTTGTTTACAGACAAGCAAAACTTCCTATTTGACAGGTAGGATAAAAACCATTCTAGGGCAGTACCAGAGATCCCCACCCAGTGCCTCAGTCTGTCTAACATGATGTTGTGATCAATGGTGTCAAAAGCAGCGCTAAGGTCCAGGAGTACCAGGACTGAGCACATACCTTCATCAGCAGATATTAAAAGGTCATTGGTGACTTTAAGCAGGGCAGTCTAAGAGCTGTGGTACTTCCTGAAACCAGATTGAAACTTTTCAAATATTTTGTTATTTTCCAGCACAGTGAGCAGCTGTTTGGACACAATTCTTTCTAGAATCTTTGCAATAAAAGGCAGTTTTGAAATTGGTCTAAAATTATGTGGGAGGGAGGGATCTAAACCAGGTTTCTTTAAAAGTGGGTTCACGCAAGCCGTTTTAAAATAATCAGGGACACAACCAGTAGATAGGGAGCTGTTGAAAACAGAGATCAAATGGGGCCCAACAATCATTGAATGATGATGTGACCATTAATTCCTAACTGCATTAGTCTCTCTATCATAATATGGGGTCTGATGGTATTGAATGCAGATGAAAAATCTACAAAAAGAACACATACCTATTGCTTGGGCCGTTCAAGATGAGAATAAATATTATGCAGCATGTCTGAACACAGGGCTAAGTTGTTCCCTACACTCCTTCAGAACCCTACCAGTGATAAAAAATTTTACCCACCTCCTCTGCTGTTATAACCAAGGGCTGGCCATTATAGTCCAGATGTTGCCTAATCACATTACGTTCAGTGCAAAAATCAGATCAAAGATATCAAATCTAGCATAGAATGTATTTAGATCATTTGCAAAAGTCACATCATCTCCATTATTGCTAACATATCTTTTCTTCTCCTCCTTCCCTATCATTGTGCACACTCCCTGCCATGCCTACCTTAACTTGTCCATCATCTTCCCCTCTATCTTTAATGTATTTGTTGACAGTCGTTTATTAATTGCCTTATTTCCTTTTGTATAACTTTCATTTGGGACACCTCCCCCTGCTCAAAAGCTCGCCTCTTTTTTTCCCAGTGCTTCTTTAAGATCCCTATTTACCCATGGTTTATCATTTGGAAAAAACTTGATTGTTTTTTCTGGGATTATGTTGTCCACACAAAACTGTATATAATCTGTCACCACAGAGTGAAGTTCTTCCAGGTTCCTGCAAGTGTCAAAAAAGGTATTCCAAGTTGTACAGTCAAAACACCCTTTAAGACACTCCATTGACTCCTCCCCCACTTCTTAATAGTTTTTAGCTCAGGCTTGCTGGATTTGAGCCTCTGCTTGTAGTGGGGGACCAGGTGGACCACATTGTGATCGGAGCTCCCAAGAGGTGGTTTTGGATACTCCCTGTATGCGTCCTTGATATTTCCAAAGCACAAGTCAAGTGTCTGGCAAAAATGTCTTGTGGGACAATTAACGTATTGGTAGAAGGTAGGCAGTACATTTTTAATGGTGCAACCATTAAAATCCACGAGTACCAGCTTAGAGCCATCAGGTGCAATGTCTTCTAATTTAGCCATTGTGTCATATATAACTCCTGCCGCAGTTTTGAACAGTTTTTAACACTTTAATATTTATTGATGGAATCACACTGATCCTAAACTTCAACCAGAAATTAATTGTTTTTTTATATTAAACTTAAAGTATCAAAATATTCTTACATAACAATTATTTTGTACCCTCTGGGTAGTATTGTACATTCAGCTAAGATTTACCTTGTGTTGTCTGACACAGCTTCTAAAGTGTAATCTTGACTGTCACTGTAATGTTTTATATGATTTGTGAAGTATTGACTAATTATGTAAAATCAGAATAAAGGTGTGGTCAGGTAAAGGGCATTAAACATTAAATGTTTTGAAATAAACAGAAGAATCATTTCAACCTCTTGAAAAACTGCTTTACACCATAATGCAACAAATCACATCACACTTAGTGCTATCCAATGGAAACATGCAGGACAGTGAAGCACTGTGCATTTTCTCCTATTTATTGAGAAACAAGGGGACACTTCAGTACATCCAGGCCACTACAGTTATCTCTACGAAAGTACAATTAAATTTAAAAGGCACTACCAATAGGCTTATCTAAAGAAACATTTTCAAAATTAAAGTTCAAATATGTGACAGCAAATAAATGAAATAACAAAACAGTCATTATTGTCAATCTTCTTTACCGTGCTTCTGCACAAACATAAAGTGCAAATTGGGATAAATTTGATTCCAAATAAATTCAATAAAATAATTGCAACTAGCTTATTTAAAAGTATATTAAAAATACAGAAAATGCGATAGCAAACACATAAAATTAAAATAAATTAATGCCATAGAAAAACCTTCTAGTTTTTAACACTTGAGAATTATTTTTATTGTCAACAAATAAAGCAAATTAATTCATTAGTCAACCTGTTTATGCTGATAACACACTACATAAAATACTAAATGAGACAAATTTGATTCCAAACTAATCAAAATTAGCAAATCATTTGTTGAATAATTCTGTTATTTCATATATGATTACTTTATTATTTTAATCCCAGAAGTGCTGTATTACTTAGAAGTGCATTTACTGTCATCATTGAGGGAATGACTGTGGTCTCACTGAGTAAAGGTATTGACCACTGATGTCATTCTTTCAATGTAAGGTTTGACTACTGAGTGAAGGTTTGATTACTAGTATTTCATTCTTAAGACTTAAGGATTATATTCTGTGTGTTATTCACGAACTTGTGCCCTTTCAATGTGTCTACATGAGCAGAGAAACTGTTGAGGCAGAATATGCAAAACCAAGCTTCGCCTGACTGTGAACATGCAAATAAGCCAACGCTGCACATGCAAAATCTAGCTAGCAGGTGACAGGTACTGTCATCTAAAAAGAAGATAAGAAGAGGTAATGTAGCTAAAGCCTACTGAAGAATCTGATAGCATACAAAATAGCAGTAAAACACCTGCTGCAAGTCACGTACGAATGAGATCATGGCACACTGTGAATGATGCAAACTGTAAGGAACCAGCTTTTGTAAGAGACATGGCATTGCATACTCATGTTTGATGTGTTGAATCATGTTATTCATTTATCAATTATGTTATTCCTTTATTAATTCTTTTTAAAAAAGACAATTGGTTTTAATGGTGTCAAATTATGCCTGTATAACTTTAAATAATTCGGTGAGACTTACGTTGAAACATAATGGTGAATTTCTAGTCCAGTAATGTTAAAAATATAAAGAAGGATAAATTATAATGATAATTATGTTGAATAATAGGTAACTTTGACATTAGTGAAAGGGTTAAATTGGTAAAACAGTACATGTAAACGGCCACAAGATGGCAGCAAAGGATAAGAAATAGGAATGACATTGGAATTCTTGTCAAGGTCAGTCATGTATCTGCTGCTGATTAGGGATGAAACAATAACTGGTTTAACGGTTAACCATGGTAAAATTCCCGACGGTTATTATTACCGTACACATTTTAATTACCATGATAACCGGGTACGGTACAGCAAACACTGTCCAGCGTCTCCCAGAAGCAGGCGCGCATGTGCTGAGGGAAAGCTGATTGAAGAAAATAACCTTATAGTGAACGCAGGGTGAGTTAACTTTTAGCTTTTGTTTCTCTCTCTGACTTGCAGCGTGTACACTGAAGCTCTCAGTGTTAGCTGCTCTTTTAAAAACACCACAAGTTGCTCTGTTGCTGTGTGTGTCATGTGTCAACAGAGTCTATTTGTCCACTGCACATGATAACACGTTACGCAGTTCAGTCAACCAACCAGCATATCTAGAAACGCTACAGACTCCTCTGTATTTATGTCAGTTTTTGGGCTCACTGCAGTTACTATCTCTGTCTTATAAAGACTTATTTGTATTCATGTAATTGTCCACGGGATCATTATATTATCTATATAATATAAAATAAAAACTCTTGGTATTGCAGACTTTTTTTATTTATAAAAGTTATTTGCTGGCAATTGTATTTGTAGTTTTCAATATAAAAGTTGTTGAAATGGTTTCAGTGTGTGTATCAGTACATTTTAATATTATTTGGCACATTTTTACAATACCATCATAATAATGATAACCGTGATAATTTTGGTCACTATAATCGTGATATGAAATTTTCATACCGTTTCATCCCTACTGCTGATGCTCAGACCCTGTTTATGCTGAGATGAGTACACAGCTGCTGTCTAGCTCACTAGAATTAGATCTGCATAAACTACAAAAAAGGATATGAATACGCAATAAATCACATTAACAAATAATTTTCAACAGGTTCATTTTAAAGTATAAAATGCAAACAATTTTGAAAATGTAATAGCAAATAATTAAAACAACAATTCAAAGAGAAAAAGTACATTTTTTGCACTCTCCAGTCTGCCCTGTTCATGCTGAGCTGAAGCTACATGTGCTTGATCTTCAGCTGCTTTCTTGGAGCAGTTGACTTTCTGCTGTGTCGAAGGACTTGGCTGCTGGTATGGACCTGGACTTGGGTCAACTCCATGTCCAATCTATGGCCGAAGGTGCAGATGAGATTTTTATAATCTATGTAAATAATTGCAGGTAGATGTGAGCTTCATTCCACTCACATACTCTGATAATATGCTACTAGAAACAATGTGACTTGTTCATTTGTCTATGATGTATCGGGTTAAAATGATCAAATATTTGCTGATGTTGCCTTTAATGCTGTAAAAACAAAAGGTAAATTAAAATTTCACCTCGCCATGTCCTGTCCTTGCTCGTCCATTTGCTCCAGTTCTTTTCTTGACAGATGCTCAACAACCGCCACACCAATGCAGTCGCTCACTAAGCTGACAGAAGTGTTGCAGCGATCTCTGAAAGACAACACAGGGCTGAGTGCATGTGCTTCTTCACACTGTGCTGTTTAATGTCAAGTGTTGTAATCACTGCCAAAACACAGCTTAAACTTACAGCAATGATTCTATGACCAACAAAAGGGAAGCGTCCCTCGCAGGAATCCCGACGACTGTCAAAATGAAGAGAGTGATGACTGTTCCTGTCGCTGGGATCCCGGCTTCTCCTACAGTGGACACTGCTACCACCACACTGCAGGGGAAAGACACAATACTTCTTCACTACCACGTTCTTGTCAAAGCCACCAGACTCCCTTGGCAAAAATAGTAATTTTACCTTGCAGAACATGACTTGGTCGAAGATACTGTATTATGGAATTGTAAGCCATGTCCAGATGTCATTTTAACCCACACTGGATAAATATGACCTGGATGACAGAACATTCACAGACAACCTTGGTATGCAGTTATAGTCATCAGGGGTCCTCTGTTTTCTGTTTTGTTACAAGATCTTCTTGCATAAAAATGACAAAATGGCTACTTGAATGGTGTTTACACCACCTTCACACTTGAGGAAGTTAACTTGACTGACATTATACCTCAAATTAATTATAATATTCAGAAAAAAAATTCTATTATTTTTATTTACTATTAAATAGTTATTATGTAAGTATGTATGTTATTATTCACTTTTTATAACTTAAATTATTTGGTAAAAAGTATATATGGTTATACCACAACGACATTTTTGCCATCAAACTCTCAAAATTTATTAAAACCAGAAATTTTAGACTAGGTCCTCAAAAAAACAATGTAATTTATGAGTTTATTTTCAAATTGTAATTTTTGAATTTAACTAAACCATATGATAAATGCTCCGTACTTGTATAGCGCCTTTCTAGTCTTTTTGACCACTCAAAGCGCTTTTACACTACATCTGCATTCACTGAGCCTAAGTGCTCAAACGGAAACTAACATTCACACTCATTCATACACTGGCGGAACAGCCGCCAGGGGTTCAGTATCTTGCCCAAGGACACTTCGACACGCAACCAGGGGGAGCCAGGGATTGAACCGCCGACCTTCTGATTAACGGCCAACCCTCTCTACCTCCTGAGCCACAGCCGCCCCTAAATAGAAAATAGTTTGTGCTAGGTCACTGACCCTAATCCAGCTGCGTGCCTCTCTTTGTGTGTGGCAACAACTTCTTGACCGCAGTGAAAATGTTGTTTTTGAAAGGCTAAACGCCAATAAATATGGCCACTGCACGCACGCGCACACACACCTGAGCAAATATACTGGAAATCAGCAGAACTTGTTGGCCTGACGGCGGCCTGTTGGAGTTTAATAGAAAGAGGAGCATCTGTGTTTTTGACGGTTTTAAATTCATACCGTTGGGAAATTTAAATAGAGTAGTAGTAGAGAGGGGAGAGGCGGGTTTGTCTCAGCAAGCAGCTCAGTTTACAAGAATTTGCCAAATTTAAGAGTAAACCATACTGGCTTTACTCGTTGACGTGAGCTAAAAGAGCTTAAAGGATACGGAACAGATGCTGAGCTGGCCTTCATTCTGTTGGACTAGTAAGTAATCATTTATTAGCTGGCTTGCTATGTCTTGTGTTGTGCTTGCCTGAGGTTTGCCTGTGATAACAAAGTTGTTGACTCGAGCAAAATCAGCTAGAGGTTTAGCCACAAGCTATAAGTCTCGAGTTGATGTTAGCAAACTTACTAGATCACATACAGTGACATCTGTAAAGTTACTGTAAGTGCTCTTGCATCGGTTACTGTCTAGCTTTGGTGGCTAGCTCTCCACTCAAGTTTGAAGCAACATTATGCTGCTGCTGGTGGGGAGCGGCGCTGGTGGAGAGCCGGAGCCGGGCAAGCGGGCAACATTACCGGGCTCAGCAGCCTCTGACTTTGCTCCATGTGTAATTTTTTGTGTGTATGAGGTCAGAGCTGACACACATTTTTATAAGACACCAAAACAGTATGGTTAATCATTTTTTACCACTTGAGCCCTGCTACGTAGCGATATAGCCTACCGATGCAGATGACTAAAGCCAGCTAGACAATGAGGTCATGCATGAGGGATCAAAGACAAGACTAGCAGACAACAGCTAATTAATATGCACGCACGCCACCAACAGGGGGTCTACTACAGGTGGTCTACATGTAGTTATATACAGCGTTGCGAATGAGTTACTTAACGTTACGGTACCTTGCCCTTAGACTTAATCTGTCAAAATGATGGACAGGCTTCTGATTTTTACATCATTGTTCATAAAATTCTGGATGCAACACCAGAGACTAAAAGCCAAAGCTGCTGCCGGACAAAGCAAAACAAACCGTGAAGAGCAGACGTGGATAAAGTTTCAATAGTGACACTACCATCAGCTACTTCCTCTCAGCTGACAACACAATACCGTACACCAACAATGACTGAGACATCAGCTCACTGAACCATGGAAAGAACCATATACTGAAATAATTGTGCCACTCTAAAATACAGTAAAGATAACATATTATTTTATAACTAAAATCAGTGTGCTACTTGCACAAAATTCAATAATCTTTATTTATTTGTAGAGCACTTTTCAAAAACAAGTTACAAAGTGCATTAACAAGTGTAAAGACAATAATACCCACGAGACAATAATACAAAAACAATACAAGATAAAAGCATGAAAAACATTGAAAAGACTAAAATACACATTTAAGATGAATATAAAATTAGTAAAATACAATAAAATAAAAGGGATAAAATAAAGTCAAATAAGATCGGGAAAGGCTCTCCTATAAAAGTATGTTTTAAGAAGGGACTTAAAAGAGTTCACGGACTCAGCCGACCTGATTTCCTCGGGCAGGCTGTTCCAGAGCCTCGGGGCCCTGACAGCAAACGCTCTGTCCCCTTTAGTTTTCAGTCGAGACTCTGGAACAGACAACAGACCTCTGCCCGAGGATCTAAATTCAACCCCAGTTCTTACAGGGTACCCAGAAAGACCTTTTTAATACCACCTAGGATGAAATTAAATACCAACTTTACATCTGGATAATGGAAAATCTGTATGAATTTTAAGCCCGAGAAAATTATTTACATTATATTTAACACACTAAAGCTTTTTTGGGTGTGTTTGTACTTTGATAAAATGAATCAAAGATGTCACTTTGTGCTGAAAAGTGGTGGGGACATAAGGGTTCAGATTAGGGGTGTGACGATACACTTAGCTCACATGCACGATTTACAATATTGGGTTCATGAGAACAAGACAAGGAGATATTTCAACACTATTTTGATGAATTATATTGCTGAAATATAAAAATCGAGTGGTCTGGGGGTCCCCTAGAAAATTTTGAGCACTAAAACACTTAATTTCCTCTATTCTGGAGACATTTTCTGCACCAATTTATGGTAGAATTGTCTTTATTTATACAAAGTGATTCAGGTGACAATTCAAAGAATATAATATAAAGAATATAATGCAGTACTCAGCAGCTTGTTTTTTAGCTTAAGAAACTTTTTTGGAAATTGCACATTTGTTTCTTCTATCTTTAAATGGCATTGCATGTTTTCTTATTGTGCAAATAAACCTTTCTCAAAGTATTTCATTTGTTTTTTTTTAACATTTCTTGTTGCAAGCCATTTTCAGAACATATTTAACAAATGCTTTAAACGAAGTGATGGAGACATGTCCCCAGTATCCACAGTGTAAATAACAACTACGAAATGAATACAATATTTGTGCACAAAGAACTCTTAAGGGGTGAAATGGATGTTTTCATTCGATCCTCGTCTTATAGGCTACACACCTGTCTCTCCGTTGCTGTTGTAACATTAACTGACCAGTAACCTGCAGCGGGTCTTCCAGCTCGCTGTTCCATTAGCGCTCGCCATAGCGTGACTGGCTTGCACTCCGACCCGCTTGTTGCGCAAACCTCAGCGGCACTGCTCTCAGCCTCAACTGCCAACTTGTCCATATCTCTGGCTTTCTGAATTTCAGACACTTGCCCATTCTCAGGCGAAGTTAGCTTGGTAGTAGCACGTCAGAGACAAACCAACAATCAGACACAGAGAAACATACCTACTGTAAGTTCTAAGTAAATTACATGATAAACTGGTTAGCTAGCTCACAACGATGTTTATCAGTTTGATGCTCTAACTTAACGAGGCGTGACAGTTTTTTAACAAGGCATGACAATGCACCTGCGCAAGCTCGGAGAATGACGTATGACTTATGGAATTACTATAGTCATACGTCACAACTAAGCAATTTTTGCAACTTTGAGCACAAAATTAAGCTATTTGGCAAAAAATATTTGGCAAACTGTGGGTAATCAACATTGTAAGGAAGTGACTCAGAAAAATATGAAATATAGAAATGTCAAAATACACTAGATTTTAAGACCTTGGTAAACGAAATTTAATACTTTGTAAATTAAATTTAATACTTTTAAGGACTTATTTTGGAATATGAAATTTAAGACTTTTTTAATACTTTTAAGAGCCCGCGCGTACCCTGTCTTAAAGGGATACTATGCGATTCTGTGGAGAGTTTGTTGATAAACAAACTCATGAACGTACATTGCCATGGTAACCAGTCCTACTCTGCTGAAATATAGCAGAATCCACAGCGTCTGCTGTCCGAGAGCACGTTAGCTGTCTCAATAAGAGGGCATGTTTTAGCAACACTGTAGAAGTTGTGACAACATGCCTGTCAATATTTAAATATCTATTGAAGCAAAATACTTTTCTAAGCTTAAATCTAAGACAAGGAGTCTAGCTTATTTATCGGTAGGATTATCAAGAGGAACTTTAATAGTTACAATTAGTGAACAACCATCATCAAACGAACAATATGTGTAAGCACACAAACACAGCATCCAAAACACAACAGAATAAAAGACTAGCGAGTTATTTGAAATAGTTTGTACAAAAATACAGTGACTGATAAGAGCTGGGAAGCACAGGAGCGACTGTATATCTCCAGGGCCGAAGTCAATGCTTTCTTCACTCCTTACTCAACAGTTGGCAAGCAACACACGGGAGCTCCTCTTTGTCCTGAGAAGCTGCAGTCTTTATTCTATTCACTGGGGCACTGTTCACACACACGCTCTATTTGTCTTCCACCACACACATACTGACTGACAGTTGCGGCTAAGCTAACAAAGCTAACCAGCTGGGATCATCACAAACATGACAACAGACAGACAAGACAGTAATACTGAACCTGTCGTTTATGTGGAACAGCAAAACTAACGTTACTCACCTGTCCAGCAGAAACAGAGCAACCTCAGCATCAGTTTTCATTCCTTTCAAATGTTGTAGATTTATCCAGCATTGAAACCCCTCACAGATGTTAACACAGGTCTTCCGCTTCCCTGGTCTTATCAGGCATGTGATTGGCAAAGGGCAAAAAAGCAAGGAAATATACAGAGACCCCCCACACCCCGATAAGGATGGATGGTAAAGCAGGACCCATACAATAACTTATTTGGCGGATGTGTTGCAGCGGGAATCAAAGACAAATGTCACTGCGCGTTTGCCACTTCTCTATAATAATAATAAAAAGACAGCAGCAAAGGTTGTTGCGTGTTTAAGACCAGTGGCCTAACTGTTAAAGAAACAGAAAAGTTTTTACATTTCAACTCTGGCAGAGTGTGGGCGTGTGCGTGAGACGAGAACGACCGCGCCAGTCTGAAAAGGCCTTATAAACCCTGTCACAACCATTCACAAGAAATTATTTTATAACTTGCCAAAACCTTTAACATAAGAACATAAAGACTTAAAAAGCAACCATTCATACAGCAAAGTGTATATAGGCTATATGATTGATCAATCGACAACAAAGTCAAAGTAAACATTAGACCTATAACAAGTAATAATCAAATCATACCCAATTTATCCGATGCTTATTAAGTTCAATTCAATTTTATTTATATAGCGCCAAATCACAACAACAGTTATCTCTGAGCACTTTTCATAAAAGAGCAGGTCTAGACCGTACTCTATGATGATATTTACAGAAAGCCAACAGTTCCCACCAAGAGCAAGCACTAGGCGACGAGGCAAGGAAAAAATTCCTTTTAAGAGGCAGAAACCTGCAGAAACCTGCAGAAAGCTGCAGCGCGGTCGCGCATTCACGTCAGGGATGGTGTGTTCAGTAGGGCAGCCTTAATATGATTAGTAACTGTAATACTGTTTTGGAAATAGTAATCCGAATGGGCAGCTGAATGCAAACATACATCCTTGTTGATACTTGGAAAGGAAGAAAACTTTACACACGCCAGCCTGTAGATGTCCTCACCCTTTGAAAGCACACGAAAACAGAGAGCTACCTACCCATGAGGAAATATTCACCGAATTTAACAAAAAGTGTATTGGATAAGAATCGCTAAGCACCCTTTAATGCCAAGAGCGAATGAGAAAATATGATTGTGACTTACCCAAGTGTAACTAACAAGCTCCAGTTCAGAGTGATGGTATTGAGTTGGGCGATGAAAACTGCCGCCGACCTTCATAAAGGGTTGTTCCGTCCATGTTGACGTTGATCCCAATCGGCAGCATGAAGCGCGTGATTCTTCTGTCAATCATGTTTACTTGCTCACAACATTTTTCAGTCTGCGGGGCCGCATACCTTTGAGACAAAGTCCATCGCTTGTTAGTTCTTAAAGATCTATATATTCTCTCTATCTACTAATCTAAATCATCTCTGATACTATTCTGTTCAAGATAGATAGAAAGATAAAATTCTAATTGTCTTACCTACGCGAGATGAACAGGGTGTCCTGTAAGGCAGGCAAAATCCCCTTCATGAAAGGAAAGGGGTTTCGTCTCACACACAGGAGATAGATCAGTGGTAGAACTACTGCTCCATGGATGGCAAGCCTGAAAAAGCAAAACCTACACAATGAATACTGATTACACCAAACGAAATAACTGGCAACAGCAACTCCAGTTTGCATTCACAATGTCTCTGCAACAGTGCAAAAAGTGCGAAAAGAGAACACACCCACTAATGACCACTGCCTGCCGTGAATTTTACGAGTTTTAAGAGTGTCTGCCAGTTCTCCCCAACCTCAACAACATAGCTTGCAGTCATGAACAGCACTCCGACAGGCAAGAAGCTGGAAAAGAAACAAGAGTGAAAATTACACTTCATTGACCTTGTTGATGGAAAATGTGAAACAGTTTAAACAGTTACTATTACAGCACAGGTTGAAAAGAAACCAGCCAAGATTTTGACAGCGCAGGAGAAAAAAAATTAATAAATGTTATAGGGAACGATGTTTACTAGTTTATAAAATATGTAAATCATTATAGATTCAAAATTTTTTAAACACAGAAGTTGACATTTTCTTCCAGAACATATGTGCTGTTTCACCTTACCCTATTACCATTTTGACTACATGTCTGATGGCCTTGTTGAGGGCGATCAGGATATCCACGAAAAGTTTCCCTCTTTCTCCCATCCTCCTGAGGCCCCGTCCAAAAATAATAGACCAGACAATCAGACCCACACTATTGAGTCCTTCAATGTTTTTACCCACCAGACGAATTTCTGTTCTTTTCTGAAACAAGATGAGAAACTCAGGGAGAACGTCTGCAACTTTGTGTATCAGCAATTATCACTGTGAATGTAAACTTGACACAAAATTCTCCATAGTGACAAAAGGAAACATGTTTACCATTTCCAGGTTAGAATTGTCCGAATCTGCTTCAATTTCAACCTCCACTTTCCGAGTCTTGTACTAATGATAAGAGAAAAATCCTGAATATTACATTGTTTCCCTTCAGGGGCCATATATTGCATACCTGAGTAAAAAAAAAAACCTGTTGATAGGTAGCCCGAATCAGATTATTTGGCACCATGTTCCTATAAAGAGAGTAAAGAAAAACCAAATACATCTATCATCATGAACCTGACGACTAAAAATAGATTAATCAGCTTTTAAATGTTACAACAACATTAACATTAACATTACTTAGTTGTACCACACCTCACATTTCTGCGTAAGAAAACTGATGGATGCAATTCTAAAGGAATACACGTGTTTAAAATTATCTGATTAAATGGTCCAGCGTTTTCTGAAATGTTGGTATAGACTGACCTAAAAACCTTGCTGAGCTGGAAACTGTATCCTAAACATGTTGAGAAATTAGTAGTGGAAGAATCAGGATGGTCTGTCAGAATCTACACTTTCTCCTCACCTTACTAGATCCATCAAGGCATCGACTGTGTCGAAGGTTTCATCATCATCATCATCATGTGTTGCAGCATTCTGACTGACCCCGGGCTTGATCAACATTGCCAATATTAATCCTACAACACATAACACAGGAAGCAAAAACATGTATTCATTAGCTGTTCCATATGGACTGAATACAAGACTATACAATCCAAAAAAGGTTAAAATCAAGGGCAGCTGGACTTGGTTGAAGATGCTAGAAGACATTTCGTCCCTCATCCAAAGGACTTCTTCATTTCTGACTGACTGGTAGGGAAACTAAGCTATTTAACCTCAGGGGGTTTGTTTGCCAGGATCGTCGATATCGTTAGTGTTCCTGGCTGTTGTAACGACAGTCGTTATTGTTGAAATTAACCCCTTGTAAACTAACTCCTTTTTAACTGCTGGATGATGAATGATATTAGCCGCTGCAGGGCTCCTGCTAGAGAGCACAGAGTCACTAGTGGTGGTTCAAACTTCTTTACTGATCGTTGCACGAAGTTAACATCAGGCAGTCACGCTGTAGGCCTACATGAGTAGTAATGGCAACAGTTTCTGCAATAAAACACAGAGAAAGGCTCCATAACCATCACACCAGTTAGATCCTTATTACAACTTTGGAGAAGTAACTGTTAATCACTTACAGAAATAAATGTACAACTATCACCATTCTGATTAAATAAAATAAAGATGTTCTCCGTTAGTGATAACATAGGCTGTGGCTTACATCAGCTAGGAGCATTAAACACATGGGAACTTTAGCTAGCTAGCCATGCAATCACATGGAGCAGAAAAAACAGGTAAACACACGACATTCAGC
>NW_024041389.1:0-9500 GCF_014851395.1 Micropterus salmoides
TTGGCACTCACTTCTTAGTAAAGATTGCTTTGAACTGCTGGTCCTTTGTCACCTTAAATCTGTCACTGACCCTTTTAGACCCCTAGAGGGCAAACGCTCATGTGATGATGCAATAACTTACAGAAGTCGGTGCTGGTTTCATGATGTTTTACATTTTCAGAAACTTGAAAGGGCAAATGCATTTCGTAAATTCCTCAGAATGCTTTTTAATAACATTTTTTCCATGTTCAGCACAGGAGTGTAATATTTCTTTTGCACAAATATTTCTTCGACCTTTTATATATTCCTTCCTACATGCCAAATTAAGTGTGTTAAGGGATACACTCAAATAACAGCCTGATGTCATTCACACTCTGCCTTACTTGATATAGACTGGATAATGCATATGTTTCAGATGCAAATGCAACACCTCATTAGCATGTTTTAATTGGCTGTCACCTGTGCTATATTTGATCGTAAGTGGCTCCATCACACCCATTAGCGCTCTAACAAATAATTCCAGAGTTATAAACTTTGTCTAATGCTGTACCACTGAGTTTTATGTATATCTCAATATGTGAGAAGGGGCCTCCTGCTGTGTGGGTCCTTTTTGGTCATCACATGGCTCTTCCCTCCTCTCTATTATACCAGCTAGCAACGACTGCACAAGTCAACGCAGCAAAGCAGTTGAGGATCACCATCTACAGCACAATAAAATGGGATGAGAAAATTGCCCCTCTCATCTTCCCACATCAACTTCACTAATTTAACATGTCAGTACTAGTCCTCTGTCGTCATTATAGAATACTAAGATGTTTTCCCACATTGTGCTTATATTTTATTTAAATAGTAAATATTTTAATATGCCCTGCGATGGACTGGCGACCTGTCCAGGATGTACCCCGCCTATTGCCCGATGTCAGCTGGGATTGGCTCCAGCTCCCCGCAACCCTGTACGCAGGATAAGTAGTTGACGATGGATGGATGGATGGATGGATGGATGGATATTTTAATAATTTAATTTATTACTATGGCAACCGGCAGCGCTTGTAGAAGCAGCAGCTGATAGCTCCTTCAAACTTCGCTAATCTTTTGTTTTTTTTATCTGTTATCCTCTGAGCGGCAGGGCTCATCGGTAGAGGGCTCCGCCTGTGCCTATACAACTACGGTTACCATATCATAACCTTCGTTCTATCTCACACAGGCTCTGCCCTCTACTGGACTCTATGGGTACGGTGGGTGGAGCCTGATGACTGTCTGTCCTAGCAGCGACAAGTCTACCACACCAACCCGGTCAGCCACAGGCTGGCCAAAGCCCCGACCACCACATCACCTTAGTGACAGAATGGTGGGACACCCCTGAGAAGGTTGCTGGACCGATAGGGACTTGGCCTGACCATTAACACCTGGACTGCCCTGACTTCTCACTGGAACGTCAGGCACTGCCAATGTATGTTCCCCCTCTACTCTACACCCAGGAGTCACCACAGCCTCACTTTTCAGATCCTAGGTTGCACTGCGAGCTGGATCCTGAGGACCCCGACATATCCAGTAAGCAGTTTGCCATTTGCTGAAGAAAAAAGGATGCTGAGGCAGTAAGGACACTGCTAATTATACGTCACGCATGAATCGGTAGCAACGTCCTATTGGTCGGTTGCGTGCACAATAAAAATTTCAGTGGGCAAATGCATGCATGTGACTGGAGGGGTAGTACCCATAGAGTCGAGGGCGGAGCCTGTGTGAGATGGAACAGCATTTTCTTGCTATCTCGACCAAATTGTAGGACTACTTTGTACATTTACAATTTTAATGCTGCAAAACTGGAGCCTTTTTTTATTTTGGATTCAATACTTCATCACTTCATCATATCGACTCATAAGTTCTTAAGTTTCAGTCCTGTATTGTAACTCTGGTCTGGTAATGTGTCCATTTGCAGCAGTTATATTAGAGCCAAATAAAAGTGATTATGCTAAAAGCACAGTCATGCAAAAACTATTCTCTTAGTGCTCCCCAAACCTGAAAGACGGTGAGACAATAATACATGTTTAAGATGATATACAAATGTTTGTTGCACAGGTTCATGTAGGGCTTGTAAAACTTGGAGGTATAAAGTATATCTTACTTTTATTATGTCTGCTTGCCAGATGATAGGCCCTGGATCTATAATGTATGTGTGTTTGAGTGTAGATTGTCCAGGTCCTGCTTCCAGGTGTCTGGGCTCAGGGATCTCAGAAGCTGTTCTACAGTGTCAAAGGCAGCTATGGTCCGGTCCAGATCTTCCAATGACAAAGGAACCTCTGTGACTGCCACTGGCACCTGCCCTCCACCAGTGTTCTGCAAAGAGCAAAGGTCAAAGCGTAAACTCAAAATGATTAATTCTATTATGGATTTAAGCCTTTTCTAACTTCAGCAATTATTCATCAGTAGCATTATTACCTACAGGAGATCAGGTATGCCATGTGCCAAAACCTTCTTGGAAATGTGGGTCACCTTACAATTTCAACATGCACCACCATGCATCAAAGCGCAATAATACAATTTAAAGTGCTTTTTTATGAAATGTGCAAGCAATAGGTATACGCACAGAGATAGGAGGGTTTTCTGAAATTCCTTTCTGAAATCCTTGACAATGTTCTTGGTTCCATAAAATGGCCCATTTTATTGGTCGCTCTGTAGATATAGCATGTGATGTGATGGGGAGGTCAGCACTGTTTATTTGAAAGCATTGAAAAGATATCCATGGATTCATGGGAAGAGTTAGAGAAATCAACAGATAGCCTCCACACTGCCACAAAGAAAGAAATAACCGCGAACATAAAAGCCACAGTCACTGTTGGTCATACTGACTCAGATTCCTCTAACACATCCAGTCATTTACGAGTTCCCTACTAAACATTTCAGAAGAGCTTTTAGTTAAATGGAAAACAGATTTTCACAGGGATGTCTTGACCTGATGTCAATCAGTGTCTTCTTCCTCAGTGCAGCTCTTTTCTATATTTGGCTTCCTTTCAAAATATGTAAAGCATTTCAATTACATAAATATGCTTTTATTTATTCATTTAGCTGACGCTTTTATCCAAAGCAACTTACAATTGACCCTTCGCTAAGCCCCGCCCCCCTTAGTTACTGTTGCTAAGCCCGACAAACTGTCGGCGCTGCCACTGTCTATTACTGCACTCCCCGAGAAATATGTCAGATTAGTTGGAAAAAGTGATCTCAGAAAGAAGTAGACAGTTTTGCAGTTGCATTATACATTTGGGTAGGTTGTATTCAGCTGTCAAACTGACTCAAAAGGACATGAAAAACATTTAAGATAGAAGCTAAAGCCTAACGATCACACAGTACAAGTTAACCACCGTATCCCCCGACGATTGAGACAAAAGACAGCTGGGTAGGCCTATATTCATTACAATCATTAAAAAGTAGAACAGTAGGTCTTTTTTATGTTCCATTGAGTAGGAAGTTAGCTAACTAACATTACATTATGAATGATTCACAGCCGACATTTTCTGGATTTATTTTAGGAAAGAGAATAAATCGTACTTCTTCTATCAACCTCTCTGGGTAGCAACTGTAACTATATGCCTGCTTGTATCCCAATGACAGATGCAAACCTGGGTGTGAGATTAAGCTTGACTCAAACTTGAAAATGCTAGAAATCATTACATGCTTGAAAAAAAATTACTCTGCCTAAAAATGATTGATGATGATTTTTTTCTCCCAATTCTGCTATCATTATTGTGCAACAACATAATATGTCATCCTAAAGTGGTAAAAATGTCCCACTTATATATTGTTTGTGCCATCATTTTTGCAACAATACTTTTGAATACCACTATATCAAACACAGTCATTCACCATTTGTGTAGGTGTCAACATGTGAGATAGAGATAAGAAAATAAAGGTCAGTAATAAAGTTAAACATGGGTATTTCTTAGATTTTATATGAATTACTCTAATATTAAATATACTTTTTAATGTGATTTCGCTATGTTCTTAAATTTTCACTACAGTGAATATTGTCAGCAACATGAGGTTACAAAAGCAGCAACATAGTGCACAGATAATTACTGGTTGGCCCCTGCTCCCCTGCTGCAGTCTATTTGTCTAGCTAGGAGGCAATGTCAATCAAATTCTTATAGCATGTGGGTCTATTATTCCTGTGACTTTAGCTGCCATAATCAGCACCGACATCCATATGGGTCAGAGGACAATGATAAGCGATGCGAATATGTCATGAGCGTATGGAGGGAGACGTCATTAAAGCGAACATGAGAACTGAAGTACTCTGGCTCATGTAAAAACAAAAATGTTAAATTCAGAAGTCAGAAGCTCCATTAGATTACTTTTCAAATAACTATATATTATCCTCTGATACAATGTATATTTACTTATATATTGTATACTTGTATATTTACTATAAATTGGTTGAAATGTTTTTTTTTTTTAATGCTCAAATTCAACATATTGAGAAGCTGAGAGCTAACGTAATATCATATTTAGTTAATGTATTACACATTTGCTGGGTAGTGTGAACTGCCAACATGAACTTTATGTATAATTACCATAGATTGCTGGGAAAACCTACAAAGCAAGCTAGTGTCTTAGACATATTCAAACATGCACACGCAAAAACATACACCCACATACATAAAACCATTATCAATTCATGCAGAAAAACTGCCACGCAGCCCAGTGCACACTAATTATTATGGTCGCATATGTCACTGAACCCCACTGCTCGCACACACAAATTACACTGATGTAACATGAGTGTAAGGAAGTGTGTCATTTTACATCTCAAGCTTCATGCATATTAAATACAGTACATTCAAGTATGCATGCCTAAATGCAAATGGCCATATGTCATAGTTATTAGTGTAGCAATTATTCCTGGAAGAGACTTATATGTGGGGCGATGGGGTTGGAGGGGAAGTACACTGTATATGTTATATTTATGTCATGTTATGGATGTTATGTTTGAAATATCACATTGTCTACCGTATAATTAAGTTTTTTAAAACAACAGTATTAGTTTGAAATGAAGTTGTATAATCGTGATGATGGTAATGACACTAGCTGTACATTTATTTTTATGTTGTATAAAACTATTAAATATACATGCATTGCTTCCATTCAGTGGTTAATTAGTAAGCTCTGTTTCTGCCAAAAATATTTCTTATTATAAGTGGGGTCAAGCATGCCTACTGAATTTTAATTTTAGGATTTTAACAATTCTGTGTGTGTGTGTGTGTGTGTGTGTGTGACTCACCGACATGGGCAGAGTGACAGCCTCCCAGTTGGTATTGGATGCAGGCAGAGGAGAGTCATACTGCAGGAATGGACAGCAGAAATAATTAATAATAATCATAATAAAACATAATAATAAAAATAATTAACAATTGCAACAGTAGACATAAGATGAGAAACCATACTAAAGAGAAGAAAAGGAAAGATGGTTATTGAATGAATGAAAAAAATATTGTGTTTCATAAGTTGGTTTAGTGCCTTAAGAAGGTCCAGTCAAGAAGCTTTTAGTGACCAAAGCAGCTTGATTATGATTGATGGAGGCCATCAAATAAAATAAAACAATGACCATTGGGAGCACCGATGGCCTGAGGGCAATGTTTAGATACTGGGGATTGTTAAAATTAGGGGGGAATATTTCTTCCGAACACCGGTTAAACTGGGAAGTGAACCTAAATCTACAGCATCAAAGTCAAACATTTTGCAAGCCCAACTATTTAACCTCCTCCATGTAACTTGTTGCACCATAGACATCTACTGCATAAACACCACAAAATCTTGGTCCTTCTGGATTGATATGTGTAGAAACTGTATTGAAAGAGAAAGTGTATCTGTTCTGTTAGACAGCCGACTGATCTTGTGTGTTAAGTGTGGATTGTGCTTAACATTCATGTACATTTTTCTACATTTGCTCACAGTTACTATAAGTGGTGGTTGAGGTTAGGCAACTACAGTAAAACCACATGTAAAGTGGAAAAGATTATGATCACTTTTCAAAAAGTTGCGCAGGAGAGACAGGGTGGAGCTTCACACATAATCTAAGGTTATCAAAGATATTCAGGTGTCTGCCTGTCTAACTGATGGGCTGTCAGTATGTCAGGAACATCCTCAAAGAATTTCCAATGAAGCCGGTCACAGCATGCCTGTGTGTGTGTGTGTGTGTGTGTGTGTGTGAAAGAAATCAGACTCGGGTCAAAGCACGTTTAGGTGATAAACACTCATCAGACTGACACATTTGGCACACATGCACACATTCTTTGTCTTTTTCTTTCTTTCGCTCACACACACACACACACACACACACACACACTCTGTCTCTAGCATCACCCTCTTTACTACACATAAAATATCACTGGCTATCGAATCCCTCTTAGAGTCTTAAATACCATCTCCGGTCAATATGGAACAGTTAATCTGTCTCAACCACACTTCAAAGACACAGTGCCCTCACATTGTGTCAGGGTGCATGTGTGTGTGTGTGTGTGTGTGTAACTGTGTGTCTGTTAATGTAATAGAGTTGACATGAAAGTCTGTCGGTGTTTAAAGGTTTTTGTTTAACAGAGTCTTCCATGTGGCCTTTGGATAAATGCACGTATACACGTAAACGTACACCCAAACCAGCTGTGAATAAGGTCAGAAGGCTTCCCGTAAGAGTGTGTGTGTGACTGTGTGTGTGAGTAAATGCATGTTTACAGATTCCCAGTCTCATTTCCTTTTAAGGTAAAATGCTTCATGTCAAGCTCATCTGTGCCACATTAGAACATGTAGAGGGACTGAAACCCTTGAGCATACAGACTGTAGTCATCTGTCAGCTACAGCACCATATTTGTTGAAAATGTAACTCATTAGAAAATCTATTAAACAATAATTCAAGTTTACATTTTAAATTGATCAAAAAGTCGAGCATAGTGTTAGTTCGGGCAGGCAAAGAAATCAAGCCTAGCTCACAATCCCAGCACATCAGCTGATAGCAGCCCATGTCAAAGTCAGCCCTCATCAGCTGATTTCCCTCTTTGCTTTCATTGGCAAAATCCATACAAGGTGCCTTTTTAAGCTGCCTCAGCCTGTCTACCCTTGCTGCTCTCTCTGCCTCGGGCTTTCCATGTATGCACGTGGATGGGCAGGGAGGTGCTCTCCCTGTCTTATGGCTTTTCCACGTAGGCACGTGGAATGGCAGGGGGGTCCCACATCTGTGCCATATACCCAAACACAATTTACTACAGAGCAAATAAAGTTCTTAAATATAAATAAAGTTGTCCTGATGATTCACTGACTTTGAATTTAGGACCTGCAATGGTAAATGGCATAAGACATTACACTTTATCACTTTCTTATGTATATATCCCTACACTTATGTGCTGATGCGTATACGTGATACTGTACCACTAGCTCTACGATTTGTGTGTGCTTGATGTGAAATCTGGTTTTCCTACACAGCCCTGGCTCTGTAAATGGATAACAAAGAAAGTGGTGTGGACCTTGCCGCACAACATTGTTCCAGCCAATCAACAACAGTTTCTGCACATGAGTGATGGGGGAGGGGAGTATAAACAGAGAAGAAAGTTATATGACCAGGCAAGGGCGAAGGCGTCAATGCTGGAGAAATCTCTAGGGTTTCAAATTTGGGGGCCGGAGCTTTTGAGGGAGCGTTGTTTGGCAGTTGAGTTCAAATATCAACAATCCATCTGCAGAATCACTTAAGCTGATGATACACAGAGCAACTTTTAGAGCAATCGTTCAGGGCAACGTTGCCGTCAATGCTAATGAGTAAAGATTAATACCGTAATCCCCCTTCCCCCACCACTCCGCCGCCCGCCTCGCACCGCTGTTATCCGTTCAAAACATAGTCGGACTTGCCACTAGCAAGATTGCCCAGCAACGTTGCTCAAAAAGTTGCCCCGTGTATCATCAGCTTTATTCTCCCTTTAACTGACTTAACTTGTACAAAAAAGCAATAAAAGCATGAAAATGTAGCCTTTTTTACATTTTGGATGTTGTGATGTCTTATACTTAAGAAATGACAGAGAATGTAAATAAAAGCCTCTGTAAATTTCATGAAGCAATGTAAAGAAATCACATGCAGTGGCTACATCTGCAGCTCTAGCTCTAAATACAAAAAACAGTCTACAGGACATACAAGGATCTTTTTCAGCAGGTGTTTTATCAAGCTCATTTTGTAGGCGAATTATTTTTGAATATACTTTCTTGTACAATTTATGAGGCAATATTTGTTATAGGAGCTAAAAGGTTTATTTCAGACATTAACACAATATTCACCAGTGTTAAGGGAACAAAGTCATATTTACAGTAGCAGTGTAGTGGAGGGGACACCAGGGAGCTGCCCTCAACCTCCATTTTGTTGGACACTTGAGCCGCTGAGAATTAAGTGTGTGGGGTGGTAGATGGTGAAGAAGGCAAAAAAGCGCTTTCCTGTCTACTTTACCTCTGCTTGACTAGTTTTCAGGCTTACAGCCACAGGACATTTAAGTTGGTAAGTAAATCACACTGGCCACATTTATGCCGTCTCATCTGTGTCGGACTCTTGGCTAATTTTCAAATAAAAGCCAGGAAAATGTTCCTTCTCATGTAAGTACAGTAGCTTTTCCTTTTGTTCTTGTAGTTACTATGATACTTTATCTACAGTATATGTATGTAATCGGTTTTGCCACTGTCTCTTGGTGATTGACAGTGAAGTAGAGACTGCACTTGGGTGAGGTCATTATATCAGTGTAAATATGTTTTTACAGTACTTCCAGCAGCAGCAACAGATGTTTGCTGGGTGGGTACTTAGGAGGACTTGGACACTGCTAAAAAGACAAAGAAATTTGTTCCACTGAGAAAATCTTAAATATCAACAATATCAAAAACTGAAAAAAACAGACAAGGAGATTAATGTTTTTGTCAGCATTTGATTGGTGCTGTTTATCATCAAACCTTATCTCACTCACACACACACACACACAATGTGTTGTTGGTTTCATTTTAGGTCATTAGTTCAGTCTGTATGGGAAGCACGCATGTCGGATGACTCAAAGGGATTCAGGGAACTAACTTGGATCATATTCCTTGATCAATCTTTTCCCACTGCACCTGGCTTAACAACAGGAACACCCACCCAAAATACATTGCTGTTAGTTGTATGATCTCAGATAATAAAATCAATATTGGACACAAACAACACAAACACAGATCTATAAGGTTCTGAAGTCTAACAAAGATAAATTTAAAAATATAATTAGGCTGATTTGTGCGTTCAACAAGCCTTTCTTTGAGCCTTTAGAACCAAATGGCTCCGAAAATGTTTATCTTATGCAATCAAAAGCACTCATCACTTCATGTAAGCCTGCATTGCAGATGACAAATCACACCCACAAAATTTGAAAAGGATTAAAGAATAATGATTTTGGGGGAAAACTGTGGCAGGAATAACAAGTCTGTTTGACTGGAGTGTTGCCTGTAGATGGTGGGCTTTTGTTTCTGTAGCTGTAGCAGCT